>NC_139040.1:94202199-94709433 GCF_964662115.1 Mustela nivalis
AGCAACCCTAATGAGTGTGAAGTAGTATCTCACTCTGTGCTGTTTTTTGTTTTTGTTTTTTTTTCCAAAAAGTCTTCACATCACTTCATTCAAACTTTATCCAAAAATGTAGAAATATTAAAAATGTGTAGTCCTGAGCTTCAGATGCAGACCTTCGATCTCGTAAGCAAGTGGGGAAAGCCGGTCAGGTTAGAAATTCAGAGTTCCTCCCACTCCAAGAAGGCTAGGGCCTACACCACTGGTTCTTGGCAGGCAGGATGGGACACAGCTCAGCTTCCTCCTCCTCACTCCGTTCTTCACTGTCTTCTTCCCCAGAAATGTCATCGCTTATAACAACACTTGTGCTAGCCTCTGATTTACACAGGGCCAGAACCTGACTGCAGAAACAGTGTTACAGGTGGCTGGAGTTGTAAATCATCCAAACTGAGCATGAGTTGGCAGGACAACTTGAGGTTGGTCACAGGGACTCTCAGTCTACTGGTGGTCATGGTTTTTGGCCATGACTTCTATCATTCTTTGCGTCACATTATGCTCCTCTTTGGCCCCCTCAGTGAGGCAGAGCATGGTCAAAGTCAGCAAGTGTTCCATATCACCCTCTTTGTCTACCTTGAAGGTGAAAGAATGGGTGTGGCTGGACACTTCACAGCTGAAGGAAAAACTATCCACAGTGACTAGAGCGGGGACTTGCAGACCGCCCTCCACCAGCTCTCCTGATTCAAGAATGCTAAGGCAGCAGCTGTGCCGGTGGCCATGCTTCAGTCTCACTGTGGTTTCGATTTATAGTTCCCTGATGACTAATGATGGTAAGCATGTGCTTGTTGGCCATTTGTATATCTTCTTTGGAGAAATGTCTATTCAATTATTTGCATCTGTTTTAATTCATTTAATTGGTTTTGTGTGTTAAATCGTAAGTGTTCTTTATTTACTCTGGGCATGAGTCCCTATCAGATATATTATTTGCAAATATTTTTTCCCCTTATGTGAGTTGTATTTTCATTTTCTTAATAGCATCTGTTGAAGCATAAAAGTTGTTAGTTTTGATGAAGTCTAATTATTTTTTCTTTAATTGCTTATGCTTTTGGTGTGATATCTAAGAAGACTTTGCCTTACTCAAGGTTTTTTTTTTTCCCCTCCAAAGATTTTATTTATTTATTTGACAGACAGAGATCACAAGTAGGCAGAGAAGTAGACAGAGAGAGAGGAGGAAGCAGGCTCCCGACTGAGCAGAGAACCAGATGTGGGACTCTATCCCAGGACCCTGGGGTCATGATCCGAGCCTAAGGTAGAAGCTTTAACCCACTGAGCCACCCAGGTGCCCCTCAAGGTTTTACTCCTTTGTTTTCTTCCAAGAGTTTTATAGCTTTTGCTCTTACATTGAGGCCTATAATCCCTTTTGAATAGGTCTGTCTTTTTTTTTTTTTTTTTGCATGTGAATGTTTAGTTGACTCAGCACCATTTGTTGAAAAGACTATTCTGTCTCTCATTAAATTGTCTTGGCACTCTTGTCAAAAATCAATTAACCATGAGATCATACTCATCTGTGATTTCTAATATATAACTTATAGCCCTGAACTTTGCAGTTTCCTAGTTTGAATTCCGACTTCCATCATATTTAACCTGACTTGTTCTTTTAAGTCTGCCACTAGCGTACTATGCTGATCCTTTATACCACCAAGCTCTGGGACTCCCCACGTTTACTCCTCTCCATCCCCAAAGTTTTATGTCTCTCTCTGGTATGTATGTGGACAAAAGGAGCAGAGGTGGGTGAACTCTGGTGGTGTAATAAGGTTTAAATATGGTTTTCAAGTATAGTAAATGGGTAGAGGGCTAAGCAGGAAATAGTTATAGAATTAGAATAAAGATATGTACACCATGAATGATAATAGTTGGAGAATTCACCAACACATGTTTAATAATTGTGGTGGTACTGTATTTGCTGAGAGATGAGATTATTACTCTGAGTCCAATAACTTGGAACAAAGAGAGGCCCAAAGGGGCTATACCACCAGGGACTGCTGAGAAGGGCAGGTGCAGAAATGGAGCCCCAAGTCTGGGTGGACTCTTAATCTTATTTTCATAGAATGTACAGTATATGGATGCAAAGACAAAACAACTCAAGAAAGCAATTATGCGAGGGGCATCAAGGAACATGACTATCAGTATATGTCTTAGTGAGGCATTAACTAGGGACTGCAGGAAATGAGAAAGCTGACCTCAGTAGTCCCAACTATTTTATTCACCATTGTTGTTATTTTCAGCATGTACTGTTTGCAGTATGTAATGATGGGAGAATGGTTAGCTTTTGCCATACACATACAGCTTTTGCCATATATGTGTGTTCCTGTTATTATTGTTTCTTTTACCCACTGAAATCTTGCTATCCCACAAATAATGGCTAGAAAAAATAGAAGATCAACAACATGGAAGATATGAACAACACTATAAGTCAGCTAGAAAAAGCATCTTTAGATCACTCCATGCAATGACAGTAGAATGCCCATTCTTTTGAAGCGCACACAGAACTCTCTCCAAGATAGACCATATGCAGGGTCATATAAAGACTCAAATTTAAAATGATTGAAGTCTAAAAAGTATGATCTCACCACAAAGAAATTAAATTAGAAACCAACAACAAAAATAATTTGTGAAACTCACAAATGTGTGGAAATGAAGTAACACACTTTTAAATAACAAATGGATCAAAGAAGAAATCGCAAAGTCCTTACTTTGAGATGAAAGAAAGTGAAGACACAATATACCAAAACTTATGGGATGCAGTGAAGGACTTATTAAAGAGAAATTTATAGCTCTGAATACCTATATAAAAAGATCTCAGATCAGTAACTTAACCTTCCGCCTTAAGGAACTAGAAAAAAAAAAAAAAAGGAAAATTAAACCCGAAGAAAGCAGAAGCAAGGAAATAATAAAGATTAGAGACAACATTAACGAAATAGAAAGTACAAAACCAATAAAGAAAATGAACAAGACCACAAATTGGTTGTTAAAAGAGATCAACAAAATGGACAAGCTTTTAACCAGACTGAGCAAGGGAAAAAGAGAGAAGACTCAAATTACTAAACCAGGTATGAAAGAGAGAATGCTACTTCCAACCATTCAGAAATAAAAAGATTATGAACAAATATTATGAACAACTGTATGCCAACATGTTAGACAGCATAGATGAAATGGAAAAATTCCTAGAAAGACACAAATTATCAACACTGATTCAAGAAGAAATTGAAAAATTTGAGTAGAGGTGTCACAAGTAAAGAGATTGAATTAGTAGTTTTAAAATTGTACACAAAGAAAAACCTGTTCCCAGATAAACTTACTATTGTATTTTACCAAACATTTAAAGAAGAGTTAATACTATTTCTTCACGAACTCTTCCAAAAAGTAGAAGGCAAGGGAACATTATCCAACTTATTTTATCAGGCTAATATTAACCCGATACCAAAGCCAAGGATATGACAATAAAATTAACAGGTCACTATCCCTTATGAATATAGGCACAAAAATTCTTAACAAATTTCCAGCAAACTGGACCCAGCAATATATAAAAAGGATTAGATACCATGATCAAGTGGGTCTTGTCCCAGAAGCACAAGGTTGCTTTAGCATCAATCAATGTAATATAACATACTGATCGAATAATGGACAAAACCACATGAACATTTCAACAAATGCAGAAAAAGTATTGGATAATATACACCTCTTCATAATAACAAGTCCCAACAAACTAAAAGTAGAAGGGAACTTCCTCTTTCTCATAAAGGGCATCCTTAAAAATTCACAGGTAACATCATACTTAATTAATACCGAATGCTTTCTCCCTAAGATCAGAAACAAAACAATGGTATCCACTCTTCCTACTTCCTTTCAACTTTGTACTTGAGGGGCTAGTCACAGCAATTAGATAAGAAAAAAAGAAATAAAGGGCATCTGGATTAGAAAGGAGGAAGTAAAACCATTTTGATTTTTACATGAACCAATCTTGAATATATAAAATCTTAAGGAATGTATACACAAAAAACTATTAGAATAAAGAAGTTCAGTAAGGTTGCCAGGTACAATTTATACATAAATTAATTATATTTTCATATGTTAACAATGAACCAAAAGAATATAAAAAATAATTAAATACTTAGGAATAAATTTAACAAAAAAGTGTGAAGTTTACACTCTGAAAGCTGTAAAATTCTGTTGAAAGGAAGGAAAGAAAATGTAAATAAATGGAAAGTCATCCTGTGTTTATAATTCAAAAAGCTAAATATTGTTATATGAAGATACTCCCCAAGTTGATCCATTGATTTAATGCAATCCCCATGAAAATCCAAAGTGTTTTCTTTACAGAAATTTGTAAGTAAAATTCATTTGGAAATTCAAGGTCCTCATAATAGTCTAATCAATATTAAAAAAGAACAAAGTTGAAGGCGTCATTCTTTCTGAGTTCAAAGCTTACCACAAAGATACAGGAATCAAAAGTGTAATATTGGCATGAAGATAGACACAGAGATCAATGGCATAGAGTTGGAGTCCATAAATAAAGCCTCGCATTTATAGTCAATTGATTTTCAAGAAAGGTACCAAGTTAATTCCATAGGGAAAGAACAGTCTTCAACAAATGGGGCCAAAACAACTGGATATTCATGTGATAAATAAAAAAGATATTAGACTACTACCTCACACCGTATACAAAAAATTAATTCAAAATGTATAATTAATTTAAATATAAGAACTAAAACTATAGAACACTTAGATGAAATATAGAAGTAACTCTTCATGACATTGGGTTCAGCAAAGTCTTCTTAGATATGATACCAAAAGCATGAGAACAACAGCAACAACAATGGATTAATTAGATGTCTTCAAAAGGAAAATTTTTGTGCTTCAAAGAACACAAGCAAAAAAAGGGAAAAGATAATTCACTGAATTGGAGAAAACATTTGCAATCATATATCTAATGAGGGACTTGTACGCAGAATATATAAAGAATTGTTATAATTCAATAATAAAAAGATAACCCAGTTTTTTAAATGTGCACCAGGAAGATAGTTCTGATATTTCTTTTTTTTTTTTTAAGATTTTATTTATTTGACAGAGACACAGCAAGACAGGGGACACAAGCTGGGAGAGTGGGAGAGGGAGAAGCAGGCTCCCCGCTGAGCAGGGAGTTCTACATAGGACTCAATCCCATGACCTGAGCCGAAGGCAGACACTTAATGACTGAGCCACCCAGTTCTGATATTTCTGATACACATTTCTCCAAGAAGATATTTCATGCACAAGGATCTGAGTACACATTTCTCCAAGAATGGCCAATCAACATATGAAAAAGGCTTACATCATTTGACTTCAGGGAAATGCAAGTCAAAAGCACAGTAAGATACCAATTCACATCCACTGGGATGGCCATAATTAAATAGATGGACAAGAAGAAGTGTTGGTGAAGATGTGGAGAAAGTGGGACCGTCATGTACTGTTGGTGGGAATGTAAACTGTTTCAACTGCTTTGGAAAATATCTTACAGTTTCTCAAAAGGTTAAACATAGAGCTACCATAGGACCTGGCAATTCCACTCCACTTTATGCATTTATTTTCTTTAATAAATATAAAGAATATCAGATCAATAAGTACTTTATAAATATTGTCATTTTCCATGACAATCTGTTAAGGTGGATACTATCATTATCCTTATATCACATATGAGAAAATTGAGATCCATAAGCTATCTAGCTGATCTCCGGCTAGCTGAAGCAGTCTCAGCTTGCTACTTCTCCGCCATCTTGACTCCTCCTCCGAGATCCAATCTTAAATAACTTGCCTGAAGTCACACAACTGGTAAGTCATGAGGCTAGATTTGAACCAAGGTATCTGACTCCAGAGTCCATACTTTTAACCATAAACTTCATTGTTTCCATATAAAAATAAATATTTGAAATATTTGTGTAATATAAAAGTCCCTTTATACAAGACACAGTCTTCTTGACAGACTTCTTGAAAGATTGTCCCTTGCACATAATAATAAACCACTGCTAAAAAGCTATTTAATTTTATCTAAGAGAAAAACAAAGCTAACATTAATATAGTGTTACTATGTGTCAGATGCTTAAAATTTTGTTCAAATTGTTACATAAACACTTCCAGGTAGATTCTGTTATTGTCCCCATTTTGTAGAGGTCCAGAGGAGTTGAGCAATTTACCCAAGATCACGCAGTTAGTAAATGTCAGACCTGGGATATAAACACAGTGTCCATGTTTTTAACCACTATGAAGTATGTCTCTTGATAAAATATGTTGGGCTTAGAGGAGTACCAATAATTTATACTATTCTTTCCCATCTGAGATTATAGGACTCAAAGGATGAGATAAAATTATCAGTTTTGTTATTGCTAAAGCTGTTTGGAGAATGAAGCTTAGGTGGGTTATCTGCTTGTGGTAGGCCTCTCCCATGGAAACTCAAAGCTCTCTATTCTCTATAGGCAGATACCCAGGGCCGTGGGGTGGGGAGGGAGGAAGGAGGTACAGAGTTGAACCTGCCCAGTTTTTTCTCCCAATCTCACCCAATAGGTAACTCTGAGTACAGGCTGGACGGAACCAGGAGAGTGACCATAGGCAATCAGCAAAGATGGGAAATAAGTGTCCTGCCTCCAGCTAAACTGTAGACAAGTTGTTCATATGTAAACTAAAAATGTCCTTTAAAAAAAGTAAGGCATGGCATTTGGGAAGATTTCTTTACTTAGAATTGAAACAATACAGTGAAAGGAACCCCGGTTTAGGCATTAGGAGACCTGGTAGCCCAACCTAGCTCTGCCTCTGTGACCATGGGCATTACATTTCATTCCTCTGAGCCAGTAATTAATTACTTCATCCAAAATTCTGCTAATAAAATGTACTTCATGAGAACAGTTTAAAAACAAAACAAAGCAGGGGCACATGGGTGGCTCAGTCAGTTAGGCATCTGACTCTTGATTTCAGCTCAGACCATGATCTCAGGGTCGTGAGATCGAACCCCCCATCTAGCTTCCTGCTGGGCAGAAAGTCCGCTTGGGATTCTCTCTCTTCCTCTCCCTCTGCCCCACCCCTCACCACCTGCATATACACTCTCTCAAATAAATCTTTAAAAAGAAAAAAAAAAAAAAAAGAAAACCTAAACCCAACCCAAAACAAAATGAAACTCTCCATTTCCAAAAAAATTAAGAAAATTCTTTCTTAAGTGATTTCCTTCCTCTGGATTTATTTTTCTAAGCTTACCAACCTATGCCATTAATTTCTATTATCATATATATTAAATGGAATTCATGGGGTCCTAGGTGTTTTTTCCTTCCTACTCCACTTCTTTTCTTATGCCCTGTTATTCTTCTTCCCATGCTTTCTGCTCGAAGAAACTGTTCATGTTGTCTCTTAGGTTTACTTCATATTTATATATTATAACCTCTTTCAATCTATACATTCTCCAATAAAGCAACAAAAGGAGGAGGAAGGAAAGAGGGAAGGAAAAAGGGAAGAAAGGAAGGAGGGATGGAAAGAGGGAAGGAAGGAAGGGAAAAAGGAAAAAAAATTAAAGATACTTTGCATTCCTTTTTAAAAATGCTTTTTTTCATTTTATAAATATAAAGTAAATTGCACTCATCATTTGTATATATTTATTTATTTGTCTATTTATGAAAAGCCTCTTCCTGTCATCTAAACTATAAACTTCATGAGGGCAAAAATTTCAATGGTTTGTTCAATTTTGCATGCCTATAACTTGGTGTTGAGCATGAAAGAGAGTAGTTTAAAAATGTTCAATAATCATTTTAGAGAAACCCAAACTGTATGGATTTTTCACTATAAAAAAGTGATGATCTTGGGGTGCCTGAGTGGCTCTGTTACTTAAGCAACCAACTCTTGGTTTCAGCTCAGGTCATGATCTCATGGGTCATGGGATTGAGCCCCACATTCGGCTCTGCCCTCAGTGGGGAGCCTGCTCGAGATTCTTTCCCCTATGTCCCTCCCCCTACTTGTTCTCTCTCTCTCTGTCAAATAAATGAATAGATCTTTAAAAAAAGACTTTGGGAATTAAAAAAAAAAGTGATGGTCTCATCAATTGTGAGAATATGATAATTTTTCTCACATTTTTTTCTAGGTGAGCATGCAACCTTTTCCCTCTGGCCCTAATGTAGCAAGTTGATTTAGTAAAATAAACAACCAACTCAACAAAAAAAAACAAAACCATTGTTTTAAATGTATTGATTATTAAATTGACTGATCAGCATAGCAACTCAGTTCATCAATAGTGCCATGGAACACAGAAGAGGGCTTAATGAAAATGTTTTATCCAAGCCCAGCAACACAACTAGGTCTAGTTACACATGGCCTGTGAATCTGTCTATTCAGGGGCATCCACAGACATTTGAAACAGAAGGAGCAATTTGGATCATCTTAACCTGGCAAAGATGAAGAAGATGCATCTTTTTGGTGTCCAGTTTTTCAAACCTTACAGTTTATTCCTCAGAGATAGTCAGCATTTGTTATACTTGAGAAAACTATGAAAGGTAATAAAAAAACTAAACACTGTCATTGCCTCTTTTTTTCTCTCCATATATGTGTAAACGTCCCAAGAAGCTCTTGTATTGAAAAGGCTTGATAAGCATTTTGGCAATTAACAACAGGTAAGGGAACTTCTTTTCCCCCTAATTTTTGCTGGGGGCAAATATCCGTAGTTCCCTCTGGAACTTACCCACTGGAAGTTCCCTAAAACTGGCAGTTGCTATGGGCTGGGATTTTCAGTCCTGGCAGTATTTCCACATTTGTTCTATTAATAGGGTTGTTATTTTTTTGTTCTTGATGTTTGGGAGAGAGGTTAAGTCTCTAACTAAGACATTTTTTCTCCCAAACTTCGAGCAGATTCTTTGCATCGTTTCTTCCCTCGCTGGTCCTTCTTGAAGTGTAAGCAATGCCTTACATAATGGTGCAAACATTTGGTCAAAGCTAAGGAACCATTAGTTAAAGCTACATTTCCATACCTGTGATAATATCATAGCAAACCGATGCATCTCAAAACTTCTGTAGGCATCAATAAGCCCCTTTTCCAGTTTTTTACCAACAGGGAGGAAAATGGATATGTGAGGAGGTGATAACAACTATGGTGGAAAGAAGAGGCAGAATGTGTGTGTGTGTGTGTGTGTGTGTGTGTGTACATGCTTCTGTAGTTGGGTAGTAGGTACTCAATAGGTATCTGTTATTTTTCTTCTTATTCCTACCATCCTTATTATTGTTTTATTAGTCGCCTGTGAAACAATGTCTTCTTTCTAAAAAAATACAGTAAAGCTGAAAGCCTTGGATCACGCAAGTCAAGGGTAATATTGGCCGTAGGCTACAGTGATTGATAGATTGACTCCTTAATCCACCTCTTTTTTCTATGTCAGTAACTAAGTATCTGCCAATATAATGGAGAAAATATGCAAGCAAATATGGTAAGTATTCTTCATGACAGCTGAGGACATCTGGGCCCTCCATCAAAATTCGACCTCAAACTCTTGGAGTTTGACCTGAAAACAGAAAAATGCAAAGTTTAGATTAGATGAATAATTGTATACTTGTTTCTAAAAAGTTCCAGGCTTAACAAACAAATGTTGCAAATATAGTCTAATCACCAGATTCTGCTTTATTTGTTCCTTATACAAGAGAAAGATGCTTTAAGCAATAGCTTTTTAAAATCTTTTCTCATCAAAAAAGAAAGCCCAGAAATGGCTTATTTATTAGCTTTCAGTCTACAGTGAAATCACAACTGAGGGAAGGAGAAAAGGCTAACTTTCTCTTCCATTAAAATGAGATACAAAATAGTTAAATGATGAATACTAAACTTACTTATTTTTTAATTTTTCTCTTCTATTTTTATAACTGATTCATGCTAGTTCATTCCTCTAATTAAGTGAAATAATGTTATTTCTCAGTCATAATATAAATAGCTAAAGAAAGAAAATAAGTAATTCATTTTTCCATGATCAGCTGTTACCAGATTAGAATGGGTTTAAAAATATGTGTATTAACACTTGAATAATAACAATAACAACAATAATAATAATAAATATAATCTCCTCTACAGTGTTAATTATAATGGAGGCCAAACTGAATTTCACATATTCTAGTCCTGCACATTGCACACAGCAGCTGTGCTGATTCTTTTAAAATTTATTGTAATAAAATTCCATCCTCAAGTTAGATGATCTTGCCCTGCATTTCATGAGTGCTCTGCTCCTGGGTATGGAAAGAAGTGTGCTGTTAAATATGGAAGTCCAGAATTGAGACAAAAATTATATTCTCAAATTTCCATTTATTTTGAGAGCTTTGATTGGGAGCTGGGCTATAACAGATTACAACAAAATGTTTTCACTTAACTGTCTTCTTTCATTTATTTTTTAAAGAGGCATTACCCCAAATACATTGAGATTAAACAACGTATGTTTAAATCATACATGGGTCAAAGAAACCTCAAAAAAATTTTAAAATATTTTGAATTAAATAAAAATGAAAACACAATTTATCAAAATTTGTGGGATGTGGCAAAAGCAGTGCTTCTTTTTTAATGTATGTATTTAATATATGCATATATTTTAAAAGATCTAAAATCAGTAATCTAAATGTCCACCTTAGGAAGCTAGAGAAAGGAGAGCAAATTTAATCCAAAGTAAGCAGAAGAACAGAAATAATAAAATTAGTCAGGAATTAATGAAAATGAAAATAAGAAATCAATAGAAAAAAATCAATGATATCCAAAGTTCCTTCTTTGAAAAGGTAAATAAAATTGGTAAGCCTCTAGCCAGGACAACTGAGAAAAAAGAGGACAGAAATTATTAATGTCAGAAATGGAAGTGCAGACATCACTACAGAGTCTATGGACATAATAAAGATAATAAAGAAATGTTCTGAATAACTCTATGCCCTCAACTGTGATAACCCAGAGGACATCTACCAATTTGTATTTCAAATTGTACTTAAAAGATACAGTTTGCCAAAACTCTCACAAGAAGAAATAAATACTCTGAATAGACCTAAAGAAATTAAAGAAATTGAATCAATAATTAATAATTTCCCACTCAGAAAAACACTAAGCCTACATGGATTCACTGGTGAACTTTACCAAACATTTAAGGAAGAAATAATACCAATTTTCCATAATCTCTTTCAGAAAATATAAGCAAAAGGATATATCCTAACTCATTCTATGAGACCAACATTGCCCTAAAACCAAAACCAGATAAAGACATTATAAGAAAACTACAGACCAATATCTCTCATGAACATGGATGCAAAAATCCTCAATAAAATATTAACAAATCAAATCCAACAATGTATAAAAAGAATTACACACCAGGATCAAGTGGAATTTATGCCAGGTATGTAAAGTTGGTTAAACACTCAAAAATTAATTAATGTAATCTATCACTTGAATAGATGCAGAAAAAAATATTTGACA
Source organism: Mustela nivalis (assembly GCF_964662115.1). Taxonomy (NCBI): domain Eukaryota; kingdom Metazoa; phylum Chordata; class Mammalia; order Carnivora; family Mustelidae; genus Mustela; species Mustela nivalis. The sequence continues at coordinate 94,213,661 of NC_139040.1, forward strand.
CAATTCAAGATCCAGGGCCGCCTGGGTGGCTCAGTGGGTTGAGCCGCTGCCTTCGGCTCAGGTCATGATATCAGGGTCCTGGGATCGAGCCCCGCATCGGGCTCTCTGCTCAGCGGGGAGCCTGCTTCCCTCTCTCTCTCTGCCTGCCTCTCCATCTACTTGTGATTTCTCTCTGTCAAATAAATACATAAAATCTTTAAAAAAATTTCAAGATCCATTCATGATAAAAACTCATAGTAAACTATGAATAGAGGGTAACTTTCTCAACTTGATAAGAATATCTAAAAAAAGCCTGCAGCTAATGTCATACTCAATGGGAGAAACTAGAAGCATTCCCACTAGGATCAGGTACAAAGCAAGAACGTCCACTCACACCAGTCCTTTCCAATATTATACTGGAATTTCTACTTAATGCAATAACACAAGAAAGGGAAATAAAAGGCATATAGATTGGGAAGGGAAAATAAAACTATCTTTCTTCACAGATGTCATGATTGTCTATGTAGAAAATCCTAAAGAATCAACCAAAAACTCTTGGAACTAATAAATGATAATAACAATGTTGCAGGATACAAAATTAATTTACAAAAGCCAGTCACTTTCATGATACCAACAATGAACAAATGAAATTTGAAATTAAAAACAATAGCATTTATATATTAGCACCCCCAAAATGAAATACCTAGTTATAAATCTAACAAAACATATGTAAGATCTATATGATGAAAATCACAGAACTTTGATAAATGAAATGAAAGAACTAAATGAATGAAGAGATATTTTGTACTCGTGGATAGGAAGACAATATATTATCAAGATGTCAGTTCTTCCCAACTTGATCTATTCAGTCAATACAGTCCCAATAAAAATCCCAGCAAGTTATTTTGTGGCTATCAACAAATTGATTCTAAAGTTTATACGGAGGGCTCTTGGGTGGCTCAGATGTTGGGCATCAGGCTTTGGCTCGGGTCATGATCCCAGCATCGTGGGATCAAGCCCCATATTGGGCTCTTCGCTTGGCAGGGAACCTACTTCTCACTCTCCAGCTCCCCTGTGCTTGTGTTCTCTCTTGCTATCTCTCTCTGTCGTAAAAAAATAAATAAAGTTTATATGGAGAAGCAAAAGACCTAAAACATCTCACTCAATATTGAAGAACAAAGTTGGAGAACTTCCATTACCCAACTTCAAAACTTACTATAGAACTGCAGAAATCAAGACAGTGTGGTATTGGCAAGAGAATATACAAATAGATCTATGGAACAGAATAGAGAGCCTAGGAATAGGTACATACAAATTGGGTCAACTGATATTTGACAGAGGAACAGAGGCAATACAATGGAAAGAAGATAGTCTTCAACAAGTGGTTCTAGAATTGCACATCCACATGTAAAACAATGAATCTAGACATAGCCCTTATATTGTTCTCAACAATTAACTCAAAATGCATTATAGACTTAAATGTAAAATGCAAAACTATAAAACTCCTAGAAGAGGAAACATAAGAGAAAACCCAGATTACTTTGGGTATGTTGATGACTTTTTAGATATAACACCAAAGATAGGATCTCTGAAAGAAATTGTTGATAAGCTAAACTTTATTAAAAAAAAATGCTGGGGCACCTAGGTGGCTCAGTCAGTTAAGCCTCTGACTCTTTGTTTCAGCTCAGGTTCTGATCTCAGAGTAGTGAGAACAAGCCCTGCATTGGGTTCCTTGCTCAGCAAGGTGTCGGTTTAAGATTCTCTCCCTCCCTCTCCCCCTGCCTCCCCATCTCAAATCAATCAATAAATCAATCTTTTGGAAAATAAGCTAAATTTTATTAAAATTAGAAATTTCTGAGGGACATCACCAAGATGTTGACATAGGTTGTTCCTGACTTCCTTCTCTGTCACAAGAAGGAGAGTTAACAAGTTTTCAAGAACAAGACACCACTGAGGGAATTATAGTACATGGTGGTGGGGTTGAAGCACATGCCTGCATCACAGGAACCAAGACAGACTGTGTTAGAAGGGTAAAATGAGTGGCTGTATATTGACCACATTTCCCCTCCTTCAGAGCAGTGCAGCACCATGCAGAGAGGTCCCTCCTAAGCCTCCAGTTTCTGAAGGAAGAGAGAACACAGGGGGACAACCAGTCCCTACCCTCAGCCCTGTGGGTTCTTAGCAATATCTGCTATTCTGATCTTGTAACATAGGGATTTCATGGAAATGTATGGGGCTCAACCACTGGGCATCTGACTGTGAAAGAGAAAGGGGAAGTGGATTAAAACAATCAGCACATGGATCTTGGCAGACCAAGTTCATATCTGCAGTGCCCAAAGTAGTAAGCCTAACCTAGTGGCATTGCTCTTCTGCAGAACCTAGTCAGAGACACATTCTGACAAGGAACTTCATAGGATGAGATCTGCCAGATTTGGATCCTCAAATGAAGAGTTTTGCCCACACCCAAGTGAGAAGCTTAGTCACAGTCCCACCCTCTGTGGAGAGGGTCTTCTGGTTCTTCTGACCAGAAGAGCTAGTGACAACTCCTGGAAGCTGTGCAATCCAGAATCACTCAAGCCAAGAAGTGGGCAGGAAGAGCTGATAGTTTGTAGAAGAAAGCCAGGGGCCTTGTTCAATCAGGAAACTTGGCGTATTGGTCAGCTTGAGTTGAGACAACAAACATAAAGCTTTACCAGCCTTAGAACGACTTCTCCCACTGCACCTGGGCAGGGAATCTAATTTATAGCCTTCTTCATCACTGGATAGAGCCTTCAGCCTGTCTGACCAGGGAACCTAACCAGAGCGTATGGGAAGCTTCATAATCCATTCAACAGGCTTATATACAGTAACACTTAAACAGAGAGCACAGCCAGTGGCTTCCACTACCTGCAGAGAAAAACTGGTGGCCTCACCTGACCGAAGTAATATAGTGAGGCCAGTAGCTCTGGCCTAATTTGGGTCCCCAAACAATAAACTGTATAGGCCCTGAGTCTTATCCTACTGTGCTGCCAGTACAGGGAAGCTAATTCATAACCACATTATTGAATATAGTACCCAGTCCCAATCATCTAGTCAGCTTTACTGGAGAATCTAGGCAACTGTGACGCTAATACTACATCTTCACTTAGTTACAGAACCAAGTCAGGAGTCCTATCTAACTGTTCTCAGTCAGTGGCACACCCATTTCTGTTCTCAGAGCTCAAATACTTGTCTTGCTCACAGGCCATAATAGCAGTCCCAAGGACATTACCAGAAGACACACCCAGATACCCAAACTGAGCTAACTGGTGAACTGTCTCTGCTAAAGGAAACCTTTAAAGTCTGGAAGAGGATCCTAATTATTCAAGTGTACAGGTATCAATGTAAGGAATAAAGGATCATGAAAAACCAATTAAATATGAAACCACCAAAGGAAACTAATAAAGCTCCAATGATTGATCTTAAAGAAATGGAGATCTATGGACTCTCAGAGAATTCAGATTAATTCTCTTAAGGAAGTTTAGTGAACTAAAAGAAAAAACAAACATAGCTAAACAAAATTAGGAAAATGATGCATGAAAAAGATGAGAAGTTCAACAAAGAAATAAATAGCAAACCATCAAAAAAAACCACAGAAAAGTTTAAAAATGTAATAACTGAACTGAAAAATTCAATAGAGAGTTTTAGAAGTAGAGTTGATTATGTAAAAGAGTCAGCAACCTGGGAGATACGACAGTGGAAATTACACAGAGGAGCAAAAAGAGAAAAGAATGAAAATAGCCTATGGGAATTATGGATAAATATGAAAAGAAAGAATATATGTATTATGGGAATTCCAGAAAGAGAAGAGAAAAAGGAAGGGACATAAGGTAGTATATTTAAAGCAATAATGACTGGAAACAAGTTGATTCTCTAGAGGAAAAAATGGATATCCAGATCCATGAAGCCTAAAGGACCCAAAATAGGTTGAACCTGAATTTAAGGGGTGCACCAGGATACATTACAATTAAATTCACAAGTCAAACACAAAGAAAGAATTTTAAGAACAGCAAGAAAAAGAAAAGTTACATACAAGGGAACCCCCATGAGGCAGATTTATTAATAGATACCCTTCAGGCCAGGAGAGAATGCAATGACATATTCAAAATATTCAAAGAAAATAACTGTCAAGCAAGAATCCTATACCTGGTGAAGATGTCCTTCAAAAACAAAGAAAAGATAAAGACTTTCTCAAATAAACAAAAGCTAAAAGAGTTCATTACCACCAGACCTGCCTTATAAGGAACAATAAAGGCAGTTCTTTGAATAGAAGTAAAAAAAAATGTTAATTAACACCATAAGAACATTAAAAGGTAGGGCTAATCTCACTGGTAATGGTAGATACATAGTTATAGATTTTGCAATACGGTCATAGTGGTACATAATTCAACTTGCAACTCTAGTTTAAAAGTTAAAAAAAATGAATGTAGTAAAAATTACCATAACTATAATAATCTATCATTGGTTACACAATACAGAAAACATGTAAATTGCAACTGCAATAACCAAAATATGAGAAGTAAAAGAGTAAAGTTTATGAATTTTTTGAGTTGTTATCAGTTTAATAGCATGTTATAAGTTTAAGATATTTTGTTAGCTTCATTGTAAACACAAGGTAAAATCTTGTAGTAATTACAAAAAAGTACAATAAAAACCACAGTAAACACAACAAAAGAATACAATAAAGCATACTGATACCAAAGGACATCAAAACAAAAAAGAGACACTAGGATAAGAAACAAGGAACAACAGATCTACAAAACAACCAGAAAACAATGAACAACATGGCAATAGTTAAGTCCTTATTTATCAATAATTACTTTAAAAGTAAATTAATTAAATTCTCCAATTAAAAGACAGAATGGCTAACTGAATAAAAAGCAAGATTCAATAATACCCTGCTTGCAAGACACCTACTTTAGCATTAAAGATATACATAGACTGACAGTGAAAGGATGGAAAAAGACATTTCAAGCAAATGACAACAACCGCCTACCCCCAAAAAGCAGAAGTAGCTATACTTCTATCAGACAAAATAGACTTTAGACTAAAAATTGTGAAAAGAGACAAGAAAATCATTACATAATGACAAAGCCAATATATCAAGAAGGCATAACAATTGCAAATATTTATGCACTTAACACTGGAACACCTAATTATATACAGCAAAAACTAACAGAGCTAAAGGGAGAAATAAATGGTAATACAGTAATAGCTGAAGACTTTCATACTTCACTCTCAACAATAGATTGTCCGGGTAGATAACTAATAAGGAAACAGCAGATCTGAAAAACACTATAGACCAAAAGGACCTAATAGTCATAGACAGAACATTTTAACCAACAATAGCAGAATATACATTCTTCCCAAGTACACATGGAACATTTCATAGGTTAGGCCATATGTTAGAATACAAAATATATCTTAGGAAATCCAAGATTGAAATCATACCTAGTATCTTCTCTGAGCAAAATGGCATGAAAGTAGATATCAAAAATAAGAGGAAAACTGGAAAATTTACAGACACATGGAAATTAAACAACACTCTCCTGAATAACCAATGGATCAAAGAAGAAATTAGAGTGGAGATAAAAACTTCTGTGGACAAATGAAAATGGAAACACAACATACTAGAACTTGTGGGATGTAGCAAATGCAATTCTAAGAGAGAAGTTCACAGCAAAAAAAATGCGTACATTAACAAGCATTTATGATCCTAAATAAGTAACCTAACTCTAGGTCTTAAGGAACTAGAAAAAGAACAAACTGAGCATAAAGTTATCAGAAGAAAGGAAAAATAAAAATTAGGGCAGAAATAAATGAAATAGAGAACAAAGAGAAAACATGGAGCACTGGGTGTGGTACATAAACAATGAATTTTGGAACACTGGAAAAAAATAAAATAAAAAGAAAACAATAGAAAAGAATAACCAAACTAAAAGTTTATTCTTTGAAAAGATAAACGAAATTGACAAAGCTTTAGTTAAACTAAATAAATATAAAAGAGAAGGACCCAAATCAACAAAATCATAAATGAAAAAGGAGACATTATAACTGATACTACAGAAATTCAAATGGTCATAAAAGGCTTTTATGAACAACTATACACCAAAAACTGGACAACCTAAAAGAAATGAAAACATTCTTAAAAACATACAACTTACCAAGACTGAATCAGGAAGAAATAGAAAAGTTTGAATAGACCAATTACTAATAAGAAGACTGAATCAGTAATCAAAAACCTCCCAGTGAAGAAAATCACGGGACCAGATAGTTTCACTGGTAAATTTTGCCAAACATTTAAGAAGAATTGACACAAATTCTTCTCAAATTCATCCAAAACATCAAAGATAAGGGAATATTCCTAAATTCATTTTATGAGGCCAGATTATCCTGATACCAAAACCAGAAAAAGACACCACTAGAAAAGAAAACTACAGACCAATATCGCTGATGAATATAGATGCAAAAATTCTCAAGAAAATACTAGCAAATCAAATTTAGCAGCACATTGGAAGGATCATATACCAGGATCAAGTGAATTTATCCCTGGGATGCAAATATGGTTCAACATATGCAAATCAGTCAAAGTGATACATCACATAAATAGAATGAAAAAAAAAACAATTATATGGATCATCTCAATAGATGCAGAAAAAATATTTGGTGAAATTCAACATCCATTCATGATAAAAAAAACTCTTAACAATTTAGGTATAGAAAGAACATATCTCAAAACATAAAGCCCGTATATGACAAGTCCACAACTAACAACATACTCAATGGTGTAAAGTTGAAAGCTTTTCCTCTAACGAGAGGAACAAGACAAGAATGCTCACTCTCACTACTGTTATTCAGTATAGATTGATTTTAGCTAGAAGTCCTAGCTAGAAAAATTAGGCAAGAGAAAGAAATAAAAAATATTAGAATTAGAAAAGAAGAAGCAAAATTGTCTTTTTGCAGATGATATGTTTTGACTTCTAGAAAATATTATTGGAAAACTATTAGATGTCATCAATGAATTAAAAAGTGTGCAAGATACAAAATCAACATACAAAAATCAGTAACATTTCTGTACATTACCAGTGTATTATCTGAGAAAGAAACAAAGAAATCAGTCCCATTTATAATAGCATGAAAAATAGTAAAATACTTAGGAATAAATTTAACTAAGGAGGTAGAAGATCTCTACTCTGACAACTATAAGACACTAGTGAAAGAAGTTGAAGAAGACAAAAATAAATGGAAAAATTAGAATTGTTAAAATGTCAATACTACTAGAAACCATCTATAGATTCAATGCAATCCCTATTCAGATTCCAATGGCATTTTTTACAGAAGCAGAAAAAAAAATCCTAAAATTTATAGGGAATCACAAAAGACCTTGAATATTCAAAGAAATACTGAGAAGAACTGACAGTATACACCATACTCTCTGATTTCAAGCTATACTCTAAAGCTATAATCAAAACAGTATGGTACTGGCCTAAAAACAGACAAATGGACAAGTGGAACAGAATAGAGAACCCAGAAATAAGCCCAAGAATATACAGTCAACTAATACCTGACAAGGGATCCAAGAATACTCAATGGAGAAAAGATGTTCTTTTCAACAAACGGTGCTGGAATAATTGGATATCACATGTAAAAGAATGAAATTGGACCCATATCTGACACCACTCACAAAAAATAACATGAAATGGATTAAGTACTTAAATATAAGACCCCAAACCATGAAACTCCTAGAAGAAAACATAGGAAAAAATCTCCTTGACATGGGTCTTAGTAATGATTTTTTTGGTATGATACCTAAAGCCCAATGAATGTAAGCAAAAATAAATAAGTGGGACTACATCAAACTAAAAACTTCCATCCAGCAGAAGAAACTGTAAACAAAATGAAAAAACAACCTAAAAAATAGGAAAAGTGTTTGCAAACCACATATCTGATAAGGAGTTAATATCCAAAATATATAAGAACTCAAAGTCATTGTGGTTTTGATTTGCATTTCCCTGATGATTAATGATGTTGAGCATCTTTTCATATGTCTGTTGGCCATCTGTGTGTCTTCTTTGGAAGAATGTCTATTTGGGTCCTCTGCCTATTTTTAATTGGATTATTTGTTTTTCTGGTGTTGAGTTGCATAAGTTCTTTATATATTTCAGATATTAACCCCTTATCAGCTATATGGTTTGCAAATATTGTTTCCCATTCAGTAGGTTGTCTTTTTTATTTTGTTGATGGTTTCCTTTGCTATGGAAAAGCTTTTTATTCTGATGTAGTTCTAATTATTTATTTTTGCTTTTGCTTCCCTTGCCTTAGGAGACATATCTGGAAAAGTATTGCTATAGCTGATGTCAAAGATATTATTGCCTGTTCTCTCCTCTAGGAAACTTATGGTTTCAGGTCTCACATTTACACCTTTTTAGTTTTTTTTTTCTTACAGAAACTGTTTATTTCGTGAACTTTTACAGAAGTATTCTTTTTTTTTTTAATTTATTTTTTATTTTCAGCATAACAGTATTCATTATTTCTCACCACACTCAGTGCTCCATGCAATCCGTGCCCTCTCTAATACCCACCACCTGGTTCCCCCAACCTCCCACCCCCCGCCACTTCAAACCCCTCAGATTGTGTATGGTGTAAGAAAGTGGTTCCGTATCCTTCTTTTGAATGTACCTTTCCAGTTTTCCTAGCATAATTTATTGAAAAGACTCTTTGACCATTTATAGATTCATTGATTATATATGCATGGGTTTATCCCTGGCCCCCATTCTGTTCCAATAATCTATGTGTCTAGTTTATACAATTGGATATTACTCAGCCATAAAAAAAGAATGAGATATTGCCATTTGCAACAACCTGGATGGAGCTAGAGGTGAAAGTGAAAGAAGTGCAGACAAAGAAAGACAAACATAATACAGTTTCACTTATATGTGGAATGTGAGAAACAACAAATGAATAAATAAACACAAAGCTGATTCAGAACTATACATGCAGAAAACAAACTGGTGATTGCCACAGGCAAGGAGAGGAGGGATAGGCAAAATGCAAGAATGGGGAATGGGAGATATAGGCTTCTAGTTATGGAATAAATAAATCACTGGAATAAAAGGTACAGCATAGGGAATATAGACAATGGTATTATACTAGTCTTGCATGGTGATGGATCATAGCTACACTTATGGTGAGCAGAGCATAATGTATAGAGTTGTTGAAACATGTTTTATATCTGAAACTAACGTGACATTATATGTCAACTCAAGTTAAAAAAAGAACTCATCGACTTGATAGCAAATAAAATAACATAAACAACACAAGAAAAACACAATTTTAAAAATGGGCAAAGTACCAGAATAGATGTTTGTCCAAAGAAGATATATGAAAGACCAACAGGTATAGGAAAAGATGTTCAATATCACTAGACATTAGGGAAATGCAAATTAAAACCACAATGAGAAATCATCTCATCTCAGTTAGAATGGCCATCACCAAAAAGATAAGAGATAACAAATGCTGGCATGGATGTGTAGAAAAGGGAACCCTTGTGAACTGTTGGTGGGAATGCAAACTGGTAGAGCCACTGTGGAAAACAGTGTGGAGATCATCAGAAAATTAAAAATAGAACTACCATATGATTCAGCAATTCTACTTCTGGGAATATATCCAAAGGAAATAAAAACACAAACTCAAAAACGTAACTGCACCCTTATGTTCATTGCAGCATTATTTACAATAACGAAGACATGGAAACAATCTAAGTGTCCATGGATGAATAAAGGGATAAAGAAATTGATTACACACACACACACACACACACACACACACACATGCACACTCAGTGGAATATTATTCAGTCACAACAATGAGAAAATCCTACCATGTGCAACAACATGGATGGAACTTGAAGGCATTATTTATGCTAAGTGAAACAAGTTAGAGAAAGACAAATACTATATGATCTCTCTAATATGTGGAAAAAACAAAAACCCAAACACATAGAAAAAGAAATCAGAACTATAGTTACCAGAGGCAGAGGGGAAGTGGAGGAAGGTGGTCAAAAGGTACAAACTTCCAGTTGTAAGGTAAGTAAGTACTAGGGATATAACATGCAACACAATGACTAGCTAACCCTACTGTGTGAATATATAGGACAGTTGTTACGAGAGTAAATCCTAAGAGTTCTCATCACAAGGAGAAAATATTTGCCTTTCCCCCCCTTTTTCTTTTATTGATACTAAAAGTTAGGTGTTACCTGAAGCTATCATGGTAATCATTTCACAATATATGTAAATCAAACCATCATGTTGTATGTCGTAAACTTATACAGCATTGTATGCCAATTCTTTCTTAATAAAACTGGAAAGAAAAGATACTTGTAATAAAATGTTTATAACAAGCTACTTACAAACTTCATTCAGAACAGTTTTATATCAGTGAATGGAACTCACACCCATTCTTTAATGTATGTGGTGAAGTGTAAAAAACTGTTTTATTGAAGATTTTTTTAAATGAACATATTTTTTTTTCTTTTTAAGATTTTATGTATTTATTTGACAGAGAGAAATCACAAGTAGATGGAGAGGCAGGCAGAGAGAGAGAAGGAAGCAGGCTCCCTGCTGAGCAGAGAGCCCGATGTGGGACTATCCCAAAACCCTGAGATCATGACCTGAGCCGAAGGCAGCGGCTTAACCCACTGAGCCACCCAGGCGCCCCTGAACTAATTTCAAATTGTATTCAGCACAGTGTTATTTCAGTGAATAGAAGTGATCTCCACTCAGTAATGCATGTAGTGAAGTGTTAAAGAACACTTGGAATAAAGATGTTTCTAAGAAGCTAAAAACAAACATAAAAAATAAATTGAAAAATCCTGCTCTGCAAAAGATAATTCCAGAAAATGAGAAGACAAGCCACAGAGTAGGAGAAAATATTTTTAGAAAGATATTTCTGACATACAAATCGCTATCAGACACATGAAAAAATGTTCATCATCACTAGCCATCAGGGAGATTCAAATTAAAACCACATTGAGATATCACCTTACACCAGTTAGAATGGCCAAAATTAGCAAGACAGGAAACAACATGTGTTGGAGAGGATGTGGAGAAAGGGGAACCCTCTTCCACTGTTGGTGGGAATGCAAGTTCGTGCAGCCTCTTTGGAGAACAGTGTGGAGATTCCTCAAGAAATTAAAAATAGAACTTCCCTATGACCCTGCTATTGCACTACTGGGTATTTACCCCAAAGATACAGATAGTGAAAAGAAGAAGGACATCTGTACCCCAATGTTTATAGCAGCAATGGCCACAATCGCCAAACTGCGAAAAGAACCAAGATGCCCTTCAACGGAAGAATGGATAAGGAAGATGTGGTCCATATACACTATGGAGTATTATGCCTCCATCAGAAAGGATGAATACCCAACTTTTGTAGCAACAGGGATGGGACTGGAAAAGATTATGCTAAGTGAAATAAGTCAAGCAGAGAGAGTCAATTATTGTATGGTTTCACTTATTTGTGGAGCATAACAAATAGCATGGAAGACGTGGGGAGATAGAGAGGAGAAGGGAGTTGAGGGAAATTGGAAGGGGAGGTGAACCATGAGAGACTATGGACTCTGAAAAACAATCTGAGGGTTTTGAAGGGGCGGGGGGTGGGAGGTTGGGGTACCAGGTGGTGGGTATTATGGAGGGCACGGATTGCATGGAGCACTGGGTCTGGTGAAAAAATAATGAATACTGTTATGCTGAAAATAAAAAATAAATTTAAAAAAAAGAAAGAGACTTCTGATAAAGGACTATTATCTAAAATATACCATGATCTCTTAGAAACCAACAATTAAAAAAGCAATTAAAAATAGTAAAAGATATTTATAGACACCATGAAAAAGAATATGCAGAGGGCAAAGAATTGTATGAAAAAATACTCCACATCATATATCACCAGGGATATGTAAATTAAAGCCACAACGGAGATACTACTACCTATGTCTAAGAATGTAAAAAATGGGGATCACTGATAACTCTAAATGCTGGCGAGGATGTGGAGCAGCAGGAACACTTATTCATTACTGGTGAGAATGTAAAGTGGTACAGCCACTTTGGAAGACAGTTTGGTGGCTTCTTATAAAACTAAATATTTTCTTAACTATATGATCTGACTACTGCACTCCTTGATACTTACTCAAAGGACCTGAAAACTTACGTTCTCACGAAAACCTGCACACAGATGTTTGCAGCAGTTTTGTTTGTAATTGCCAAAATTTGGAAGCAACCAAGACATTCTTTTGTCCTAAGGAATATATTATTAGTATTTCAAACTTAGTGTGTGGTGTTAGTATTCCTTTAGCACTAACTTAATGCTTTAGAAAAGCATAATGAGCTAATGTGTTTAGTCTTTTAGAGAAACTCAATGCAAAATTATGTAACAAACCTAATATAGAGTGCATTGCTTCTTGCTGGACTGAATAGTGTATCCCAAATTCCTGTGTTAAAGCCCTCAACATTCAGGGGTGGTATTGGAAGTGGAGACTTTGGAAGATAATTAGGTTTAGATGAGATCAGCAAGCCAACCAAGAAGACAGTCATCTAGAAGCCAGATAAAGGACCCTCACTAGCCCCTGAGCATGCTGGCACCTTGATCTTCTTAACCTCCAGAACTGTGAGAAAATAAAAAAAACTTGTTGTTTAAGCTACCCCATCAATTGTATTGCTTTATGGCAACCTGAGGACACTAAAACCCGTCATCAACTCTCCTTGACTACTGAGCCTCCCAATGCATTTTGGACCTCCTGAACCTTTTACTTAAAGAGAGTGCACCACACTACATACCCAGGATCAATTCCTGGTTGTCTAGGACTATTTGCCGTACTCTGAAGTTTTGTCTAACAAACTCAGATTTATTACATTTTATTTCATCCATTCATCCTGTTATTCATTCATTTTAGATGATTTATTGAGGGCTTGCTATGGGCTTACCACCACTTACCCCAGGATAAGTGGTGGTAAACAGAGGTGAACCAAATTTATGTACTTTCTGCCTTTATGGAGCTCTTATCCCATCAGGAGACAGTAAATTAATAAACAGATATGTAACCATAAATCATGAATTAGGAAGAGGGAAACCAAGAAGGCCTCACCGTGGCACTGATATTTTAGCTCATTTCTGAAGGATGAGGATGAATCATCTTTGTAAACAGCCAGAGGAAAGCATAACAGTTAGAAGGACAGGTATATGAAGTATGAAGTTTTCTAAAGGGAAAATGACCTTGAGCTGAAAGACAGTTTGGCAGAACACTGTCATGTACCACCTAGATCCCCCTTCACTGAAGGACTTATTGTCCCCATTGCTGGGAATACTAAGGACAGACAACTTTCAGTGTCAGCACCTTCAGGTGCCATGCCACTAAGTTCCCATCCTTTCCAGTGATCAGCTCACGTGGTCATGTTATTTCAAGGGGCAAAGACCTGAAAGGCCATTTCTAGCCCCAGGGCTCCATGTAGGATCAGTCAAGTCTGTCACTGTGCCAGTACTATTGCACTATTTCCCCAATTGCCTTCTCCTCTTTCTTCCATTCCCTTCATAAGGGTTGGTCCCAGGGGCTCTCCCTAATAAACATCCTGTACTGTAAACTCCATCTCACAGTGTACTTCTTGAGCAATTCAAACTACAATACCCACTATGGCTAGACCAGAGTGACTTCAGGTGAATCAAAAGCAAAACTGAAGAGTCAGCTGATGCCAGATTTGGTGCATGATGTTTGATTTTATTTGTAGTGTACTGGAGACTTCTGAAAATCTCCAAATAAGGCAAACCACAATGCCTCACTCCAATTATTAAAAGATACCAGGAAGACCTAAACCAGGGGACATTTGATAAAATAACTGATTAATACTCTTCAAATAAGTCAAGGTCATGAAAGATAAGGAAAGAGTGAGGAATTTTTATAGATGGGAGGAGATTAAGCCGAAACAACAATTTAATGTCATATGAGATCCTGCATAGGATCCTGAAAGAGAAAAGGACAGGAGGAAAACTACTAAAATTAGACTAAGGCATGTATTTCAGTTAATAGTATTGTACCAATGTGAATTTCCTGGTTTTAATAAGTGTACTAAGGTTATATAAAATGCTAACATCAGGGAAACCTGAGTGAGGGAACTCTCTTGTACTATTTGCACAACTTTTCTATAAACCTAATTTAGTTAAAGTTAAAAAACATAAAACAAGTGTTATTCAAGTTGCGTGTGGAGAATGGGTTGCAGGGAAAGCGAAAGTGAGAGAAGATAGACCAGTTAACAGAATATCATAATAGCAGTGATGATGAATGGCAGCGGTCGCTCTGACTACAGAAGATGGCAGAGGGGGATTTAAGGGGAAAAAAGAAGTCAACCACAACAACCACACCTCATCTTTTCTATGGCAGACTTCTAGTCTGAAGCAGGTATAAAGTGAGAGAGAAATAGAGTTCACTGCTAAATCAAGTTTGGAGTTTTGACTCAAACTAGACTGAACAATCCAATTTCTTTCTTTTACAAAGGAAAATATTAATAAATTAATTTGAGAGAGAGAGGAGAGAGCATGAGTGGGGAAGGTGGGAAGGGGTAGAGGGAGAGAATCTCCTGCAGACTCCCCGCTGAGCCCAGAGCCTGACCTGGGGCTTGATCCCACCACCCTGAGATCACAATCTAAACTGAAGCAAAGAGTCAGACATTTAACTGACTGAGCCACCCAGGTGCCCCTGAACAATCTAATTTCTGAATGTAGACTGTCCCATAAAGTTTTTCCAAATGCAGACTGCCCCATAAAGTGTTTCCAAATGTAGACTGTCCCATAAAGTATCTTGAGGTCTGTCCAGTCATGATCAAGAGTCTTGGACTACTGGAAGTTTTTAGGTTTAGGAAATAGGGACAAGGCACTTGCATGAAAGTTTTCAATGGAATGTATTATACATATAAGGGATATATTCAATGTACATATGTAGCTAAATGATAATTACAAAGTAAAGTTCTGTTTACATACTACCTAGCTTAAGATAACGGTGGCTCTCAAACCTTGTGATCAGAATCAACTGGAAAGCTAATAGAGAAGAAAGAAGTTCAATTTCATGGAGGTAGGATAGGACTCAGACTTTTACCAAGTTTTCCTCCTGATTTTAAAAAAGACTGAAATTTAAGAACTGCTGAGCTAGAACATTACTGATATTTTTTAAGGCTTCTGTATACCACTCCCTAGTCACACCCCACTCCTTCCAGAATAATGCTCATTATTCATTACAGTTTTTCATTTGTACTAATTCAGGTATCCCTAAAAATTATTTTGCTTAGTTCTGCCCATTTTCAAGCTTTATGTAATTACTAACCCAGTATATGTTTTCTTCAGTGACTTGCTTTTTACTTGTCATATTACATTCTTGAAATTCATCCATTTTGATACATGATACCATTCATTTGTGGTTATTGATACATAGTATTCCACCATGTAAATATGTCACAATTAGTTATCCATTGTCCTGGTATTGAATATTTAAGTTGTGTTAAGTAACTACATATTGAAAACTTCACTGGTTGCTCAGAAGTGTTAGGATCTAATAAAGGGTAACATTTCTGCCCTCCATTACTCTCTTGCTGTCCTCTCCTCATCTACAGTTTTGGTCTCCAACTGCTTCTAAGGAATGATAAGGAGCCCTTTTCATCCAAGGGCAAATGGAAGTTGAGTGAAGAACCTGAACTATCATCCCCATCCAACAGTAATGAGGTGACACTCCCACTCACTGGAATGGTATCAGAAGATACATGTTTATTTTCATTTGAGCACATTCCTCTTATACTTAATTATTTGTCAATCTCTTGTATCTGTCCCCAACACTAGAATGTAAGCTCTATGAAGGTTAAAAACTCTATACTGTTTATTGATGAATTCTTAGATCCTACAACTTGCCTGGCAAAAGTAACCCTATGTCCATATTTATTGAATGAATGAATGAATGAATGAATGAGTGAGTGAACAGATGAATGGATAAGATAATATTATTCCATTTTTATTGGGTGTCTATAAGTCACTCATTGTGCTTAGAATATTATTCAAAAGGTCTTTGAATGCAAATGTAAGTTTTGCAAGTTATGGAATTGTCCAGATTTGGGACAATACAAATAGGAAACAGCTTTCTTCTACTTTACTCTTCATTTTACTCCGTGGCTCCTCTAAGGAAAGAATGGAGAAAAGAGAGCTTGGAGTTGGTATTGTTTATGTTTCTCTCGACTGTTGAATACCCTCTTATATTGGTAGGCATCCAAACCCTAAGTCTTCTATGAAGTGCAGTGGGGGAAGATACCTCAGTATACCTTCCTTCAGATGTAGGTAATAAGCTTTCTGGCAGACTTCTCTTAATAATACCCCTTCATCTCCTGCTTCTAGGGGACTTCCCATAATCTCTATTCTTGTGGGATCTTTTTGTCCCAAAAGGTAGCCTTTTGGGTGGAGTCCTTTTGTGGATCCCCTTCAAGGCAAGGACTTGACCTTTCCCACCAAGAGATGGCAGTATAGTTTGACCCAATACCAACCCTTCTTTTCATACCATGCCATCATGAGCTACACTACCAGCATCAATACTCCTCTGTACCTTAAACTTCAGAGGACACATATGGGGTGTATCAGTTATCTGTTGTTGCATAGAAACTTTGTAGGTTAAAACACTTCAAAACTTAGTAGATTAAGAGAACAACTTCTTTATTTGTTCAAAATTCTGTTGACTCAGTAATTTGGGATGGGCTCAGATGGATGATTTTCTACTGGTTTGCCTTCTGCTGACACATATAGCTGCGGTCATCTGGTGGCTTGATCTGAGCTGGATTGTCTAAGGTAACCTCACTCACATGTCTGACAGTTGGTTTTGGGTGTTGGCTGGGCCACATATCTCCAAGTGAGCACTCACCCTCCAGCAGGTCATCTCAGGCTTCTTTATATGAAGCATTCCAAGAGGGAAAGCCCCAAAGCACAAGCACTTTCTAAGCCTCTGCTTCTGTCATACTTGCTGATTTCTCATGGCTGAAAGCAAGTCACATGATCAAGCCCCAAGTTATTGCGGGAAGTCTCTACAAAAACACATTTGGGTGCTATTATTGTGGTAACATGGGGTTTGCCTAAAATTAGCGATGTTTTGGAGCTGACAGTTTATTGCACACATTCCTTCACAACTTTACATCAGTGACTTCAAGGTTGATGGGAATATTTACACCACAGAAATCAGCAAATGCTACAAATCATGGCTTTCTCCACTTCCACCCCATTTCCAGAGAGCAGTGTTAAACACTTACTAGTGTGCCACTGACTAAAACACTCAAGAGGCAGCATTAGACATATACGTGAGAATATTTGACTCTTCTTTTAGGAAGCAGTCCCTCATCAGGTGCTTAAGGGTCCAAATTTGATGGTACAGGAGAAAACCCCTATCCTTCCCTAGAGGAGGGTGAAAATGCTAGATTCATCTTTTCTGTAAATCCCCTTCAAATATCACATTAGTGACTATCTAGTCTCCTCATATATAGTCTAGAAATTGGTAATACAGTGAATAATTGAAGGACCAGTTAGTCTACATCTTAGCAAATCTTGGGGGACTATGCCTAGTGGAGGACTTGTCCTCAGCTTTGGACAAAATCATTCCATATTCTTTATGTATCCTGTTACACAAACTATTCCTGAGCTGGATACATATATATGATTTATCTCTATAAAAATAATCCATATTGAAAGATATGTAGTCCTTCCATCCTAGAGATCCTAAATCTTACCCTTGAAACAAGCCAGAGCACCAGAGAGTCATAAATCTACATGTTGGCACTATGCCATTGACCTACACAGATGTATACGTTATTTAAAAAAATTAAAACCAAGAGTTAACCATTCTATTTCCTCTCAGAACACATTGAAGAATGTTGCTCACTGATTCACCTGGGGCCTCTTGCCTGGTTATCCACAGGAAATGATGCCCTTGGTGCTCAGTGCCACTGGCTTCTGCTAAGCCCTGGAAACGTTTTATCTCACAAACACTGTAATATTTGTAATAGGTCAAGTTTTTCATTTTGTTCTGGTCAGTAAAAAGTACAGAAATGCTTTCCCTTCTCTAGCAATTGTTCAGGGCATGATGGTTTACATTTCCTGTCAATGGTCCTTCCAGACTTAATGCTTTTTTCCTTTCCTACTTTCACCTCCTTAACCTCAATTTCTTCACTCATTTTATTCTCTTATCTCTCATTTTATCACTCTGACTTTATAAAGGACAACATTTTTTTCCTTGCAACAAAAAAGATGTAAATAAATAAATCATCAAAAGACTATTCTCCTCAGAATGTGGTCCATAGATCCTCAGCATCATCATCATCTGGGAGTGTGTTAGAAACACAGACTCTCAGACCTCACTCCAGAGCTACTGAATTAAAATCTACATTTAACAAAATCCCCTGGTGATTTATATACACAAAAAAGTTTGAAAAGTGCTGTGCTAAGGTACTGCCTTTATCTAGTACCTTGGAATCCTCCAAATAAACTACACTATCTTCACATCCATGGGTGGGTGCATATTTCATACCCATGAATTTCTGTTTGCCTCTTCATACTCAGGATTTTCTGTCTTCATAGTGTAAAGGCCCTGCTAAGTCTTTAGGATCACATTCCTAGGGTGCTGTGGTGGCTCAGTCAGTTAAGCATCTTGGTTTTGGCTTAGGTCATAATCTCATGGGTCATGGGATTGAGCACCACATGGGGGTCCATGCTTACTGGGGAGTCTGCTTAGAGATTCTCTCCCTCTGATCTTCCCCCCACTCACACTCTTTCTCCCTTTCTCAAATAAATAAATAAATCTTTTTTTTTTTTTTTTTAAGACCACATTTCTAGGAGTTCCGAACAGAATCCTGGGAATGTTGTATAATCTTTTGGGTAGGTGGCAGAGGTTGCTTTGCTACCAAGAGTGTGCTGCTTTGGCCATAAAATTTTTTGTTAACAACTTTCTGAAGACTGTCCCTCAAGCCACCCAAATTTAAAATGGTAAATAGTAAGTGAGGACAAGAGAAATACAAAGTACAGCCACAGAGCAAAAAAATCAATTTTAAAATGTGAAACAATGAGGTAGAAAGATGCAGAAAAACTGTTCCAGGTAAGAAAGACCATAAAATAGAAAGTTCTCACAGTAGGAACCTGATGTGAATTGACATCACATTTATTCCTGAATCATCACTCCATGAATTACAATTTCTAAGTGACGTGTCTGAATGATGTGATGCCGTTTTTGAAATAAGTGGTGGGAATATCAATCTTATAACTTTTATAAGACCCAATTTTGGGGGGATTGGAAACAGTAGTAAATTTCTTACTACCAATTTCCATTGTTTTCATTCTACGTAAAGCAATTTCACCTTTAAAAATGCAGGCCCAAATTTAATTTCAGTGCCATTTTTCTCTGAACCTCTGTTCCTGTCTTATGGGGGCACATTTCTTTTTCTCATCTTTGGAACTATATTAAATACCTATAGGACTGAAGAATGAATAAAAGCTTCTTCCCCTCTTCTAAATTTTAGGTGGAGATCTCTAGTAGACCCTTCTTCTGTGAAGCACACTTCTGGTCAAACCACTGGAATAATGGCCCTGAAGTTCAGAATTTTGTTCCTGTGAGCAGCATCTTGGTGTACCCATGTTGAAGGGGTCACGTATTTATGAAACCGACAAATAACTCTAATATGTTTGTTAAGTGTCTACTATGGGCCAGGTACTACATCAAGTGCTGCAGATGGAGGAGCAAACAAAACACTCCCTGGCCAAATACCCACATTCTCAACTGCTATTTTAGGAGATTTTTATAAGGAAGAACAAAAGACCAAGTTCTGTTTTCTGGAGGGAATGAGATTTTGAAGAAAGTACTTCATTTCAAATAGGATCTGATTTTTCTCCAGGGCTTTGAGGAGGATTCCAAAGCTTGAGAGAATCTTTGTCACAATGCTGACATGCTCAGTTACCTGGTCATTCATGCCTGCCTAACCAGATGGAAACCTAACAGGGGAAACACCAATCTCTTCAAAAAGGATGTGGAAGAGCATCTAGAGTAAGAGAACAGTCTTGAAGATCCATGGCAAGAGAATATTGCAGGCAAGTAGTAATTATTTTAGTACTCCTTTACATATGGAAAGCCCTATCCTAAGTTCTTATTTAAAAAGACGGACATACAAGCCCATTACATTGACCTAAACCACAATTAGCAGAGATAGAGGTGTCATAGTGTTCTGTTGTTATGAGTCAATATGCAACTGGAAGGTGAATTGTGAAGCCATCATATGTCTTATCCTTTCAGAAGAAACTCTAGAAATGTAGAGACCTGGGGGCTAGCCTGATGATAGGTCAGTAAAGATTGTCACCTGAGGCCACAAGGGGCTCCAAGGAAGAATGGACTAGAAAGCCAGAGCCATCCAAGGTTACTAAGATTCAAAATGTCAGGAGGGATGTATAAGGCTGGCATAGTCCAAAGAGGTCAGAGACCAATCATGGGAGTTGGAGTACAGTGCTAGGAATCTAAAGCAGCGGTATAGGGGCTGAGGATGAGGATCTAAGATGATGACTGGAATTAGTTGCTGGAGGTTGTGACTGGCTTTGATGATCTTCAAGAATCTGAAATTATAGGGACAAGAACATAACTGGACTTCAAGCTTATTGGGAAATGTGACCCTGATATGGATGAATTGTGTCCCCCACAAATTCATGTTGCTGATCCAAGCCCCTATGTGACTGTATTTACAGTAAGGAAGTAATTAAGGTTAAATAAGTTCCTGAGGGTGGAGCCCTGATCCAGTGGGATTAGTGTTCTTTTTTTTAAAATTTAATTTTATTGTTTCAGTGTTCCAAGATTCATTGTTTATGCACCACCCCCAGTGCTCCATGCAATATGTACCCTCCATAATACCCACCACCAGGCTCACCCAAACCCCCATCCCCCTCCCCTCCAAAACCCTCAGTTTGTTTCTCAGAGTCCACAGCCTCTCATGGTTTGTCTCCTTCTCCAATAGCCCCCATTCAGTTTTCCTTTCCTTCTCCTAATGTCCTCCATGTTATTCTTTATGCTCCACAAGTAAGTGAAACCATATGATAATTGACTCTCTCTGCTTGACTTATTTCACTCAGCATAATTTCCTCCAGTCCCATCCATGCTGATACAAAAGTTGTGTGTTCATCCTTTCCGATGGAGGCGTAATATTCCATTGTATATATGTACCATATCTTCTTTATCCGTTCGTCTGTTGAAGGGCATCTTGGCTCTTTCCACAGTTTGGCGATTATGGTCATTGCTGCTATGAACATTGGGGGTACAGATGGCCTTTCTTTTCACTATGTTTGTATCTTTGGAGTAAATACTCAGTAGTGCAATTACAGGGTTATAGGGTAACTCTATTTTTAATTTCCTAGGGAATCTCCACACTTTTCTCCAAAGTGGCTGCACCAACTTGCATTACCACCAGCAGTGGAAGAGGGTTCCCCTTTCTCCACATCCTCTCCAAACTTGTTTACTGTCTTGTTAATTTTGGCCATTCTAACTGGTATAAGGTGGTATCTCAGTGTGGTTTTGATTCGAATCTCCCTGATGGCTAACGATGATGAACATTTTTTTATGTCTGTTAGCCATTTGTATATCTTCTTTGGAGAAGTGTCTGTTCATGTCTTCTGCCCGTTTTTTTTTTTTTTTTTTTTTGATGAGATTATCTGGTTTTTGAGTATTGAGTTTGAGGAGTTCTTTATAGATATTAGATATCAGCCTTTTTTCTGTAGTGTCATTTGTGAGTATCTCTCCCATTCCGTGGGCTGCCTCTTTGTTTTGTTGACTGTTTCCTTTGCTGTGCAGAAGCTTTTGATCTTGATGAAGTCCCAAAAGTTCATTTTTGCTTTTGTTTCCTTTGCCTTTGGAGATATGTCTTGAAAGAAGTTTCTGTGGCCGATGTCAAAAAGGTTACTGCCGATGGTCTCCTCTGGGATTTTGATAGATTCCTGCCTCATGTTAAGGTCTTTTATTCATTTTGATTTATCTTTGTGTATGGTGTAAGAGAATGGTCGAGTTTCATTGCTGTCCAATTTTCCCAGCACCATTTATTGAAGAGACTGTCTTTTTTTCCACTGTATATTTTTTCCTGCTTTGTCGTGGAGTATTTGACCAAAGAGTTGTCGTTCCATATCTGGGCTCTCTACTCTGCTCCACTGGTCTACGTGTCTGTTTTTGTACCAGTACCATGCTGTCTTGGTGATCACAGCTTTGTAGCAAAGCTTGAAATCAGGCAACGTGATGCCCCCAGTTTTGTTTTTCTTTTTCAACATTTCCTTAGCAATTTGGGGTCTTTTCTGGTTCCATACAAATTTTAGGATTGTTTATTCCAGCACTTTGAAAAATGCCAGTGGAGGGGCACCTGGGTGGCTCAGTGGGTTAAAGCCTCTGCCTTCGCCTCGGGTCATGATCCCAGGGTCCTGGGATCGAGCCCCATATCAGGCTCTCTGCTCAGCAGGGAGCCTCTTCCCTCCTCTCTCTCTGCCTGCCTCTCTGCCTACTTGTGATCTCTGTCTGTAAATAAGTAAATAAAATCTTAAAAAAAAAAGAAAGAAAAATGCCAGTGGAATTTAGGTCAGGATGGCATTGAACATATAGATTGCTCTGGGCAGTATAGACATTTTAACAATGTTTGTTCTTCCATGAGCATAGAATGCTTTCCATCTTTTTGTATCTTCTTCAATTTCTTTCATGAGTGTTCTGTAGTTCCTTGAGTACATGTCTTTTACCTCTTTGGTTAGGTTTATTCCAAGGTGTCTTATGGTTCTTGGTGCTATAGTAAATGGAGTCGATCCTCTAATTTACCTTTCTATATTTTCATTGTTAGTGTATAAGAAAGCAACTGATTTCTGTACATTAATTTTGTATCCTGCCACATTACTGAATTGCTGTATGACTTCTAGTAGTTTGAGGGTGGAGTCATTTGGGTTTTCTATATAAAGTATCATGTCATCTGTGAAGAGAGAGAGTTTGACTTCTTCATTGCCAATTTGAATACCTTTTGTTTCTTTCTGTTTTCTGATTGCTATTGCTGGGACTTCTAGTACTATGTTGAACAACAGTGGCAAAATTGGGCATCCTTGTTGTGTTCCAGATCTCAAAGGGAAGGCTGTCAGCTTTTCCCCATTGAGAATGATATTCCCTGTGGGTTTTTCATACATAGATTTTATGAAGTTGAGGCATGTTCCCTCTATCCCTATACTTTGAAGCATTTTAATTAGGAACAAATGCTGTATCTTGTCAAATGATTTTTCTGCATCAGTTGAGAGGACCATGTGGTTCTTCTCTCTTATTAATTTGTTCTGTCACATAGATTGATTTGTGAATATTGAACCACCTTTGTATCCCAGGGATAAATCCCACCTGGTCGTGGTGGATAACCTTTTAAATGTACTGTTGGATCCTATTAGCTAGGATCTTGTTGAGAATCTTGGCATCCATATTCATCAGTGATATTGGTCTGAAATTCCCCTTTTTAATGGGATTTTTGCCTGGTTTGGGGATAATGCTGGGTAATGCTGGCTTCATAGAAAGAGCCTGGAAGTTTTCCTTCTGTTTCTATTTTTTGAAACAGCTTCAGGAGAATAGGTATTATTTCTTCTTTGCATGTTTGGTAGAATTCTCCAGGGAATCTATCAGGTCCTGGACTCTTGTTTTTTGGGGTGTTTTGATCCCTGCTTCAATCTCATTACTAGATATTGGTCAATTCAGGTTGTTAATTTCTTCCTGTTTCAGTCTTAGAAGTTTATAGGTTTCCAGGAAGGCATCCATTTCTTCTAGGTTGCTTAACTTATTGGTTTATAACTGTTGATAATAATTTCTGATAGTTGTGACTAGTGTTCTTATAAGCAGAGACACTGGAGATCTCGCTCTTTCCTCTTTGCCATGTGAAAACACTGCAGAATAGCAGCCATCTGCAAATCAGAGAGAGAGCCCTCACTATGAGCGAAGTCAAACAGCACCTTGATCTTGGACTTCTGGCCTTAAGGAACCATGAGAAATAGGTACCTGTTGTTTAATTACCCAGGTTGTGTTTTTTTGTCATGGCAGCCTGAGCTGACATATACAGATCCCATTACAAATACAATCAAAATGCCTATTTATAACCAACATAAACATAAAGAGTGTAGTAGTAGAGGAAGATCAGAGATGGAATAGAATAGAAAATCTAGAAATAGATCCAATCACAGATAACATGAAAGAGGCATCCAAAATATTGCAGTTCAGATAAGTGGTTGGTAATTTAGAAAAATAATAACTTAGAAGTGCATTTCCCAGAATTCACCAAAATAAATTATAAACATAGCAAGTTAAGTTGAAGTTTGAATATTTTTCAGGCTTCAGGAGAGGGTTAACTTTAAAAACTTTAAAGCATTAGAAGGAAGCACAAAAGGAAAGATAGATTTAATCACATAAACACCAAGACCATTATTTTGAAAAACAAAATTAAGCAGCAAGCCACATACGGAGAAGAATGTTTCAGATAACGACTTTCAGGGACATTAATTTTAAAACAAAAAGTAGAAATTGGATTCTAAAGATGGCGGAGAAGTAGCAAGCTGAGACTGCTTCAGCTAGCCGGAGATCAGCTAGATAGCTTATCTAAAGATTGCAAACACCTGCAAATCCATCGGCAGATCGAAGAGAAGAAGAACAACAATTCTGGAAACAGAAAAACAACCGCTTTCTGAAAGGTAGGACCGGCGGAGAAGTGAATCCAAAGCGACGGGAAGATAGACCCCGGGGGGAGGGGCCGGCTCCCGGCAAGCGGCGGAGCAACGGCGCACAAAATCAGGACTTTTAAAAGTCTGTTCCGCTGAGGGACATCGCTCCAGAGGCTAAACCGGGGCGAAGCCCACGCGGGGTCAGCGTGGCCTTGGGTCCCGCAGGGTTACAGAAGGATCGGGGGTGTCTGAGTGTCGCAGAGCTTGCGGGTATTGGAACGGGAAAGCCGGCTACAGAAACAGAGCCGACAGTAAGCTCACAGCTCGGTGTTACCTTGAACCGATCGCAGGCTCGGTGAGCTCGGAGCGCAGCCGGAGGTCAGGCAGACGGGAATAACTGGGCGCTGTTCTCTGAGGGCGCACTGAGGAGTGGGGCCCTGGGCTCTCGGCTCCTCCGGGCCGGAGACCAGGAGGCCGCCATTTGTGTTCCCGTCCTCCGGAACTCTACGGAAAGCGCTCAGGGAACAAAAGCTCCTGAAAGCAAACCCGAGCGGATTACTCACCCCGGCCCCCGGTAAGGGCGGTGTAATTCCGCCTGGGGCAAAGACACTTGAGAATCACTACAACAGGCCCCTCCCCCAGAAGATCAACAAGAAATCCAGCCGAGACCAAGTTCACCTACCAAGGAGTGCGGTTTCAATACCAAGGAGAGCAGCAGAATTCCAGAGGAGGAGAAAGCCAAGCACGGAACTCATGGCTTTTTTCCTGTGATTTTTTTTTAGTCTTGCAGTTAATTTAATTTTTTCTTTTTCATTTTTTTTTTTTTTCTTCTCGCCTTCGGGTAAAATTTTTTTTTTAACTGTTACCTTTTTCTTTTTTAACGATTTTTTACTAGTTTATCTAATATATATATTTTTTCTTTTTTACATTTTTCTCAGGTGTTTTCTTTTTTTAAAAAAAAATTTTTTTTTCTTTTCTTTTTTTTTTCTTTCTTTCTTTTTGAACCTCTTTTTATCCCCTTTCTCCCCACTCACGATTTTGGATCTCTTCTAATTTAGTTAAAGCATATTTTTCGGGGGTTGTTGCCACCCTTTTAGTATTTTACTTGCCCCTTCATTTACTCTTATCTGGCCAAAATGACAAGACGTAAAAATTCAACGCAAAAAAAAGAACAAGAGGCAGTACCGAAGGCTAGGGACCTCATCAATACAGACATCGGTAATATGTCAGATCTAGAGTTCAGAATGACAATTCTCAAGGTTCTAGCCGGGCTCGAAAAAGGCATGGAAGATATTAGAGAAACCCTCTCGAGAGATATAAAAGCCCTTTCTGGAGAAATAAAAGAACTAAAATCTAACCAAGTTGAAATCAAAAAAGCTATTAATGAGGTGCAATCAAAACTGGAGGCTCTAACTGCTAGGATAAATGAGGCAGAAGAAAGAATTAGTGATATAGAAGACCAAATGACAGAGAATAAAGAAGCTGAGCAAAAGAGGGACAAACAGCTACTGGACCACGAGGGGAGAATTCTAGAATTAAGTGACACCATAAGACGAAACAACATTAGAATAATTGGGATTCGAGAAGAAGAAGAAAGAGAGAGGGGAGCAGAAGGTATACTGGAGAGAATTATTGGGGAGAATTTCCCCAATATGGCAAAGGGAACGAGCATCAAAATTCAGGAGGTTCAGAGAACGCCCCTCAAAATCAATAAGAATAGGCCCACAAGCCGTCACCTAATAGTAAAATTTACAAGTCTCAGTAACAAAGAGAAAATCCTGAAAGCAACCCGGGAAAAGAAGTCTGTAACATACAATGGTAAAAATATTAGATTGGCAGCTGACTTATCCACAGAGACCTGGCAGGCCAGAAAGAGCTGGCATGATATTTTCAGAGCACTAAACGAGAAAAACATGCAGCCCAGAATACTATATCCAGCTAGGCTATCATTGAAAATAGAAGGGGAGATTAAAAGCTTCCAGGACAAACAACAAGTGAAAGAATTTGCAAATACCAAACCAGCTCTACAGAAAATATTGAAAGGGGTCCTCTAAGCAAAGAGAGAGCCTACAAGTGGTAGATCAGAAAGGAACAGAGACCATATACAGTAACAGTCACCTTATAGGCAATACAATGGCCCTAAATTCATATCTCTCAATAGTTACCCTGAATGTGAATGGGCTAAATGCCCCTGTCAAAAGACACAGGGTATCAGAATGGATAAAAAAACAAAACCCATCTATATGTTGCCTCCAAGAAACTCATTTTAAGCCCGAAGACACCTCCAGATTTAAAGTGAGGGGGTGGAAAAGAATTTACCATGCTAATGGACATCAGAAGAAAGCAGGAGTGGCAATCCTTATATCACATCAATTAGATTTTAAGCCAAAGACTATAATAAGAGATGAGGAAGGACACTATATCATACTCAAAGGGTCTGTCCAACAAGAAGATTTAACAATTTTAAATATCTATGCCCCCAACGTGGGAGCAGCCAACTATATAAACCAATTAATAACAAAATCAAAGAAACACATCAACAACAATACAATAATAGTAGGGGACTTTAACACTCCCCTCACTGAAATGGACAGGTCATCCAAGCAAAAGATCAGCAAGGAAATAAAGGCCTTAAACAACACACTGGACCAGATGGACATCACAGATATATTCAGAACATTTCATCCCAAAGCAACAGAATACACATTCTTCTCTAGTGCACATGGAACATTCTCCAGAATAGATCACATCCTCGGTCCTAAATCAGGACTCAACCGGTATCAAAAGATTGGGATCATTCCCTGCATATTTTCAGACCACAATGCTCTAAAGCTAGAACTCAACCACAAAAGGAAGTTTGGAAAGAACCCAAATACATGGAGACTAAACAGTATCCTTCTAAAGAATGAATGGGTCAACCGGGAAATTAAAGAAGAATTGACAAAAATCATGGAAACAAATGATAATGAAAATACAACGGTTCAAAATCTGTGGGACACAATAAAGGCAGTCCTGAGAGGAAAATATATAGCGGTACAAGCCTTTCTCAAGAAACAAGAAAGGTCTCAGGTACACAACCTAACCCTACACCTAAAGGAGCTAGAGAAAGAACAAGAAAGAAACCCTAAGCCCAGCAGGAGAAGAGAAATCATAAAGATCAGAGCAGAAATCAATGAAATAGAAACCAAAAAAACAATAGAACAAATCAACGAAACTAGGAGCTGGTTCTTTGAAAGAATTAATAAAATTGATAAACCCCTGGCCCGACTTATCAAAAAGAAAAGAGAAAGGACCCAAATAAATAAAATCATGAATGAAAGAGGAGAGATCACAGCTAACACCAAAGAAATACAAACTATTATAAGAACATACTATGAGCAACTCTACGCCAATAAATTTGACAATCTGGAAGAAATGGATGCATTCCTAGAAACATGTAAACTACCACAACTGAACCAGGAAGAAATAGAAAGCCTGAACAGACCCATAACCAGTAAGGAGATTGAAACAGTCATTAAAAATCTCCAAACAAACAAAAGCCCAGGGCCAGATGGCTTCCCGGGGGAATTCTACCAAACATTTAAAGAAGAACTAATTCCTATTCTCCTGAAACTGTTCCAAAAAATAGAAATGGAAGGAAAACTTCCAAACTCATTTTATGAGGCCAGCATCACCTTGATCCCAAAACCAGACAAGGATCCCACCAAAAAAGAGAGCTATAGACCGATATCCTTGATGAACACAGATGCGAAAATACTCAACAAAATACTAGCCAATAGGATTCAACAGTACATTAAAAAGATTATTCACCACGACCAAGTGGGATTTATTCCAGGGCTGCAAGGTTGGTTCAACATCTGCAAATCAGTCAATGTGATACAACACATCAATAAAAGAAAGAACAAAAACCATATGATACTTTCAATAGATGCTGAAAATGCATTTGACAAAGTACAGCATCCCTTCCTGATCAAAACTCTTCAAAGTGTAGGGATAGAGGGCACATACCTCAATATCATCAAAGCCATCTATGAGAATCCCACCGCAAATATCATTCTCAATGGAGAAAAACTGAAAGCTTTTCCACTAAGGTCAGGAACACGGCAGGGATGTCCATTATCACCACTGCTATTCAACATAGTACTAGAGGTCCTAGCCTCAGCAATCAGACAACAAAAGGAAATTAAAGGCATCCAAATCGGCAAAGAAGAAGTCAAATTATCACTCTTCGCAGATGATATGATACTATATGTGGAAAACCCAAAAGACTCCACTCCAAAACTGCTAGAACTTATACAGGAATTCAGTAAAGTGTCAGGATATAAAATCAATGCACAGAAATCAGTTGCATTTCTCTACACCAACAGCAAGACAGAAGAAAGAGATATTAAGGAGTCAATCCCATTTACAATTGCATCCAAAACCATAAGATACCTAGGAATAAACCTAACCAAAGAGACACAGAATCTATACTCAGAAAACTATAAAGTACTCATGAAAGAAATTGAGGAAGACACAAAGAAATGGAAAAATGTTCCATGCTCCTGGATTGGAAGAATAAATATTGTGAAAATGTCTATGCTACCTAAAGCAATCTACACATTTAATGCAATTCCTATCAAAGTACCATCCATCTTTTTCAAAGAAATGGAACAAATAATGCTAAAATTTATATGGAACCAGAAAAGACCTCGAATAGCCAAAGGGATATTGAAAAAGAAAGCCAACGTTGGTGGCATCACAATTCCGGACTTCAAGCTCTATTACAAAGCTGTCATCATCAAGACAGCATGGTACTGGCACAAAAACAGACACATAGATCAATGGAACAGAATAGAGAGCCCAGAAATAGACCCTCAAATCTATGGTCAACTCATCTTCGACAAAGCAGGAAAGAATGTCCAATGGAAAAAAGACAGCCTCTTCAATAAATGGTGCTGGGAAAACTGGACAGCCACATGTAGAAAAATGAAATTGGACCATTTCCTTACACCACACACAAAAATAGACTCAAAATGGATGAAGGACCTCAATGTGCGAAAGGAATCCATCAAAATCCTTGAGGAGAACACAGGCAGCAACCTCTTCGACCTCTGCCGCAGCAACATCTTCCTAGGAACAACGCAAAAGGCAAGGGAAGCAAGGGAAAAAATGAACTATTGGGATTTCATCAAGATCAAAAGCTTTTGCACAGCAAAGGAAACAGTTAACAAAATCAAAAGACAACTGACAGAATGGGAGAAGATATTTGCAAACGACATATCAGATAAAGGACTAATGTCCAGAATCTATAAAGAACTTAGCAAACTCAACACCCAAAGAACAAATAATCCAATCAAGAAATGGGCAGAGGACATGAACAGACATTTCTGCAAAGAAGACATCCAGATGGCCAACAGACACATGAAAAAGTGCTCCATATCACTCGGCATCAGGGAAATACAAATCAAAACCACAATGAGATATCACCTCACACCAGTCAGAATGGCTAAAATCAACAAGTCAGGAAATGACAGATGCTGGCGAGGATGTGGAGAAAGGGGAACCCTCCTACACTGTTGGTGGGAATGCAAGCTGGTGCAGCCACTCTGGAAAACAGCATGGAGGTTCCTCAGAATGTTGAAAATAGAACTGCCCTATGACCCAGCAATTGCACTATTGGGTATTTACCCTAAAGATACAAATGTAGTGATCCAAAGGGGCACGTGCACCCGAATGTTTATAGCAGCAATGTCCACAATAGCCAAACTATGGAAAGAACCTAGATGTCCATCAACAGATTAATGGATCAAGAAGATGTGGTATATATACACAATGGAATACTATGCAGCCATCAAAAGAAATGAAATCTTGCCATTTGCGACAACATGGATGGAACTAGAGCGTATCATGCTTAGCGAAATAAGTCAAGCAGAGAAAGACAACTATCATATGATCTCCCTGATATGAGGAAGTGGTGATGCAACATGGAGGCTTAAGTGGGTAGGAGAAGAATAAATGAAACAAGATGGGATTGGGAGGGAGACAAACCATAAGTGACTCTTAATCTCACAAAACAAACTGAGGGTTGCTGGGGGGAGGGGGTTTGGGAGAAGGGGGTGGGATTATGGACATTGGGGAGGGTATGTGCCTTGGTGAGTGCTGTGAAGTGTGTAAACCTGGTGATTCACAGACCTGTACCCCTGGGGATAAAAATATATGTTTATAAAAAATAAAAAGTTAAAAAAAAAAAAGTAGAAATTGGCCAAAATACAAAACATATAGATATCAACAGAAAATTGGGAAAAAGAAAATTCACACAAAAATTCACTGCTTTTAGGGGCACCTGGGTGGCTCATTGGGTTAAGCATCTGACTTGATTTCAGCTCAGGTGACAATCTCAGGGTTGTCAGATGGAGCTCTATGTAGGGCGCTATGCTGGGTGAGTTTGCTTGAGATTCTCTGTCTTCCTTTGCCCCTATTCCTCTCTAAATATAAATAAATAAATTAAATAAATAAATAAATAAATAAAATCTTCTAAAAATTCACTATTTTAGAAAATACAAATAAGATGAAATGTTCAAACTTGGTTGCAATTAAGGATATGCAAATAAATTCAAATAGAATATTCACACAGAAACCTGCACACAATACCTATTCATGCATAACTGCCAAAACATGAAAGCAACCAAAATGTCCTTCAATGGGTGAATGTATGCAATAAACTATGGTGCATCCAGGCAAATGGAATATTATTCAGTGCTAAAAAGAAATGATCAGTCAACCAGGATGCCCTTCAACGGATGAATGGATAAGGAAGATGTGGTCCATATACACTATGGAGTATTATGCCTCCATCAGAAAGGATGAATACCCAACTTTTGTAGCAACATGGACGGGACTGGAAGAGATTATGATGAGTGAAATACGTCAAGCAGAGAGAGTCAATTATCATATGGTTTCACTTATTTGTGGAGCATAACAAATATCATGGAGGACAAGGGGAGTTAGAGAGGAGAAGGGAGATGGGGTAAATTGGAAGGGGAGGTGAATCGTGAGAGACGATGGACTCTGAAAAACAATCTGAGGGTTTTGAAGGGCCAGGGGTGGGAGGCTGGGCGAGCCAGGTGGTGGGTATTATGGAGGGCACGTATTGCATGGAGCACTGGGTGTGGTGCATAAACAATGAATTCTGTTATGCTGAAAAGAAATTAAATAAAAGAAATTTTAAAAAAATCACATAAAAGAAATAAAAGAAATGATCAGTCAAGCCATGAAAAGACATGGAGGAAACGTAAATACATGTTACTAATGAAGCCAATCTGTAAAGACTATATACTGTGTGATTCCA
Source organism: Mustela nivalis (assembly GCF_964662115.1). Taxonomy (NCBI): domain Eukaryota; kingdom Metazoa; phylum Chordata; class Mammalia; order Carnivora; family Mustelidae; genus Mustela; species Mustela nivalis. The sequence goes on from NC_139040.1 coordinate 94,245,723, forward strand.
ACTCTATGACATTCTGGAAAGGCAAAACTAGGAAGACAGTAAAAGATCAGTGGTTTCCAGGGACTGGAGAGGGGGAGGGATGAATAGGCAGAGTACAGAGGATTTTTAGGACAGTGAAACTACTCTTTATGATTCTCTAATGGTATACATGTCATTATACATTTGTCCAAATCCATAGAATGTACACAAAATCAAAAGTGACCCTTTCATGTAAACTGTAACTCTGGGTGATAATGACATGTTAATGTAGATTCATCAACTGTGACAAATGCACCACTCTGATGTGGGATGTTGACTGTGGGGGAAGCCATGCATGGTGGGGGCAGCAAGTGCATAGAAAATTGTCCTCTTCACTTTGCAGTGAACATACAACTGTTCTAAAAAAAAAAAAAAAGCCTTTAAAAAGTATTTTTAAATCAAATACCATAGAATACTAAATGATACCATGTTTTATCTACTAAATAGGCCAAAAGCATTGTCATTAAGATAATCAAGAACTAAAGGAAGTCTGAGGAGAATGTGGCAGTTCTGGAATGTACTTGAAGCTGGAGTCTTGTCATTTGATTACAGTACTTTTAGAAAGCAATTTGACAAGACAGGTCAATTGCCATACAAGTGTCTATTCTATTAGGAATTTATCCTAAGGAAATGACTGAAAAAGAAAGTAAACGCTATGTAGGTGAAAAAACTTTTGACACATTTTGTCTAATGTTGAAAAATAGGGAGCAATCGAGCCATTTAATGGTAGAGGCATATTTAAAGAAATTTAAAGAAAATTATATAGCCATTTTATTGAATATTGTCTAGCACTGAGAATTATAATACTGAAAAAGATATTTGCATGACAAGATATGTAAAAGATGAGTATAAGTTCCCCACTTTGCACATAACCCTTTATTGCAACTCTGTAAAAGTGTATGGCTACGAACAGAGACTGGAAACAAGTACACAGAATTGAAAAGCATTATTGTAGGGTGGTGAGATTTTAGATGTATTTTTCTTTGTCATTTTACCAAATTTTTTGCAATGCTTTTATATTGCCTTTAAGTGGAAAGGAGAAAATAAGACACAATCTGCTTCATTGATATAATACTGCTAGCATTCTATTCTATATAAAGAAGAAACCACCAGGAGATGAAGAAAGGAAAAATAGTTGCAGTAAGAAATTCTTATTGACAAAAACATCCAAGGGGAACATAAATATTTAGATACCACAGAATACACATGAAAACATATTTCAATGTTTAGGTTCATAAATTGTATCCACAGAACAAAATGGTACTAACGTTATTCATTTCCAATAAAAAGGAATCTTTTAGTGTTTCCTTTCTTTTACTTTTGAGTTTGGAATGAACTAAATTCTGGATTTAAATGAAATAGTGCAATGCTTAACACAAAGTAGGCAGCCAATAAATGTCAATTTCCTTCCTTCCTATGAAATATAAGATACTCTAATGTAAAAGTAGTTTTATAGCCCTAAAAAAACAATAGTTCAGGAATCAAAGCTAAGTTCATCCCACATTCACTACTAGGGTAAGCTCTTTTAGTTTTAATACTTCAAAAAGAAAAAAAAAAAAACCACCCAAACTTTAAAAACGGAAACGGTTATCTTGTATTTTAGTCTTTAGAGAATGAAACATACTACAATTTTAAAGAGACTATCAGGTATTTTAGTAATGATTCTGAGAGACTGAATATTCAATCCAATGTTACACCTTCTCTGCACTGGGCACACCATGTAAGAAAGAACAAGCATAATTTAGTGTTACTATTTTATTTTTCTTAGTGGAAACAGTGGGGATTGGATATTGTTGCTAGAATATCCGGAATTTTTAATAGACATTACAGGAAACCTGGGGCTTTCTGGGCAGCATTTATGAATTTCAAGGGGACAGAAATAATCCATTTTTCTGGGAAACACTCACTTAGGTGGGATGGGCTCTTCTTAATGATGTGTTAATGAGGTGGCTGCAAAGGCCTGATGCTGATGGCCCAAGTGGGAAGGGCTGCAGCCTCGGTGCTCCCCCTACTTTTATTCAGGAGAATGCTCCTGCCTGTTGCCTACCCTGTACTTTCTCCCCTTCCTCTCCCTTTGGGGTCTGACTTCTGTGCGTGTATGTACACAGCCTGACATATACAAAAGACTCCTCCCTGTTCCAGGGGCCAATCAACCAAAGCTGGGGTGTGGCCTCTTACCTGGTTTTAGCATTCTGTTATTCCGTATCCAAAACTCCTTCCATTTGTTGTGTGCAATTAAAGTGCTTGTGATCTCTAATGACAAAAACTTGAGACTAGTTCCTGTGTTCTCAGTTACTAAAGGATTAATTTGATTAACGGGAAATGGACCTTTTTTCCGTTCTCTAATCATCCTGCATTCTGCCCTAGGTCTAATATTTGAGCACAGAGAGCAGCCCTTCCATCTGCTCTGCTCTGAAATGTTGCACACGTCGAGAAGGTAGCATTTGGGGAGTAACTTTTTGTTTGCTAAATTTACTTAGATTTAATTTCAAAAGCCAAGAATAGTGTAAGGATCTCTCCTCTGTTCTTTTTTTTTTTTTTTTTAAGATTTTATTTATTTGACAGAGAAAGAGAGATCACAAGTAGGCAGAGAGGCAGGCAGAGAGAGAGAGGAGGAAGCAGGCTCCCTGCCGAGCAGAGAGCCCAACGCCAAGCGGGGCTCAGTCCCAGGACCCTGGGAACATGACCTGAGCCGAAGGCAGAGGCTTTAACCCACTGAGCCACCCAGGCGCCCCTCTCCTGTGTTCTTTACTCAGATTAAGCAATTGCTTACATTTTGCCCCATCTCTTTTATTCTCTCCCCTTTTCTATGTGCATGGGTATATATATATGTATATATATACATATATATATATATTTTTTTTTTCTGAACAAAATACTCTCAAATGAAAGTGAGCTGGCAACATCAAGCCCCTTTACCACATACTTCAGTGTACATTTCCTAAGATCAAAGACATTCTCTTAAACAACCACAGGACCACAATCAAAATCCGCCTTCTCCTCTTACTCCTCCTCCTGCTTCTTTTCTCTGTCTCACCCTCTCTTTGGGTATCATTTTGGGTTTATAAATTTTTTAATTTATTTCCTGTTACAATAAAACACAACAGTTTTTGTATTCATGCTCACATTGCCAAATTGCGTGATCCTACAATATATCTAACCAAACTGATAGTATTAACAGTAAACCTACTGAGTAAAGTTTAAGATATTTTTTTACAGCTCTTTTCATCTTCAGAATATATGCCACTAAATATATTTATATAGAGTATCAGAGTCAGAGAACCACGTTCAAAAGTTGCTTGAAATACTTTACAATTCTCTTTTTTCTCTGTGTGGATATATTATCAATTTGATGTACAGCAAGGTTCATCTGTCTCTGCTTGTGGTCAATATTAGGATTTTTTTTTTTGCTTTTTTGGATGTAATTTTATTTTTGAATGTGTAAAATATTAATATATTTCAAAAATGAGAACTACACAGAAAGGTATACTTGGAGAAGTCTCAGGTCCATCTTGATACACTCATCTCCATTCATATCTCCATAATAGCAATTTTTATACTTTGGTCTTCCTATGTTTCTTTTTATTTGCAAATATTAAGCATCTATAAATAACTATTTACATATAGTTTATAGGTTTATGTATATGTCTACATATACATGTAAGTTTATATCTATTTTATATATTGATATATATATTCAAGATATACAATGTAAATAATGTTTATGTGAGTAGACACACACATATTGTTATACATATGTGCATGGAACTTTTGCCCCCCCTTTTAAAGATTTATTTGAGAGAGAGAGAAGGACAGAGAAACCCGAATGGACTCCTTGCTGGATGTGGAGCCTGATGTGGGGCTCCATCTCATGACCCTGAGATCAGACTTGAGCTAAAAGCAAGAGTCCCATGCTTAAATGACTGTGTCACCCAGGGTCCCCTTTCCCCTTCTTTCACACACAAAATGTAGCATACTAAACACTGTTCTATACTTTGATTTTTAAAAAAATATTTTATTTATTTACTTGACAGACAGATTACAAGTAGGCAGAAAGGCGGGCAGAGAGAGAGGGGAAAGCAGGTTGAGCAGAGAGCCCAATGCGGGGCTCGATCCCAGGACCCTGGGATCATGACCTGAGCCGAAGGCAGAGGCTTTAACCCACTGAGCCACCCAGGTACCCCTATACCTTGATTTTTTTTTTTTTAACTTACCGCATCTTGGATTTGTTTTTTTTAACTTACCGCATACCTTGATTTTTTTTTTTAACTTACCGCATCTTGCTCAGTTTCAATTCATAGAGCTTGTCATTCTTTCTTTAAGGCTGTGTAGTACTCCATTGTGTGGCTAGTTTATCCAATCAGTCTACTTTAACAGAGCTGCATTCTTTTCAGCCTATTGTTTTAAATAATGTGTGATTAATAAACTTATGTATATATTGTTTTAATCTTGTGGAGACATATCTTTGGTACTGCTGAGCAAAAGAGTGTGGACAAGTTTAATTTCATTAGATATTGCCAAAATCCCACCAAAGTGTTTGTGCATTTTGCACTTCCTGCCATCAGTAATGAGTGCCTATGCTTCTGCACAGCCTTATAACAGAGTGTTTTGTCAAGTATTTCATTTTTGCCAATATAATAAGCATAAAGTATCTTTAAGTAGTAGCGATTGATATTTCTGAGTGATTTTAAGCACATTTTCATAGGTTTAAGGGCCGTTTTACTTTTCTCCCTGCAATTACTCTGTCACATCTTTTTCTCATTTTTCTGTTGGGCTTTTGGTATTTTCCTCTCAATTTTCAAAAAGTTTATATATTCATTTATTTTCCTATTTTTATTTTATTGTAGTAAGAATACTTAACATGAGATCTCACCTCCTAACAAAATTTTAAGTGTACAAAATATTGTTGACTGTAGGTATGATGTTGTACAGGAGATCTTTAGAACTTATGCATCTTGCTTAACTAAAATTTTATACCCATTGCTTACTAACTCCTTATTTCCCCTTTTCCCCAGCCCTGACAACCACCATTTTTATTCTTTGATTTTATGAATTTGACTATTTTAGGTACCTCAAATAAGTGGAATCAGGCAGCTTTTCTGTAACTGATTATTTCACTTAACATGAAGTTCTCAAGTTTCACCCATGTTGTCACATATTGCGGAATTTCCTTATTTTTAAAGGTCAAATAATAGTCCATTATCTGTACATAGCATATTTTTTTATCCACTTATCTGTTGATTGACTCTTAGGTTGTTTCCTCATCTTGGTTATTGTAAACAATGTTTTAATGAATAAAGGAATACTAATATCTCTTTGAAATTCTGATGTCATTTTTTTTTGATAAATACCGAGAAAATAGGATTGCTGGATCATATGGTAGCTCTAGTTTTAATTTTTTAAGGTGCTCGCTTCGGCAGCACATATAATACTTTTTTAAGGAAACTTCTTACTATTTTCCAAGAAGGCTCTGCTATTTTGCATTTCTACCAACAGTATGCAAGGGTTTCAATTTATCTGCATACTTGACAACACTTGTTGCCTTTTTTTTTTAATTTATTTTTTTTTAATTTTTTTTTTTTAAGATTTTATTTATTTGTCAGAGAGAGCGAGCGAGAGCGAGCACAGGCAGACAGAGTGGAAGGCAGAGTCAGACGGAGAAGCAGGCTCCCTGCGGAGCAAGGAGCCCGATGTGGGACTCGATCCCAGGACACTGGGATCATGACCTGAGCCGAAGGCAGCTGCTTAACCAACTGAGCCACCCAGGCGTCCCTTGTTTTTTTTTTTTTTAATAATAGGTTATTAACTCCTTATCAGATACATGGTTTGTAAATATTTTCTTCCATTTTGCAGGTTGTCTTTTCACTCTGTTGATTGTTTCCTTTCTTGTGAAGAAGATAGGGTTTTTTATTTATTTGGTTTGATTCGTTGTTTTTTTGCCTGTGCTTTTTGTGTTGTATACATGAAATCATTGTCAAGGCCAATGTCATGAAACTTTTCACCTGTTTTGTTCTTCTAGAAGTTATACAGTTTTGGGGTCTTACATTTGGGTCTGTAATCTATTTGAGCTGATTTTGTGTATGGTATAAGATAAAGGTTTAATTTCATTATTTTGCTGTGAATATCTTGCTTTCCCAGGGCCATTTGTTGAAGAGACTATATTTTCTTCATTGTGTATTCTTGGCTCTCTTGTCAAAGATGAGTTGACTGTATATGTGGAAATTTATTTCTGGGGTCCTTATTTGGTTTTATTGGTTGATATGTATGTCTTTATGCCAGTCTCATACATACTCTCTTGATTATTATACCTTGGTAATTTATTGTAAAATCAGGAAGCTTGATGCCTCCATCTTTGTTTTTACTTCTCAAGATTGACTTGGCTAATTATGGTCTTTGTGGTTCCATATAAATTCTAGAAGTATTTTCTATTTCAGTAAAATCAATACCATTAGAATTCTGATAGGGGTTGCATTAAATCTATAGATTATTTTGAGTGACATGGAAATTTTAACAATATTAATTCTTTCATTCCATGAACATGGAATATCATCTCATTTGTTTTTGTATTGTTTAATGGCTTTCATCAATGTTTTGTAGCTTTTAGTATATAAGTGTTTGATCTTCTTAAAGTTTATTTCCAAGTACTTTATACTTTTTAGTGCTATCGTAAATGGGTCATTTCCTAATTTCTTTTCCAGATAATTCACTGTTGGTGTGTAGAAATGCAACTAATCTTTGAATGTTGATTTTGTATCCTGAAACTTTACTAGAATTCATTTACTAAATAAAACAGTTTTTTTTTTAACAGAGTCTTTAGAGTGTACTATATATAAGATCATGCCACTTGCCAACAGGGACAATTTTATTTCTTCCTTTCTGATTTGGATGTCTCTTATTTCCTTTTCTTGCCTAATGGCTCTAATTAGGACTTCCAGTACTTGTTGAATGGAAGTGGAGAGAATGTGCATCCCTGCTGTTCCTCTAATTTTTTGGCAGCTCTTTACATAACAATGAGATTAGCCCTTCACCCATGATAAAAGATGCGAATATTTTTTATTTCATTTTGTCATTTTCTTTACTTAGTGTCATTTTCTTATGTTTTTAAAGAATATTTTATTTTCATTTTTATGTGGTAGAATTTATCAATCTTTTCTTTTCATTGCTTCTTGATTTTAAGTCATATGTCAGGAAGTTTCTCCACTTCTGTATTATGAAGGAATTCACCCATACTTTATTTTAGTACTTATATAATTTTTAGTACTTATATAATGTTTTTGTTTAAAAAATACATTTTCAATTTGATCTTCAAAATCTCTATCTAAATGAACATTCCTTTAATAGTTATCTGATTTCCTGAATTCTTCAGAAGCAGACCCTAAGTTGAGGATTCATGTACATGTGATTTATGTAATAAGTGCTCCCAAAGAAACTAGGAAGGAAGTGGGGGAAGCAGGACAGAGAAGGCGAAGAAGCCAAGGCAGGGTGCAATTTCAGTCCAGTTTCTAAGGAGGGTAGGTCCAACCTGATCCCTCAAGGAAACTGCAGTGAGTTATACATATATATATATATATGTATATATACATATATATATATATCCTGACTTGAGGCAAGGAAGCTGAGCTTTTATATTACCACAACCATCAGTCACTGATTTAAAGCTCTCCCAGAATGTGAGCAGTCATCAGAAGAGTCCCAGAGGTAGCCTTTTGAAGCAGACACACACCAAAATCTGGAAAGGAGTGTGTAGAAACAATAAGAGAAATCTGAAGGGATATGAGTGAGTACCAGCAATGTTTTCACTATAGCTGACAAAACCTAAAAAGCAGAAAGGACAAGGCTGGTGGTGAGAGGGAAGGAGAGAAAAAAACCCAAAGAAAGAATAATTTTTTGTTTCTGCAATTCTGTAATTGTTACATTTTCAGAGCCTTCCCCAAGAGGCTGTCTGCATATTCATCCACTCACTGACCATCTGGAAATTTGAGAGCAGACTGCTGACCTGAACTGGGGGCCCCTCCCAGCCAGAGAACCCTATGAATACACATCTACATTTTCCGTTAGATAGACCCATGAAGTCTCCTATCCAGTCATTGGAGGGTCTCCAAATGGGAGCTTTTCCAGCACCCTCTCTCCTTATATTCTGTCATTCCAATCCTTTTTAGTGGTTAAGAGACAAAGCTGGGAAGCCAGATCTTGGAAAATCAACTCAGTAACTTATTAGATACATAACTTTAAACAAGTTTCTACCTGCCCTCAATGTCAGTTTATTCATATGAAAAGGAGAGATAACACCTACACTGCAGTTAGTGTAATAATTACATAAAATAAATATATAAAACCCTTGTTATGGTGTCTGACACGCATTATTATAATCATTCATTCTTCTCATTCCACCTGGATATTTCTCACACTGCTGACTTTCCCCTAATCCTTTCCTCAAAGACCCTCATTCTACTGTAAATAATACCCCTTATATTCTCAACCACTTCACACAGCACTATCTCCTGGCTCTCTCCAGAACACAACATCTCTCCTGAAACTCCTAAGCTTCTTCTATGGAAAAGGCTGATTCTTCTACCCCCACTTATCGCATGCTGTCAATTGATCATGTCTCCTAGCATCCCAATACAACTAGAAATTATTACTCTTCCTTCTTGGGGCAAGAATGCCTCTTTCATTAAGATTTATGCCAACTGTATAAACTTCTATTTATCCCTCTCCTCTTTGTTTTATTTTTGAACCTCTTACTTGTTCCTCTGTATTCATTAAAAGCCTGGATACCTGCCCCTTGTTTTCTTCTCCTTCCCATGTCTTGTCTTCATGCTCAGCAGCTTCTCCATCCATAAGAAGCCATCCAGCATTCTGGCCTCATGGCTGCTTTTTCAAAACATATTCAACACCAACAGTCTTCATCTATCACTAACCCAGTGACCCACTTTGATTGTCATACCCTAGACTTGATATCACTTGGAACAGCTCTGCCTCCAAACTCATATTCTATGGTACCATTATGGAGCTTGTCCTTTCATCCTTCCAGTCTTCGGCTCTTTAGCCTCACACACAGAGACATCAAAGTCATTTTATTTCTAGTCCATCATTCCAAAACTGACCCCACTACACTCAACCACTGTATCATTGAACTCAGAACCAAGCCCATCATCTTTCCACCATATCTCTCCTAAAGTTTTCAAATTCAGATCAAGCTTGCCATCTTCCTTTGCTGCTCCCACATCTGGGCTGCTGGATGCTAGTGCAGAAAAATCACATTTTTGAATGGATTAAGACCACCACAGATTTATGATTTCTAGTCTCTCCTAGAGCTTCAGCACCCCTTATTAGTTTGTTACCTTATTTATGACTACTTTCTCCTCCTATTTTGCTGACTGGTTGCTCCACTAACCTTCAGTACTCTATCACTTCAGTGCAGATGACCTTACCTCTAATTTCACCCAGACTATCAAGACCATCATGTATCAAACTTCTGTAATTTCCCCCCATACTTATGAATCATTTATAACTGCACCTACTTTCAGGTTTGGTCTTTCATGCTAAAGAAGGAGAAAGGAGGCTGTGGAGGCTGTCCCTTATCCTGATAAAGGCAATTCCCTCCAGATCCCCCACATCTACAACAGATTCAAAGTTATTATTCTGCTCATTACTTCTTTCCTCTCTATTTTCAACTTGCCTCCTTTCTGTGGTACTTCTCTGTGGCTTCTAAATCTTCTAATGTCACTATATCCTCTTCTTGCACTAACCTTACCTTTTCCCTCCTTTTCACAGCCAAGATGCTCCAAAATAATATTCTATACTTCTGCTGCCCCCTCTTTCTCACTTCCTGTATATGCTTCAACCTGCCTTAGGCAGGATTCAGCCTTCACATTTCGTTCAGACTGATTTTCCCCAAGGTCACCAGTGGCTTTATAACTGCCAAATCCATTGACTTTTTCCAAAATGATGTCATGAACTCTGCAACATGAAACACCACTTGTATTATAACTTTCTCTTCTCAGGGCTTCTACTGTATCACTCTTCTCTTGTTCACTTCGTTTCCATTATCCTTCCTTTATTAAATTATTTTCACAGACTCTCCTTCCCTTACACTTCCTTAATATTGGTGAAACCAAGGATTTTCCTTTCTTCTCTCTACATGCTCTTCCCACAAGATCTCACCACAGCTAGGGCTTCAGCTACTATCTCCATGTATACTCATGTCCCAAATATGCATCTCCATTGAGGCCTCTTTCCTAATCTCTAGAACGTATATCTAATTCCTTATATAGGATCACTCTAAACTCATCTTGCTCAAAATAAAACTCATATTTTATCTTAAAATATTCTTTTCTACAGATTCAATACAATCCCTAACAAAATTCCAGTGTCTTTTTTTTGTAGAAATGGAAAAGCCAATATTCAAATATATATGATATTGCAAGGGACCCCAAATAGCCTAGAAAATGAACAAAGTTGGAAGACTCACATTTCCCAATATCAAACATTACTGCAAAGCTATAATAATCAAAACAGTGTGAAACATATAAACCTATAGAATAGAATTGAGAGTCCAGAGATAAACACATACATATATGGTGAGTTGATTTTCAACAAGATTTCCAAGACCATTCAATGGAAAAGTAAGTCTTTTCAACAAGTGGTTCTGGGATAACTGTATACTACATGTAAAAGAATGAAGTTTGACCCATACCTCTCACCATCTACAAAAGTTAACTCAAAATGAATCAAAGACCTAAAACTAGAAGTTAAACTATAAAGCTTCTATAATAATATATAGGTGTAAATCTCTATGACTTGGGATTTACACAATGGATTCTTAGATATGACATTAAAAGCATGAGCAACAACAGAAAAAAAAGATAAATTGGACTTCTTCAAAATTAAAAACTTTTGTGCATCAAAGCATACTATCAAGAGAGTGAAAAGAAAACCCCCAAATTGGAGAATGTATTTACAAATCATATATATGATTAAGGTCTGGTATTTAGAACATGTAAAGAACTGAAACTCAAGACTATCGGACAGGTATCCCAATTGAAAAATGGGCAAAGGATTTTAATAGACATTTCTCCAAAGAAGATATACAACTTGCTAATAAGCACATGAAAAAAAATGTTTAACACCCTAGTCATTAAAGAAATGCAAATCAAAATCACAATGAGATATAAACTCACACCATTAGGGTGGCTATAATTAAAAAAAGGAAAACAGCAAGTGTTGGTGATGATATAGAGAAATTAGAACTCTCACACATTGCTGGTAGAAATGTAAAATTATGCAGTCACTGTGGAAAACATTTTGGTAGTTCTTTCAAATGTTAAACAGAGTTACCAAATGATTTAGTGATTCTTTTCCTAGGTGTACGTCTAAAAGAATTGAAAACAAATGTCTGAAAATACAGGTATACACATGTTTATAGTATCACTATTCACAAAAGCCAAAAGATAAAACCAAAAATTCATCAAAGAATGAATGGATAACTAAATTGCAGTATATACATGCCACGAAAATTAGTCATTGAAAGAAATGAAATACTGATACATGCTACAATGTGGATGAATCTCAAAAATACTATGTTAGGTGAACAAAAAGCCTGACATAAAAGTTCACATACTGTAGGATTCCATTCATATGAAATATCCCAAACAGATAAATCCATAGAGACAAAACACAGATTGGTGGTTTACAGGGTCCGGGGGACAAGGGCATGGCAATAAACTGCTTAATGGGCCAAAGATTTTAGTTTGGAGAGATGGAAATGTTTTGGATTTAGATAGAGGTGGTGGTTGCAGTGTTGTAAATGTATTAAATGTTACTGAATTGCTCACTTAAAAATGGTTAATTTTGTGTTATGTACATTTCACCTCAGTAAATTTTTTAAAAATCTGCCTTTCCTCCTATACTTCTCCCCCTAAGCTTAATTCACCCATTCATCCAAGTAAGAAATCTGGAAATAATTCTGAATATTTCATTTCCTTCATTGCAAACATCCTATTAATGAGGCAGTCCAGTTTGCTCTATATTCATTGAATTTCTTGAAATTTTATCCTGTAACCCATCTACTAGTAGTACCTTAGTTTATACCATATACTAATGTAATGGTGCCCCAACTGGATTTATTTCCTTCAAACTTCTAACCTTTAAACCCCACTCCCTATCACACAGCAGCAAGAATTGTAGGAAAGTTATTCTCTAATCTTTGAGTGCATTCTAACTACGTAGAGTATTTATTAAAACATGGATTGCTGAGCTCTATGCCCAGAGTTTCTGATTTGGTAGGTCTGATTCAGTGGAGCCCTAGAATGTCCATTTCTAATAAGTGTTTATGTATGCTTATATTTCTAGCCTAAAGGACTACAGTTTGAGAAATACTAATATATGATCTTATTTTGATTGGTTACTTTCCAGTTTGAAATCCTCTTGCCCTTACCCTAAGACACTCCAAGGGTCTGGGCCCTGTGCATCTCTCCAACTTTAGTTTTGTCTATGGCTCTTCTGTACCATACCTATGTTTATAGGCAACTTCAGCATCTTTCCTTCCATGAAGTTATATCATTTAGGGCTCCTTGTAAACAACTGCAACCCTGCAACTGACTTGGGTTTATTTAGAAAAAAAAAAAGGAAATTTATTCGAAGTGCATTACAGAAATAATAGGAAGTTTGGAGTACCAGATTCAGAAATAGATGACATCAGGACAGATCAGCAAGCTAGGGAGCAGGAATTAGAATATGGTCATCTGGCCCAGGAGGTAGTTTTGGAATAAGTGAGCTATATCTGTTTTTCCATCCTCAAATTTCTCAAGATGCAGAATCCATGGAGAAAACCTGTGTTACTGCTTGGGTTATATACAGATCTCTTGGTCAAGGAAGGCAGTCACTGAGACTCATAGTCATACTGACATAGTACACATTGGAGAAAGGCAATTCCTCAGAAAGAAACCAGACTATTACCAGATTAGAGTGAATGAAAACTCAGCGGACAGAAAACCAAAACTAACCTCTACCATTTCCTTCTTTGTGCCATATTGTACATTGTGTAAACTTCCATATTACTTAGGACTTCTAGTATTTTTTGTGTATGTGTCTTTCCACCTTACTAAGCAATAAGTTCCTTGTCAACAGGGACCATGTTTCTTTTTTATTTCTAGAATGTAGCATAACATGTGGCATTAAGCAGGTGCCCAACAACATGTTTGTTGAAGGCATAAAGAAATGAGCAAAGAAATGAATCGAATAGACCCATGACACAGCTGGATTACAGATGAGAGAGGAAACCAAGCACCCAAATGAGAAGAAGAGAGTACAGTGGATTGGGTGGTTCATCAGAAGCTGGAAACACATAGAAAAAGGAGGAAAGTCACCTTAAGCAAGAGGATATTTGCTGTTTCCTCCCAAGACCAGAGATGCTCAGCAAGAAAAAGAAGAATAGAATTTTTTTTAACAGCTTAACTGTAGCATAACCGACTTACAGTGAACTTCACATATTTAGAGTATACCATAAATTTCATGTTTTGATACATATATAAGCCTACGAAAAAAATCACCACAATGAAGATAACTAGCATGTCCATCACCCTGAAAGGTGTCCTCACGGCCCTTTATAATCCCTCCCTCAAATCCCTCCCAGTACATCCCATCCAGGGTATTTTCTTTCACTATTGATTACTTTACATTTTCTAGTAGTCTACATAAATCTAGTCATAGAGTATGTTTTCTTTTTTTGTCTCACTTTTACTCAGTATAATTATTTTGAGATTCATTCATGTTGCTGTCTGTACTAATAGTTCAGTCTATTTTATTGCTGAGTAGTATTCCAATGTACTGATATATCACAATTCATATATCTATTCATTTGTTGAACATCTGAGATCTTTCCACTTAGGGGCTACTACAAATAAAGTTGGTAGAATTCATCTGCAAGTCTTGGTATAAACATATGCATTCCTTTGTCTTAGATAAATAACAAAGCATGGAATGGCAGATCATATGATGGGTATATATTTACTTAAAAAACACCTCAAGAATTTCATTTCTGCCATGACAACATCAGAGGCTTCATGGATATACTTCCCAGTTAAACTGGTGAAAATTGGGGCACCTGGGTGGCTCAGTGGGTTAAGCCGCTGCCTTCGGCTCAGGTCATGATCTCAGGGTCCTGGGATCGAGTCCCACATCGGGCTCTCTGCTCAGCAGGGAGCCTGCTTCCTCCTCTCTCTCTGCCTGCCTCTCTGCCTACTTGTGATCTCTGTCTGTCAAATAAATAAATTAAAAAAAAAATAAATAAACTGGTGATAATTATTTTGAAAACAACCATTTAAAGTCTGAAAACTGTTCTCTGGACATATAACAAGTGAAGAAACATTATTCAAGAAAATTTACAGGGGTGCCTGGGTGGCTCAGTGGGTTAAGCCCTGCCTTTGGCCTGGGTCATGGTCTCGGGGTCCTGGGATCGAGCCCCGCATTGGGTTCTCTGTTCTGCAGGGATCCTGCTTCCCCCCATCTCTCTCTGCCTGTCTCTCTGCTTACACGTGATCTTTCTCTCTCTGTCAAATAAATAAATAAAATCTTAAAAAAAGGAAAATCTACAAAAACTTAGTAAAAACTGTGAGAATCTGTGTATTTGAACCAAAACCTATGCCTTTCCTCCTTCCCTCTCAGATCAGTGAGGTGGAAACTATGGTTCAGACTTGCACATACATGGATCTCTTTCTCTAACCCTTAGTTGAGGGCTATCTTCCCAAGAGGGACAGGATGTCAATATTTATCATCTTGCCTCAAGCTACATTGCTGCTGAGGTAAAGGATAGAAAAATATATCATGCAAACATCCACAAGAAATTGAGTGACAATATTAATATCAGAAAAAATAGACTTTAAAACAACAAAATTCCTACAGGTAAAAAGCACATTTTATAATGATAAAAAGATCAATTCAGCTGAAAGGTACAACAAGTATAAATACATGTGCACCTAAAAACAGAAGCCCAAAATACCTGAAGCAAAAATTGACAGAATTAAAGGAAGGCTTCAATAAACTACTTTCAACAATGGATGGAACAACTAGGCAGAAAGTAAACAAAGAAATAGATGATTGAACAACCCTATAATTGCTACAGCTTTGTAATATAACTTGAATTCTGGAATTTTTATACCTCCAGCTTTGCTTTTCCTTTTCAAAATTGCTTTCTGCAATTCAGGGTCTTTTCCATACCATACAAAAGTTTAGGACTTTTTGTTCTAGTTCTGTAAGAGACTGAACTGTTGGTATTTTGATATGGATTGCATTAAATCTGTAGATGCTTTGGGTAGTATAGACATTTGAACAAAATTGACATATATGTACACACAATGGAATATTATTCAGTCACAAAAAGAATGAAATCTCTTTTTAATCATTTTACTAACATATAATGTATTACTAAAAGAATGAAATCTTGCCATTTGCAGTGATGTGGATAAAGGTAGAGAGTGTAATGCTAAGAGAAATAAGTTAGCCAAAGAAAGACAAATGCCATATGATTTCACTCATATGTAGAATTTAAGAAATGAAACAAATGAGCAAAGGAAAAAAAAGAGACAGAGAGGCAAACCAAGACACAGACTCTTTTTTTTTTTTTAAGATTTTATTTATTTACTTGAGAGAAAGACAGTGAGAGAGAGCATGAATGAGGAGAGGGTCAGAGAGAGAAGCAGACTCCCCATGGAGCTGGGAGTCCGATGCGGGACTCGATCCCGGGACTCCAGGATCATGACCTGAGCCGAAGGCAGTGTCCAACCAACTGAGCCACCCAGGCGTCCCAAGACACAGACTCTTAACTATAGAGAACAAACTGATGGTTACCAGAGGGGAGGTGGGTGAGAGGATGGGTGAGATAGGTGAGGAGGATTAAGGAGGCCACATGGCATGATGAGCACTGGGTGTTGTATGGAATTGTTGAATCACTATATTCTACACTGAACCTAATATAACCCTGTATATGAACTATACTGGAATTTAAAAATTTTTAAAAGAACACTCTAAACCAACTATACTAATAAATATTTGTAGAAAACTCCATCTCAAAACAGCAGAATATATATTCTTCTCATGTGCTTATGGAATATTTTCCAGAATAGCTGTAAAAAAAAAAAACCCCTAATTCCATTTAAAAGGATAGAAGCAATACAAAGTATGTTCTCAAACCCCAGTGAAATAAAATTAAAAAACCAATAAGAGAAAGGGAAACTTGCAAAAAATATGCAAATTTAAAAACACACACATACATAACCAATAGGTCATGGAAGAAGTCACAAAGAAAGTTAAAAACTAATTTAAGAAGATGTGGTATATATACACAATGGAATACTATGCAGCCATCAAAAGAAATGAAATCTTGCCATTTGCAACAACATGGATGGAGTTAGAGCGTATCATGCTTAGCGAAATAAGTCAAGCAGAGAAAGACAACTATCATATGATCTCCCTGATATGAGGAAGTGGTGATGCAACATGGAGGCTTAAGTGGGTAGAAGAAGAATCAATGAAACAAGATGGGATTGGGAGGGAGACAAACCATAAGTGACTCTTAATCTCACAAAACAAACTGAGGGTTGCTGGGGGGAGGGGGTTTGGGAGAAGGGGGTGGGATTATGGACATTGGGGAGGGTATGTGCTTTGGTGAGTGCTGTGAAGTGTGTAAACCTGGTGATCCACAGACCTGTACCCCTGGGGATAAAAATATATGTTTATAAAAAATAAAAAATTAAAAAAAAAAAGATTAAAAAAAAAACTAATTTAACATGAATGAAAATTAATAACCTTCCATGTTAAGACACTGGGAAAAAAGAACAAACTAAAGTGAGCAGAAGAAATGAAATAATCATTAGAGCAGAAATTAGTGAAATAGATTCTTAGGTAGAATTTAAGAAATAATACAGACGAACATATAGCAGAAGGAAAAGAAAAAAGAGAGAGAGAAAGGGAAACAAATCATAAAAGACTCTTTTTTTAAAAAGATTTTATTTATTTATCAGAGAGAGAGAGGGGGAGAGAGCGAGCACAGGCAGACAGAATGGCAGGCAGAGGCAGAGAGAGAAGCAGGCTCCCTGCCGAGCAAGGAGCCCGATGTGGGACTCGATCCCAGGACGCTGGGGTCATGACCTGAGCCGAAGGCAGCCACTTAACCAACTGAGCCACCCAGGCATCCCTCATAAAAGACTCTTAAAGGCAGAAAACAAACTGAGGGTTTATGGAGGGAGTGGGTGATGGGCTAGATGGGTGATGTATATTAAGGAGGGCATTTGTTATGATGAGCACTAGGTGTTGTATGTAAGTGATAAATCACCGAATTCTACTCCTGAAACAAATATTGCACTATATGTTAACTAACTAGAATTTAAATAAAAATTTGAAGAAAAGAAAAGAAATTAATGAAATAGAAAATATAAAAAGTAAAGAAAATCAATGAAACCAAAGCCTGGATGTTTGAAAAGAATGAGCTTTAATGAAGTTAATAAAATTAACAAATTTTTAGAAGATTGACCACATAAAAAGAAGACTCAAGTAACTAGAGTCTGAAATGAAAAAAAGGACATTACTACTGATTATAAGCATTAAAAGGATTATAAATACAAAGAACAATTATGTGAAAATAAATTAGGCAACACAACTTAAATTAAATGGATAAATTCCCCCAAAATAATAAACAACCAGATGTGGCTAAAGAAAAAACTATCTGAGTAAAGTTATAACAATTAAAAGATCGGATTAGTAAAAGGCGAAAGATTTATGCGATCTGAATGAAACAAGATGGGATTGGGAGGGAGACAAACCTTAAGTGACTCTTAATCTCACAAAACAAACTGAGGGTTGCTGGGGGGAGGGGGTTTGGGAGAAGGGGGTGGGATTATGGACATTGGGGAGGGTATGTGTTTTGGTGAGTGCTGTGAAGTGTGTAAACCTGGTGATTCACAGACCTGTACCCCTGGGGACTAAAAATATATGTTTATAAAAAATAAAAAATTAAAAAAAAAAAGATCAGATTAGTTATCAAAAAACTACCTACAAAGAAAAGGCCAAGCCCAGAGACCTTCACTAGTGAATTCTATGAAACAGTTAAAGAAAATTAATAACAATTCCTTACAAACTTTCTGAAAAATAAAAAATAGAAGAGGGAGAAGAAGAAGAAGGAGGAGGAGGAAGAGGAGGAAGGGGGAGGAGGAAGAATGGGGGAGAGGAGGAGGAGAAAGAACCCCTTCTCAACTCATTCTATGAGGCCAGTGTTACCTTGGTACCAAAACTGGAAGTATATATCACAAAAAACCTGCAGACCAATATATCTTGTGAATATAGATGCAAAAAATACAACAAAATAGCAGCAAAACCAACTCAGCTACATATAAGAAGGACTATACAGCATAACCAAATGGAATACCAAAGGGCAGAGTTGATTTAAAATCCAAAAAAAATGAATCCATATCATATGTCATATCAATAGAAAAACAAAGAGCAAATCATCTCAATAGAAGCAGAAAAAGCATTTGATAAAATTTAACACCCATTAGAAATAGAACGGAATTTACTCTGATAAAAGTCATCTATGAAAAAAACCCCAAAATAATGAGATACTTTTTTACATCTGCTGGAATGGCTATTATCAAAAAGAAAAAAAAATAGCCAGTGTTGACTAGAAAGTGGATCAGTTTGGCCCTTCATACACTAATGGTTCAGAATGTAAAATGATGCAGCAACTCTGAAAAACAGTCTGGCAGTTCCTCAAACAGTTAAATATGCATTTACCATACCCAGAAATTCCATTCCTAAGTACATACCCAAGAGTAGTAAAAACATACATCCACACGAAAACCTGTTCACAAACATTATTTATAATGACTAGTCGGAGGAAATAATCTAAAAGTCCATCAACAGATAAATGGACGAACACAACATGGTATTATGGTAATGGTGTGAAATATTATTTGGTTACAAAAAAAATTAAGTATTGATACATGATAAACAAGATGGATAAACCTTGGAAACTTTATGTTAAGTGAAAGCAGGCAGTCCCAAAAGACATGTATGTGTCTATTTAAATGAAATATCTAGAAAGGCAAATCTATAAATATGGAAGGTATATTAGTAGTTGCTTAAGGTTGGGGGTGACCGTGGGGGGAGAGGGTAAGAGGTAAATTGTATAGAGTTTCTTTTGGAGGTGACAAAAATGTTCTAAAATTGTGGTGATGTTTGCACACATCTGTGAATATTCTAAAAACCAGTGAATTTTAACTTTATTTTTTAAATTTTTAACAAATTTTATTTATTTATTTGAGAGAGAGAGGGAGCACAAACAGAGGGAGAAGCAGGCTCCCTGCTGAACAAGGAGCCTGATGTGGGATTTGATCCCAGGACTCTGAGATCATGACCTGAGCTGAAGGCAGAGGCTTAACTGACTGAACTACCCAGGCACCCAAATTGTAACTTTAAATGGGTGAATTGTATGGTACATGAATTATATTTCAACAACTCTCTTATTAATAGGTACATCAAAAGCAGCTGCTCTTTCAAAAAATGAGAAAAGAAACTGTCAACTTTTTTTTTTTTTTAAACAGATGTACTATTTTATACTCCCACCAACAGTATATGAGGGTCCAAGTTAACTTGACAACCTAGACAATGCTTGGTATGGTCAGGTTTTTTAGTTACTGTTAATTTTAGTAGTATCTCACTGGTTTTAAAATTTCATTTTCCTAATGACTGAAGGTATTTGAGAATTCTTTATATATTCTATATAGAAGAACTTTTTTAGATTTGTAATTTTTTCCCAGTCTTTGGTTTGTTTTTTCATTTTCTTAGTGTTGTCTTTAGAAGTATAGCAGAAGTTTTGGGGCACCTGGGTGGCTCAATCAGTTAAACATCTGCCTTTGGCTCGGGTCATGATTCCAGAGTCCTGGGATTGAGGTCCCCCCCACCCCCGGCTCTCTGCTCAGTGGAGTCTGCTTCTCCCTCTCCCTCTGCCCTCCCCCTGCTCCTTCTCTTTCTCACTCTCTCTCTCTCTCTCTCAAATAAGTAAATAAAATCTTTTAAAAAAGAAGTGTAGCAGAAGTTTTTACTTTGATGAAGTCCAGATTTATCAAAAATCTTTAATGAATAGTGCTTTTGGTGTTGTATATAAGACATCTTTGTCTAACTCAAGGTCATGAAGATCTCCTTTTTTAGGCATTCTATAGTTTTATGTTTTATGTTTAGGTCTATGATCCACTTTAAAGTAATTTTTGTATATACTGAAAGCTATGGATAAAAGTTTCCTTTTTCAAAATATGGATTGCACAATGTATTGAGATGGGTATCATTTCTCCATTGGATGGCCTTTTACATCTTTGTAAAAAGTCAGTTGTCCATAAATATGTGCCCTTTTTCTAGATTGGTATTTTGTTCTTTTGATCTATTTGTGTATTTTTATACTAATACCACATTGTATTGGTTACTATTGTTTCATAATACATTTTGAATTTGTGTACATTTTTTAACTTTGGTTTTCTTTTTCAAAATTGTTTCAGCTATTCTAGGTCCTTTATATAGCCATATGAATTTTATCTTTTTTTAAAAAATTTATTTGACAGAGAGAGAGACATCACAAGTATGCAGAGAGGCAGGCAGAGGGGGAGGGAGAAGCAGGCTCTCCACAGAGTGGAGAGCCTGATGTGGGGCTCGATCCCAGGACACTGAGATCATGACCTGAGCCAAAGGCAGAGGCTTAACCCACTGAGCCACCCAGGAGCCCTGAATTTTATCTTTTTAAAGCTTTTATTTAAATTCCAGTTAGTTAGCATACAGTATAATATTAATTTCAGGCATACAATATAGTAGATTCAATACTTCCATACCACACCCAGTACTCATCAAGGCATGTGCCCCCCTTATTCCCCATCACCTATTTCACCCATCACCCCACCCATCTCCCCTTTTTTAAATTTATTTTTTACTTATTTTCAGCATAACAGTATTCATTATTTTTCACCACACCCAGTGCTCCATGAAATCCGTGCCCTCTATAATACCCACCACCTGGTTCCCATCTCCCCTCTTTAACCATCAGTTTGTTTTCTGTAGTTAAAAGTCTCTTTCTTGGTTTGCTGCTCTCTCTTGCTCTCTTTCTCTCTCTCTTTTTTTTTTCCCATTTGCTCATTTGTTTTGTTTCTTAAATTCCATGTATGAGTAAAATAATATGGTATTTGTCTTTCTCTGACTGACTTACTTCACTTAGTGTAATACTCTCTAGTTTCATCCATGTTGCAAATGGCAAGATGTCATTCTCTTTTATGGCTGAATGATACTCCATTGTATATATACGTACACCACCCTTCTTTATCCATTCAGCAGTTGATGGACCTTGGGCTGTTTCCATAATTTAGCTATTGTAGATAATGGTGCTATAAACATCAGGGTGCATATATCCCTTCGAATCAGTATTTTTGTATCCTTTGGGTAAATACCTAGTAGTGCAATTGCTGGATCATAGGGGTAATTCTTTATCTAACATTCTGAGGAATATCCATACTGTTTTGCAGAGTGTCTGCATCAGTTTGCAGTGCAACCAACACCCACCAACAGTGCAAGAGGGTTTCCTTTTCTCTGCATCCTTACCAACATCTGTTTTTTTCTTGTGTTGTTGATTTTAGCTATTATCACAGATATGAGGTGATATCTCATTGTAGTTTTGATTTCTATTTCCCTGATGATCAGTGATCTTTTCAGGTATCTGTTGGGCATCTGGATATCTTCTTTGGAAAAATGTCTATTCATGTCTCCTGCCCATTTTTAATTGGATTATTCATTTTGGGGGGGCTTCAGTTTTGTAAGTTCTTTATATATTTTGGATATGCCATTTTAAAATATTTTTTCCCATTCTGTAGGTTGCCTTTTAGTTTTGTTGATTGTTTCCTTTGCTGTGCACACGTTTTTATTTTGATGAAGTCTCAATAGTTTACTTTTGCTTTTGTTTCCCTTGCCTCAGGAGACATATCTAGAAAGAAGTTGCTGTGGCCAAGGTCAAAGAGATTATTGTTGTGTTTTCCTCTAGTATTTTTATGGTTTTAAGTATCACATGTAGGTCTTTCATCTATTTTGAATTTGTTTTTGTGTATAGTATAAGAAAGTGGTCCAACTTCATTCTTTTGCATGTGGCTGTCAAGTTTTCCCAACACCATTTGTTGAAGAGACTGTCTTATTCCCATTGGATATTCCTTCCTGCTTTATTGAAGATTAATTGACCCTGGAGTTGTGGGTTCATTTCTGGGCTTTCCACTCTGTTCTATAGATCTATGTGTCTATTTCTGTGCCAGTACCATAATGTTTTGATTACTTACAGCTTTGTAATATAACCTGAAGTCTCCTTTTCTTTTTCAAGGGTGCTTTGGTTGTTCAGGGTCTTTTGTGAGTCCATGGACACTTTAGGATTATTTATTCTAGTTCTGTGGAAAGTTCTGTTGGCAGTTTGATAGGGATCATATTAAATGTGTAGATTTTGGGGGTTAGTATAGACATTTTAACAGTATTTGTTCTTCCAATCCATGACCATGGAATGTCTTTCCCTTTCTTTGTGCCATCCTCAATCTTTCATCAGTGTATTGTTTTCAGAGTATAGGTCTTTCACCTCTCTGGTTGTGTTTATTCGTAGGTATCTTATTGTTTTTGGTGTAATTGTAAATGGGATTGATTCCTTCATTTCTCTTACAGCTACTTCACTATTGGTGTATACAGATAAAACGGATTTCTGTATGTTGATTTTGTATCCTGCAACTTTACTGAACTCATGTATCAGTCCTTGCAGTTCTCTGGTGGAGTCTTTCATGTTTTCTTTCTAGATAGTATCATGTCATCTGCAAATAATGAAAGTTTTACTTCTTCCTTGCTGATATGGATGCCTTTTATTTCTTTTTGTTGTCTGATTGCTATGGTTAGGACTTACAGTACTATGATAAATAACAATGGTGTGGTAAGAGTGGACATCCCTGTCTTGTTCTTGACCATAGAGGAAAATCTTTTGGTTTCACTACTGAGGATGATATTAGCTATTAGTTTTTCATACATGACCTTTATTATGTTGAAGTATGTTCCTTCTAAACTGACTTTGTTGACGTTTATTTTAAACCATGAATGGTGTACTTTGTCAAATGCTTTTTCTGCATCTACTGAAATGATCATATGGTTCTTATCCTTTCTTTTTTTTTAAGATTTTATTTATTTATTAGAGAAAAAGGCAGTGAGAGAAGGAATACAAGCAGGGGGAGTGGGAGAGGGAGAAGCAGGCTTTCTGCAGAGCAGGAAGCCCAACGTGGGACTCGATCCCAGGACCCTGGGATCATGACCCAAGCCAAAGGCAGATGCTTAGCCAACTGAGCCACCCAGGTGCCCCATCCTTTCTTTTGTTAATGTGGATATCACATGGATTGATTTGGGCATTTTGAACCACCCTTTTAACCCAGGAATAAATATCTTGTCATGATGAATGATTTTTTAATGTATTATTGGATGTGGGTGACATTCATTTGCATTTTATTGAGAATTTTTGCATTCATGTTCATCAGGGATACTGGCTTGTAGTTCTCTTTTTTAGTATAATGTTTACCTGATTTTTGTATCAAGGTAATGCTGGCCTTGTAGAATGAATTCAGAATTTTCCTTCTTCTTTCCCATTTTTTAGAATAATTTTAGCAGGATAGGTAATAAGTCTTCCTTAAATCTTTGGTAGAATTTGCCAAGGAAAGCATTGGTTCCTAGACTTTTGTTTTTTGGAGTTTTTAAAATTACTGATTCAACGTTTTTTTGCTAGTCATCAGTCTGTTAAAGTTTTCTATTTCTTCCTGTTTCAGTTTTGGTAATTTATGTGTTTCTAGGAATTTATCCATTTCTTCTAGGTTAATGTGTTGGCATATGGCTTTTCATAATACTCTTTCTCTTTTTTTAAAAAAAAAATTATTTATTTGAGAGAGAGCATGAGCAGGGGAGATAGGGCAGAGGTAGAGGGAGAAGCAGACTTCCTGCTGAGCAGGGAGCCTGAGGAGGGACTCAATGCCAGGACCCTGGAATTGTGACCTTAGCTGAAGACAGTCACTTAACAGACTCAGCCACCCAGACACCCCAATAATATTTGCTTACAATTATTTGTATTTCTGTGGTTATTGGTTGTGATTTCTCCTTTCCTCTTTCATTTGTAATTTTATTTATCTGGGTTCTTTCTCTTTTCTTTTTGATAAGTCTGGCTGGAGGTTTGTCAATTTTTTTGTCTATTTTATTAAGTTTTTCAAAGAATCTGCTCCTGGTTTCAATGATCTGGTGTTGTTTGTTTATTTGTTTGTTTCTACTTCATTTATGTCTTCTCTAATCTTTATTATTTCCTTCCTTTGTCTGGCTTTAGGCTTCACTTATTGTTCTTTTTGTAGCCCCCTTAGGTGAAATGTTAGGTTGTTTATTTGAGATTTTCTTGCTTCTTGAGGTAGGCCTGTATTACTATACACATCCCTCTTAGGACCACTTTTGCTGCATCCCAAAGGTTTTGGTCTATTGTGCCTTCATTTTCATTTGTTTCCATGTATTTTTTTTTATTTCTTCTTTGATATCTGGTTGACCCATTTACGATTTAGTAGCATGTTGTTTAACCTCCACATATTTGTAATCTTTCCAGACTTTTTCTTATGGTTGGTTTATAAAGTTTTCTGGTCAGAAAATGTGCATGGTATGACTTTAATCTTTTTGTGTTTGTTAAGGCCTGTTTTATGACCTAATATGTGAACTATTCTGGAGGATGTCCATGTGCACTTGAAAAGAATGTATATTCTGCTGGTTTAGGATGTAATGTTCTGACTCTATCTGTTAAGTCCATCTGGCCCCGTGTGTCATTCAAAGCCATTGTTTCCTTGTTGATTTTCTGTTTAGATGATGTGTCCTTTGATGTAAGTGGGGTATTAAATTTCCCTACTATTATTTTATTATTAACAATTAGTTCCTTGATCTTTATTATTAATTGTTTCATATATTTGGGTTCTCCCTATGTGGGTGCATAAATATTTACAATTGTTCAATTTTGTTGGATTGGCCCCTTTATGATGGTCTCTTGTCACAGTTTTAGTATTTTTTGTGTTTTTTTTTGTTTGTTTATTTGTAAAGATTTTATTTTTTAAATGATCTCTATACCTACTGTGGGGCTCAAATTCACAACTCTGAAATTAAAAGTCACATGACTGAAAAGTCCACTGACTGAAACAGTCAGGTGCCCCCAGTTTTAGTTTTAATGTCTAGTTTCTCTATACAAATATTGCTACTCTGGCTTTCTTTTGACATTCATGTGAATGATACATGTTTCTCCATTACCTCACTTTCAATCTGCAGGTGTCTTTAGGTTAAAGTGAGTCTCTTCTAGGAAACATATGGGTGGATCTTTTTTTTTTTTCCTACTCTCACAACCTGTCTTTGTATTGGAGTATTTATTCCAATTACATTCCAAGTAATTCTTGCTAGATATGTATTTATTGCCATTTTATCACTTATTTATTGCTTCTGGAGGTTTTCTCTTAATTTTTTTTTTGTCTTTGTGAATTTTGGTCTTTTCTTTGCACTCAAAGAGTCCTGTTTAATGTATCTTGCAGGGCTGGTTTAATGATCACAAGCTCCTTTAGATTTTGTTTGTCTGGGAAACTCTTTATCTTTCCTATTCTGAATAATGAGAGTCTTACTATATAGAGTATTCTTGGCTGTAGATTTTTCCCATTCAGCACTTTGAATATATCATGCCACTTTCTTCTGTCTTGCCAAGTTTCTGTTGAGAAATCTCCAGTTAGCCTTGTGGCTCTTCCCTTGTAAGTTAAGGACTTCTTTTGTCTTGCTGCTTTTAAGACTTTTTCTTTATCACCATATAGTGCAAATTTAATTACAATATGTCTTGGTGTTGGCCTTCTTTTGTTGACTTTAATGGAATTTCTCTGGGCCTCCTGGATCTGGGTGTCTGTTTTCTTTCCCAGATTAAGAAAGTTTTTTGGCTATTATTTCTTCAAATAAACCTTCTTCCCCCTTTTCTCTCTCTTCCTCTGGGTTCCTGTAATATGAGTGTTATTACATTTGATGGAGTCACTGAATTCCCTAAGTATATTCTTCTGTTGCATAATTTTTGTTTCTTTTTTTTTCAGCTTCATTATTTTCCATTACTTTGTCTTCTAGATCACTAATTCATTCCTCTGCTTCTTTTAGCCTGCTGTTCATTGCATCAAGCCTGTTTTCAATCTCATTTATTGCATACTTCATTTCTGATTGATTCACTTTTAACTCTCTCATCTCTGTGGTAAGGGTCTCACTGATGTCTTCTGTTCTTTTCTCAAGCCCAGTGTGTATCCTTATGATTATTGCTTTCAATACTCCATCAGGCATGTTACTTTTATCTCTATTGCTTAGATCTCTGACCATGGCCTTATCTTGTTCTTTCATTTGGAATGAATTCCTTTGTATTCACATTTTGTATATGCTTCTGCCTTCTTCTCTGTGTTAGAAAAGTTAGTTATGTCTCCTGATCTTGAAAGTAATATCCTTATGAATAAGACATCATGTAGTGCCCAGGAACTGGTGCTTCAGGGAGTGTGCTGCCTATGCTCTACTGTTGTGTTTTGGCTGCTTTATCCTTCAGGCTTGTTGTCTACAGAGGTTTCTCCTTGTCTGCTATGGGAAATATTTGGTCCCTGGCCTGAATGTGGTGAGATCTAGCTAGATGTGCTCTGGTCTGTTTATGAATGGAAACCTGATACCACCTCCACCAGAAGTGAGGGTGTGCAGAACTCTCTGGTAGGATGACATGGTATGGGCAATTGTTCTGGTCTTCTGGGGAAGGGGTCCATAGAACTAGGACTAAGGCAAGCATGACTAAGAGCAGTCCCACCAGACGGGGTTGAGGCTCAGTATAAGCAAGTTAGGCAGTCAGTTTCGGCACTGTGCTGCTTTGCATAGGTGGCTCTGTGTTTATGTTGAGGAGTAGAGGAGGGAAATGGCACCAGTGATCTCCTTTGTTCTGGGAGGGGGGTCTTCATGAATGCTGTCTGTCAGAGATGCGCTGAAGAAGAGCGAATAATCTTCTCCCTGTGTGTGAAAAGCACTCTTCAAACAATGTTCCCATGCTGTCTGTCCCTGGGCTATTTTCCTGCCTTTTTTCCAGAAGTAACAGTGCCCTCTGGGCTCCACCCCAGCCAGGCCCACTAACCTTTAAAACTCCAGGCTTCATGTCCCATTTGTTGTGAGAACTCATGAAATGGCCTTCTTTTATAAAGAAGATGTGGTTCATACATACAATGGAATATTACTGAGCCATCAGAAAAGATGAATACCCACCATTTGCATCAAAATGGATGGAACTGGAGGGGATTATGTTAAGTGAAATAAATCAAGCAGAGAAAGACAGTTATCATATGGTTTCAATCATATGTGGTACATAAGGAATAGAGCAGAGGACCACAAGGAATGGGAGGGAA
Organism: Mustela nivalis; assembly: GCF_964662115.1. NCBI lineage: Eukaryota > Metazoa > Chordata > Mammalia > Carnivora > Mustelidae > Mustela > Mustela nivalis. Next base: position 94,273,235 of record NC_139040.1, read on the forward strand.
AACTGAATGAAATCAGAGAGGGAGACAAACAATGAGAGACTCTGGACTCTGGAAAACAAACTGAAGGTTACAGAAGGGAGGCTGGGGATAGGGTAACTGGGCGATAGGTATTAAGGAGGACATGTGTTGTAATGAGCACTGGATGTTGTATGCAACCAATGAATCATTGACACTGCAACAAAAACTTATGATGTACTATATGCTGGCTAACTGAACAGAATGAAAAAAAAAAAAGAAAAAAAGAACTCATGAAATTCAACCTCTCTTGTTTTCCAAATGAATGCCTTTGGGGAAACATTTTTCTTGTGCATTCCCTTGTGTGCTCCTTTCTCTCTTACACTTCTCTGAGACTGCAGCTCCTTCCCCTCCACAGCACCTATGATCCGTTACTCCCCTAAGACCCATCTTCACACTCCCTACCTTCTTTGATGTGGTTTCTTCTCTGCCTTTAGTCACACTGTTTGTTCTGTCAGTCTTTACTTCTACTTCTGGGGTATTTAGAATGATCTGATGGTTATCTAGTTGCATTCATGGGATGAAGAGCGTAGGGTCCTCCTACTCTGCTGCTGTCTTCTTAATCCCATGTGAATTTTAGAACCAGCTTGGCAGTTTCTACAAAAATGCTTTCTGAGATTTTGAATGTGATTGCATTGAATCTATACATAAATTAGAGGTCATTCTAATAACATTGATTCTTCTGATCCATGAATACAGTATGTCTTTTGCTTTATTAAGCCTTCTCTAATTTCTCTTGGTAATGTTTCATATATTTCAATGTACAAATGTTGCATCTATTTTGTCACTTTTACTTTTAGAGATTTTATTTATTTATTTGGCAGAGAGAGAGAGAGAAAGAGAATACTCAAGCACGGGGAACAGCAGACAGAGGGAAAAGCAAGATCCCCACTGAACTGGGAGCCTGTTGTAGGACTTGATCTCAGAACCCTAGGATCCGGATCTGAGCTGAAGGCAGAAGCTTAACTGAGCCACTCAGGGGTCCCTATTTTGTCACTTTCGTCCCTAAGTATTTTCTGTATCTTATTGTGAAAGGTATTATTTTTAAGTTTCAATTTCTTCTTTTAAAGATTTTATTTATTTATTTATTTGAGAGAGACTGTGTGTGTGTGTGTGTGTGTGTGTGTGTGTGTGTACACACAAGTGGGGGGCAGACTCTGTGCTGAGAGCCTGACATGCCACCTGATCCCATGACCCTGAAATAACAATCTGAGTTGAAATCAAGATTGGATGCTTAACCAACTGAGTTACCCAGGTGTCCCTTAAATTTCACTTTATGATTTTTGTTGCTAGTTTATAGAAATGCAATTCATTTTTGTATATTAATAATAAATCCTGCTACCTTGCTAATGTTACTTATTTGTTCTTGCAGCTTTTTTACTTCATAAGATTTTATTCATAGATGATCATATTATTTGCAAATATAATTTAACTTTTCAATATGGATGCTCTGTTTTAAGGTGAATACATGTTTAGAACTGTTGTGTCCTCTTGATGAAAAGACTCACTTATAATTATGAGCTTACTGTATTTATCCCTGGTAATATTATTTTCTCTGAAATCTACTTTGTGTGATATCAATATATTCACTTCAGCTTCATTTTGATTAATGCTATCATGGTATATCCTTTTACATTTTTATAAAAATTTTAAGCTGTTTGTAGGTAGAACATAGATGGATCTTGATTTTTTAAATCTAATCTGACCACTTACGATTTTTTAATTGGAGTGTTTGGATCATTAATATATTTCATTTGATTATTGATATATTGTACTTAAGTCAAACATCTTGTTATTTGTTTTATTCTATCTGTTCTTCATTCATTTCTCCTTTTTGCCTTCTTTTAAGTTGAGTATTTTTATGAGTCTACTTTATCTCCTTTGTTGAATTATTGACTATAATGTTTTGTTTTGTTATTTTAGCAGCTGCTTTAGGTTGTATAATGTACATCCTTATGTTGTATTAGTCTATCTTCAAGTGATTTTATAATACTTCACATGTAGTGTAACAATCTTTCTGTTACATCTGTTACATGTTTCTTTTTTTAAGATTTTATTTATTTATTTGACAGAGAGCAGCACAGTGAGAGAGGGAACACAAGCAGAGGGAGTAGGAGAGGGAGAAGCAGCCTTCCTGCCGAGCAGAGAGCCTGATACGGAGCTTGATCCCAGGACCCTGGGAGCATGACCTGAGCTGAAGGTAGATGCTTAACAACTGAGCCACCCAGGTGACCCACATATGTTACATTTTTCTTTTTTTTAAGATTTTATTTATTTATTTACAGACAGAGATCACAAGTAGGCAGAGAGGCAGGCAGAGAGAGAGAGAGGAGGAAGCAGGCTCCCCGCTGAGCAGAGAGCCCGATGCGGGACTGGATCCCAGGACCCTGAGATCATGACCTGAGCCGAAGGCAGCGGCTTAACCCACTGAGCCACCCAGGCGCCCAAAGATTTTTTTTTTTTTTTTAATCAGAGGAGGGGGAGAGCGAGCACAGGCCGACAGAATGGCAGACAGAGGCAGAGGGAGAAGCAGGCTCCCTGCCGAGCAAGGAGCCCTTGTGGGACTTGATCCGAGGACGCTGGGATCATGACCTGAGCCGAAGGCAGCTGCTTAACCAACTGAGCCACCCAGGCGTCCCTTACATTTTTCTTTATTCCTCTGGTCTTTGTGCTCTCTTTGGCATCTATTTTATTTTTACATATGTTATAAACCCTAAAATATATTATCATTATTTTTGCTTTAAACCAGTTTTGGGTAAACTACAGCTCATGAGTCAAGTCTGGACCACCATCTGTTTTTGTAAATAAAGCTTTATTGGAAAATAGTTACATTTACTCATTTGGATATTGTTTATGGCTGCTTTCATGCAACAACAGCAAAACTGAGTAGTTGTGACAGAGACCACATAACCAACAAAGTGTAAAATACTTTGAACCTGGCTCTGTACAGAAAAAGTTTTCCAATTCCTGCTTTAGACAATCAATAATGTCTTAAAAGGTTTTAAGTAAGGAGAACTTATTTTTAATATTCATTCATGTAGTTATTATTTCAGCTGATCATTACTTTGTGTAGATACAGACTTACATCTTGTATCATTTTCCTTCTTTTTTTAAAATATTTTATTTATTTGTCTGACGGAAAGATCACAAGTAGGCAGAGAGTCAGGCAAAGATAGAGGGGGAAGCAGGCTCCCTGCTGAGCAGAGAGACTGACGGGGAGCTCCATCCCAGGACCCTGAGATCACACCTGAGCCAAAGGCAGAGGCCTAACCCACTAAGCCACCCAGGCGCCCCCATTTTCCTTCTTCTTGAAGGAATTTCTTTAGTATTTTTTAGAGTACAGATCTGCTAGTGATGAATTCTTTCAGGTTTTGTACGTCTGAAAATGCCTTTATTTTTCATTCAGTTTGAAATATACTTTCACTGGGTAAGAATTCTATGAGGACAGTTATTTTCTTTTAATACTTTGAATATGTTATTCCACTCTCTTCTCCCTTGTCTTGTTTCTAATGATCATCACGCTGTCATTTTTAGTTTTGTTCCTCTGGACCTAATGTGTCTTTTTCCTCTGGGTACTTTTTAGATTTTTTTTTTGCTGTATCAGTTGTTTTAAACAATTTAATTGTGATGTGTCTCGACGTAGTTTTCTCATTATTTGTGCTCAGAATTGTTGAACTTTTAAAGTATACTCATTTACAGTTTGCATCAAAAATTTTTTGCTATGATTTCTTCAGGTACTTTTTTTCTTCTCCTTTTCCCCAATTCCTCTCTTTCAAGGACTCCAAATTCAAATACATTAGACTTCTACAAGTTGTTGCACAACTCATTAATGTTTTATTATTTTTTCCCATCTTCTTGAATGGTTTTTATTGCTATGTGTTCAAGTTAAAAAATATTTCCTTCTGCAATGTCTAATCTGCCATTAATTCTATACAGTGCACATTTTGCCTCAGAAATTATGGTCTTTTTATCTCTAGAAGTTCAATTTATTTATTTGTTTTATCTTCCACTTCAACATGTTCAATCTGTTGCCATGTAGCTGCTTGAACGTATGTTAATAAATTCAATGTCTTTGTCTACTAATCTATGTCATTTCTGGATTTCTCTTGATCAATTGACTTTTCTTCTCACTGTGAGTGGTATCTTCCTGTTTCTTTGAATACCTGATAATATTTGATTGGAGTAAGGATTCTGGGAGGTGCCCGCACCCATGATGACTGGAGAGAGGGTAGTATATCTATTAGCTATGCCACAATAATGTGTAACAAACACATACTTAGAGCTTAAAATAACCAGCCTTATTCTCATGAATCTCTGGATCGGTTAAGTTGATTTTGCTTTTGATGGCTGGGCTCCACTTGATGGTTCTTCTTCATATTCTCATGGCTAGGGCAGCTCCACTTCTAACTGCAGATCTGTAGGCCAACTGGTAGCTCTGCTCCATGTGTGTTCATTCTGGGGCCCAGGCTAAAGAGGCAGTAGCTACTAGGGGAATCTCTTCTCATGGTAATGACTGTGGTCCATGATGGCAAGTGGAAACTGAGAATTCAGGTTCTTGGTAAAAAATCTACATGTCTGGTCATTCTGGCAATTACAAAGGCTCTACCTAGCAGGCCCCATTGGGGAAAGCTGCCATATCCACACCAGCCTTCGTGCACAAATAATGAATTATAGTTTCTAAAGGGACTTGCAGTCAAGAAATCAGGTCTCCCAACCATCCATGCTCATATGCATATCTTCATTCCTAGCCAAGACACCTCAGTTCAAAAGACTCTTTATCAGGGACTTTTAGCCAATGTGTATCTGCCACCTTTACTAAAAACATTTTATCAGGGATTCTTAAAAACATTTTATCCTCTCCAGCTCAATATTCAGCACTTTCCACTCTTAACCCTTCCTTCTCTTTCTTCTTTCTACCTCCACGTCCATAAATAAAAGGAGGTTATTGTTTGGGGTTCCCTCAAAAGTGAGACAATTCCTCCCACCTAATGATATATCTCACCTTCACCTGGTGCTCTTCCACAGTTGAAAATGAAACACAGGTGAAGCTAACACTTTCTACTGTTTGGTCTCTTGCTCATAATATCACAGTAAATGATTAAGTGATTAAAGGTTTTACTGTTATTTCATTTAGGCTTACTGTCTTAACAGACTACCTGGAAGCTCAGATCTTTCTAGCTCAGATCAGCTCTTGACAGAAACATGCAAAACCTCTTAAGACCTGGGCTCAGGGGGTGCCTGGATGGATCAGTGGGTTAAAGCCTCTGCCTTCGGCTCCGGTCATGATCCCAGGGTCCTGGGATCGAGCCCCACATCGGGTTTTCTGCTCGATAGGGAGCCTGCTCCCCACTCCCCCGCCCCCACCTGCCTCTCTGCCTGCTTGTGGTTCCTGTCTGTCAAATAAATAAATAAAATCTTAAAAAGAAAAAATGACCTGGGCTCAGAATTGATCCAGCATTCCTTCTGCCCACATTGGCCAAAGTAAGACATGACTGAGCCTAGAATTAAAGGCCATGGAAAGTGTGAAGATAGGAAGGATGAGAATTAATGCCAATGATTCAGTGTACCATAGGTGGAATAGGGGAAAATTTCCTGCCCACAGGTGGTTAGACAACCTCTTGGCTCAGCCCAGCATCCTGAATTCAGTTGGCTATTGATGCTTCTGGGACATATGTACAGATGTGTTGTTGTCTTAGAAAGCTGTCCATGAGTGACAGAACCCTGATCACCAAGCTTATATTAGGTCACTTACCTAAAAATTTAAAGAGTATTTTTTGAGCACCTACTTTGTGCCAGAAACTGTCACTGAGAATGACACAAAAACTGTGAGAAGCATAGTTGTTGCCCTGTGGAACTTAAACAAAATTTAAGTGTAAAAAAATAAAAATACAATAATTTCAAGTGCTATAAAGGTAACAATGTGCTGAATCAAAGACTAAATGAAAAGCTTCATTAGATTAGGTGGTTCTGAGCAGCACGATCTAAATGAGCTGTTTTAAGCATAGCCAGAACTCCAGAGAGACTGATGAGAGTACAAACAATATGCCCATGGTGGGTATTTGCAATTTCTAAGATGGATATGGAGACAGATTATCCATCATGGAAAGAAGCAGAACTTTGAATAGGATGCAGGGGTTCACTTTGTTTTAAGGGAAATATTCACCTTTTCTTATTTTTAGTAACTGCAGTAGAACTGCTTATGGTGGGGTACCTAGGTGGCTCAGTAGATTAAGTATCTGCTTTTGGCTCCCGTCATGATCTCAGGGTCCTGGAATCCAGGTCTGCATTGGGCTTCCTGCTCAGTGGGGAGTCTGCTCCTCCCTCTACCTCTCCCTTTGCCTCTCCCCACCTCTGTTAATGTTTCTCTCTCCCTCAAATAAATAAACAAATTAAATCTTTTTTAAAAAATTGCTTATCCTAATATATGCAAGAGATCCCTCTTCTCTAGGAGAAGTCTCCAGGGGGAACCAAACAATGAATTATGTTTCTAGAGAAGAATGCTCCCTGTCTTTGAGTAAGAGGGATCCAACTTTTAAAAATTTTTTTTTAATTTATTTTCTTGAGAGAGAGAGAGAGAGATGGTGACAGAGAGAGAGAGAGAGAGAGAGAGAACAAGAAAGCAAGCATGAGTGGGGAGGAGAGGGAGAAGCGGGCTCCCCACTGAGCAAGGAGCCCAACATAGGGTCTGATCCCAGGATGCTGGGATCATGACTAAGCCAAAGACAGATGCTTAACTGACTGAACCACCCAGACACCTCTTTAAAAATATATTTATTTATTTATTTATTTATTTATTTATTTGATGGAGAGAGACAGAGAAAGTGACAGAGATAGCGAGAGAGAGCATGAGCAGGGAGGAGAGGAAGACCAATTTTTTTAAATCAATGGAGATTTGGGGCTTCATATTTACTGGGCAATCAAAGCACCTCTCAATGGCTGTCAAGGGCAACCATAATGAGAAGAAGAGAGTAGGAGATAAAGAGAGAGAGAGAGAGGATGTGTGGGCGGGAAGTAAAAAAGTCTGGGAAGAGACTGAGAAGAAGATCCTGACCAGGGAGAGAAGTTAAAGAGTGGGGCCAATCCCTAGGAGATGCAGAGAGAGAGAGCTGGCTGAAAGGATGACATCCTAGGACCCATTTTTGGATCTGAGACTTTCCTATCTAACTGTCTAGGTTTGGGGAAGGAAAATATGTGCAGACAAATCTTGGACTTTCCCAATTTGTAGCTGAAACAATGGTACCATGTAAATATTATACCTGGCACAGGTAAGGTGAAGAAATCACAAATTCAGAGTAATTTACTAGTCTGTAAATATCCTTTGAGAATCTAGATCAATGACTTCAATCCTGATTTCTTGATTCACTTTCTGTTATATGTCAAGCAGCAGGGCCCTTTCTGTAGAAGTCACAACAAGATTTGGTAGTCACTCAGATTTTTTTTAAAAAAATCATGTATTTGTACAATTTCACTGGACCTTCATTTCCTCACTTGTAAAATGAATGGGGCAGGGCAGGTGTATGTGGAAGGTTGTATTGCCTGTGCTTTGAGGGGGATGGGCAGAATGACCATCAAACCCGATGTTCTTACATTCTCATGAGTTTTCTGCAGACCAGATGGAAGCAAATTGTGTAGCTTCCATTTCCACCATGATTCATTTGAATAAAACTAGGTATTTTTATGAATGATATTATTGTGCTTTCTTCCCCCTTAAGGACAAGGTATAATTTTTAAAATCCAAGTCAGTGTTAAAGTGTTCTCTGTTCTCTTTCTTTCTATCTATGCCCAGCTCCATTAGTCCAGGCTACCCCAGTCTCTCAGCTCAGCTGAATGGTTACCTCTTATTTTCTGTTCTCCATCCCCTTTGTCTGCGATCAAATCAGGGATCCTTCCATTCTACAGCCTGATCCTTGCTGCTGTTTTTCATATTACATGCTCATTATTTCAGCTGTATTTTCAATGCTCTCTCATTACCTCTCTTATGTGTCCACCCACATCTCCACCTACAGTGTCTATAATGTGCTTTCTATCTTCTGTAGCTTAATAAAAGGGAAATTATGCTAATTTTATTCAAACTTTAGAAAAGTAAAACCTGTACCATTATTATTCTGCCCCCTTTCCCTTTTATTTGTTCATTTCAAAAGAAAAAGTGTCTAATCATCTGAGAAAATTGTACTTGCACAATGTTAACCACTTTCCTATTTAATTAAGTAGATTTTTCCAATTGAGTTTGGATGAATTAAGAAAGCCAGTCTTCTGAGTAGCCAGGTTCTGATGCAATTAGGGGCTGGGTCCAAGGCAACTTCAGTGTCAGCCAATACTTTTAGTGCCTGGGAGGTAGCCTGGAAGCTCTGCTGCATGTGCTGGATTGGGGGTGAGGGGCACAATTTCTGGAGACAAAAGTCCAAGGCTTTATACATAATCAAGATCTTGGAGTTAAGCAGGCTACTTCCACATTAATACAGCAAGGGATCTTCGCCTGCAAATGCCTACAGGTGAAAAGTTTATCTTAATGTCTAGAAGAAGAATTTCTTTGTAAGCCTAGACCAACTTTGTTGAAAAGATCCTTGGATAAGGAAACAGAGAGGGAGGACAGAGTTTCCAAGGCCCAGAGTCCTCTGAGGAGGAAACGCTAAGTACTGGGCAAAATTTGGGGAAGGAGAGATAGTCAGTGGCTGAAATCTCAAAAAAGAAGCTTAGAGCAGAGGTAAGTCTGTTTGGGAGTATTCACATGAAATACTGTATGTTATCCAAACTAATTCTTCCCCGTGGTCCCACAAAATCTTCCATAAAACATAAAATATATTTGGTATGATTGACTTGCGGAGATTGGTTAAGTGGCTAAGACTGCATTAAGTTCAGCTCAGGGAAAGATGATATTCAAGACTCCTGGATGAAAGCTACGTCTGGCATCTGGGTTTTACAAAGATTTATTTTTCCTTCCCTGGAAATGTGTTTTATCATTGTCAAGGAACTTTAAGCGTCTTGATGTGTGGGATAATGTTGTGTTGGGAGTTGTATAATTGAATCAGATTCACATAGATTCTGTCTGCATGTTGCTACAACAAACAAGTGACTATGTTTCACTATGAGAAAAAGTTCATCACATTGGCTACATAACTTAGCACATAATTGAAATACATGCATATTTAACTGAAATTTTTACATTTTCACAAATTACATAAAATTTTCAAGTCACCTTTGTTTTTCTAAACACATTTAGATCTCAGACTGTCTAATCCAAACCTTTTGTTTTCTAGATGAAAAATATAAAGGTTGAGAGATTCGTTCAAAAGCAAGCAGTTAAATATTGGTGAAACAGGGTTAGACTTTGAGATCCTTTGACTCAGATATCCTCTTGATTTGTGTAAATATATGCAGTCAGCCATTGGGTAGAAAACAAATTTACAAATGGGATTTAAATGAACTGAACTTTTTAAGACAGGATAAGAGAGAGAGAGAGAAAAAAAGAGAGAGAGAGAGAAAGAAAGGGTAGGAGAAAGAAAGATTTTAAAGATTTTGCATATTTCTACCCCCATTTCAGTCAGAGAGTAGGGCATAGAATCAGCCTAAAATGCGGGGTTAGAAATTGTTTTCTCTTTGCCTGTCTCAGGTGCTGCTGACATCTCATGACAGAAGCATCTTAGCCCACTGAGTGTCATCATATCTTTAAAGATATATATTTTTATAAATAACAGGATCACTAAAATCACAGCAATACTTCATTTGATTTTAAAATGTAAAAACAATGACAAACTCTAATTGCTGGAGGAAAAGTTGTCTGTATCATTGAATTTGGTGATTCAGTCCCATTGCAACTTCTTAATAGAAAGTGAATGAAGGAATGAATTACTTTTTTATAGACAAAAAGTATCAAATATCAGGGAGAGTTTAGAAAATAATACAACATACATCAAAATACCTGCCACTCAGAACTCAGACTTAACAGTTATTTTGCCATATTAGCTACAGAACTTTTTTTTTTAAGGTAAGGTTAGGAGACTAGCATTCCATCACTAAACCTTTCTTCCTATCTCCCTCACTCTCTGGAGGTAATTACTATCCTTGAATTGGTATATAACTTTTCCATGACGTTTCAGGCTTTCACTACCTATATAACCATAAACCAGAATTGATGTTTATATTTGAAATATGTGGTTATAGATTGACTTATGTTACCCCCAAATTCATATGTTGATGTCTTATTCCCCAGTCCCTCAGAATGTATCCTAACTTGGAAGTAGTGTTCTTGAGGAAGTCCCAATATTGAAGTCCCAATATTTCATTTTTGCTTTTGTTTCCCTTGCATTCAGAGATGTGTCTAGTAAAAAGTTGCTGCCACTTTCTCTTCTAAGATTTTGATGATTTCCTGTCTTACATTTAAGGTTTTCATCCATTTGGAATTTATTTTTGTGTATGGTGTAAGAATTTTGTGTATGGTGTAAGAATTTCATTCTTCCACATGACACTGTCCAGTTTTCCCACAATTTGTTGAAGAGACTATCTTTTTCCTACTGGATATTCTTTCCTCCTTTGTCAAAGATTAATTGCCCATAAAGTTGTGGGCCAGTTTCTGGGTTTTCTATTCTGTTCTCTTGATCTATGTGTCTGTTTTTGTGCCAGTACCATACTGTCTTGATGACTGCAGCTTTGTAATACAGCTTGAAGTCCAGAATTGTGATGTCTTTTCCTCTGCTGTTCGTTTTCAACATTACTTTGTTCATTCAGGGTATTTCTGATTTCATACAAATTTTAGAATCGTATGTTCCATCTCTGCAAATAATTCTGGCATTATTTTGATAGGGATTGCAATAGATATCTAGATAGTTTTGGTTAATATAGACAGTTTAAAGATATTTGTTCTTCCAACTCATAAGCATGGAAAATCGATTTCTTTGTGTCTCCTTCAAATTCTTTCATAAATGTTCTGTAGTTTTCCATGCACAGATTTTTACCTCTTTGGTTTATTTAGTTCTTAGATGTCTTATGGGTTTTGTTGTAGTTGTAAATGGATCAATTTCTTGATTTCTCTTTCTGCTGCTTCTTTATTGGTGAGTAGAAATGCAACAGATCTGCTTTTCCAGTGTGTCACATTGATTGCTTTGTGGATACTGAACCACTCCTGCAGCCCAGGAATAGATCCCTCTTGATTGTGGTGAATAATCCTTTAAGTGTAGTGTTTGATTCAATTAGCTAGTATCTTTTTGGGAATTTTTGCATCCATGTTCTTCAGAGATATTGGCCTGTAATTCTTTTTAGCAAAGTCTTTATCTGGTTTTGGAATCAAGGTAAGGCTGGCCTCAGAGAATGAGTTTGATAGTTTTTCTGCCATTTCTATTTTTTGGAACAGCTTCAGAAAAATAGGTATTAGTTCTTCCTTAAATGTTTGGTGGAATTCCCCTGGGAAGCCATCTGGCCCTGGACTCTTGTTTGTTGGGAAATTGTCGATTACTGCTTCAATTTCTTTGTTGGTTATGGGTATGTTCAAATTTTCTATTTTTTCCTGTTTCAGTTTCAGTGGTTTATATGTTTCTAGGAATTTATCCATTTCTTCCAGATTGTGCAATTTTTTGGCGTATAATTGCTCGAGATTCCTTTACCATTGTTTGTATTTTTGTAGTGTTGGTTGTGATCTCTTTTTCATTCATGGTTTTATTTATTTGGGTACTTTCTCTTTTCTTTTTTATAAGTCTGGTTAGGGGTTTATCAATTTTGTTAATTCTCTAAAAGAAAGAGCTCCTAGTTTCATTGATCTGTTCTACTGTTTTATGACTTTTATATTTATTTCTGTTCTAATCTTAATTATTTCCCTTCTTCTACTAGTTTTAGGCTCTATTTGCTGTTCTTTTTCTACCTCTTTTGGGTGTAAGTTTAGGTTGCATATTTGAGACTTTTCTTGCTACTTGAAGAAGTTCTGTATTCCTTTATATTTCCTCTTATAAGCACCTTTGCTGCATCCCAAAGGTTTTGGACTGTCATGTTTTCATTTTTATTTTTAAATTTCTTCTTTAATTTTCCCAGTTAATCCATTCATTCTTTAATAGGATGTTCTTTAACCTCCATGTATTTGTGGTCTTTCAAGTTTTTTCTTGTGGTTGACTTCAAGTTTTAAAGCACTGTGGTCTGAAAATATGCATGGTATGATCTCAGTCTTTTCATACTGGGTGAGGCCTGATTTGTGATCCAGTATGTGATCTTTTCTAGAGAATGTTTCATGTGAACTCAAAAAGAATGTGTATTCTGTTGCTTTAGGATGAAATGTTTTGAATATACCTGTTAAGTCCCTCTTGTCCAGTCCAAAACCATTATTTCCTTATTGATCTTCTGCTTAGATGATCTATTACTGTGAGTGGGGTATTAAAGTCTCCTACTATTATTGTATTATTATCACTGAGTTTCTTTATGTTTGTTATTAATTGATTTATGTATTTGGGTGCTCCCAATTTAAGGGCATAGATATTTGTAATTGTTAGATCTTCTTGTTGGATAGACCATTTAATTATGATATAGTGCCCTTCTTCATTTCTAATTACAGTCTTTGGTTTAAAATCTAGATTGTCTGATACAAGTATGGCTACTCCAGCTTCCTTCTGATGTCCATTAGCATGATACATGGTTTTCCACTTCATCAATTCCAATCTTCAGATGTCTTTAGGTCTAAAATGAGTCTCTTGTATGCAGCATATTGATGGGTCTTGTTTTTTTAAAATCCGTTCTGATATCCTATGTCTTTTGATTGGAACATTTAATCCATTTACATTCAGAGTAATTATTGATAAATATAAATTTAGTGCCCTTGTGTTACCTCTAAAGTCACTGTTCTTATATATTGTTTCTGTTCCTTTCTAGCTTGTTTCTTTTTCAGTCTCTGTTTCCTGCTCAAAGGATCCCCTTTAATATTTCTTGTAGAGCTGGCTTAGTGTTCACAAACTCCTTTAGTTTTTGCTTGTGTTGGAAACTCTTTATCTCTTCTTCTATTCTAAATGACCGCTCTGCCAGATATAGTATTCTTGGTTACATATCTTTCTCATTCAGTGTGTTGAATATCAGCATGTCACTCCCTTCTGGCCTGCCATGTTTCCATGGACAGGTCTGCTGCTAAGCTTATGTTTCTCTTTGTAAGTTAACAACCTTTTGTCCTTAGCTGCCTTTAGAATTATCTCTTTATCTTTATATTTTGCAAATTTCCCAATGATATGTCTTGATGTTGACCTGTTTTTGTTGATTTTCATGGGAATTCTTTGTGCCTCTTGGATTTGAATGCCTGTTTCTTTCCCCAGATTAGGGAAATTCTCAACTATAATTTGTTCAAATAAACCTTCTACCCCTTTTTCTCACTCTTATTTTTTCTGGGACTCCTAAGATATGGATATTATTGTGCATTGTAGAATCACTGGCCTATATTCATGATCTAATAGTTTTCTTTCCCTCTTCTTTTCACCTTGATTGTTTTCCATGATTTTATCTTCTATAACACCTATTTGTTCCTCTGCTTCTCCCATCCTCATTATGATTACATCAAGTCAATTTTACATCTCAGTTATAACATTTTTTATTTTGGCCTGACTAGATTTAGGTTGTTCATCTCTTCAGCCAGGGTTTCTCTGATGTCTTCTATACTTCTTTCAAGCCTAGTATTCTTGTGACTGTTGTTCTAAATTTTTGTTCAGATATATTGCTTACATCTGTTGAACAAATGCCTGGCTATGATTTCTTGAGCTTTCCTTAGGGAAGAATTCCTTCATCTTGTCATTATGTTTAAGTTTCTGTCTTTTATGTATTATGAAAGCTTGTTATGTTTCCCGCTCTTGAGAGTAATACTATATTAAAAAGGGATCATACACTGTCCAGAGCATGGTCCTTCAGGAAGTATTTCTGATGTATGCTGTGTGCACTCTGCTGGTGTGTATTGGTTGTTCTTTCCCACAGGTCAGTCCTCTGCAGAGTTCCTGCTTGCTTGTGGTGGGGAGTGTTTGGACCTCTAACTAGGTGTACGTGTGCTTTGATTTGCTTGTTAAGACAAGCCTGATTTAAAAAATAAAAAAAAAAAAAAGCCTGATCCACGAAAAGAGAAAGGGAAAAGGAACAAACAAACAACCAAAGAAAAAACTATAAGGCTTAGTGAAATAAGTTAATCAGAAAAAGACAATTATCATATGATCTCCCTGATATGAGGAAGTTGAGAGGCAATGAGGGGGTTTGGGGGGTAAGAAAGGAATAAATGAAACAAGATGGGATCATAAGAGACTCTTAATCTCACAAAACAAACTGAGGGTTGCCGGGGGAGGGGGATAGGGAGAGGGTGGTTGGGTTATGGACATTGGGGAAGGTATGTGCTACGGTGAGTGCTGTGAAGTGTAAACCTGGCGATTCACATACCTATACCCCTGGGGCTAATAATACATTATATGCTAATTAAAAAAAACCCTATAAGCCTGATTCCAAAGGAAAAGAAAGAAAGAGAGAAAAAGGAAAAGGAAAAAAATAATAAAGAAACAAACTGACAAATGAACAAAAAACTGCAAGACTGATTCCAAAGAAAAGAGAAATAAAAATACATATAACATTGATTGATTTAGTAAATAAATAAATAAATAAATAAATAAATAAAAGGTTTGGTGCTTATTCCACTAGAGCTGAAGCTGTTGCTTTGGAGCACTCTGTGATCAGTAGACTTGGTACATGTGGGGGCTTGTGTTAGTCTTCTGAGGGAGAGGCCCGCTGTGCCAGCTCACAGTCAGACTCGCCTTGGTGAAGATGTCCCTGCTGGGCACAGAGGGTTGGGGTTTGGTGTAAGTGACTCCAGCCTCCACTGGAGGCTCTATATTTCTCTTTGGTGTCCCACCATGCTGGAGGGAATGGTAGTAAAGGATGGCATCACCCCACTCTCTTGTCCCCAAAGAAAGAAACCCATGGCTGCTGCTGTTCAGGAGGCCCTTGCAGAAAAGCAATCTCCTCTCCTGTATCCCAGGGTTTTACCAGATCTCTGCCTTCAATCTGTCTGTGTCCAGCTGTGGCCATGTCCTGTGCCACAGTTCCCCTGTGTTTTATCTCTGGCCGATGGCTGGGATTCAATTCTCTAAATCTTAAAGGACCCAGCAAGGCACAGAACCCCCTTCCCCACTGCTGCCTTGGAGGGGAGCACTGCAGGGCTGTGTCCAGCATCATTCTATCCCAGAAAAGTAGTTGCACATCTGCATAGGTGCCTGGAATCTATGCAAAAGCACAGGAAAAAGCTTCGACCAGGTTGCCTGCCCTCTGTGCACACCTTTATCCCTTGCTATTGAATGGCTGCTTAATGGTGCCTTGTGGGTCCTTTATTCTTTTTTTTTTTTAATATAATTTTTTATTTTTTATAAACATATATTTTTATCCCCAGGGGTACAGGTCTGTGAATCACCAGGTTTACACACTTCACAGCACTCACAAAACACATACCCTCCCCAATGTCCATAATACCACCCCCTTCTCCCAAACCCCCTCCCCCCAGAAACCCTCAGTTTGTTTTGTGAGATTAAGAGTCACTTATGGTTTGTCTCCCTCCCAATCCCATCTTCTTTCATTTATTCTTCTCGTACCCACGTAAGCCCCCATGTTGCATCACCACTTCCTCATATCAGGGAGATCATATGATAATTGTCTTTCTCCGCTTGACTTATTTCGCTAAGCATGATATGCTCTAGTTCCATCCATGTTGTCGCAAATGGCAAGATTTCATTTCTTTTGAGGGCTCCATAGTATTCCATTGTGTATATATACCACATCTTCTTGATCCATTCATCTGTTGATGGACATCTAGGTTCTTTCCATAGTTTGGCTATTGTGGACATTGCTGCTATAAACATTCGAGTACACGTGCCCCTTTGGATCACTACGTTTGTATCTTTAGGGTAAATACCCAATAGTGCAATTGCTGGGTCATAGGGCAGTTCTATTTTCAACATTTTGAGGAACCTCCATGCTGTTTTCCAGAGAGGTTGCACCAGCTTGCATTCCCACCAACAGTGTAGGAGGGTTCCTCTTTCTCCGCATTTTCGCCAGCATCTGTCATTTCCTGACTTGTTGATTTTAGCCATTCTGACTGGTGTGAGGTGATATCGCATTGTGGTTTTGATTTGTATTTCCCTGATGCCGAGTGATATGGAGCACTTTTTCATGTGTCTGTTGGCCATCTGGATGTCTTCTTTGCAGAAATGTCTGTTCATATCCTCTGCCCATTTCTTGATTGGATTATTTGTTCTTTGGGTGTTGAGTTTGCTAAGTTCTTTATAGATTCTGGACACTAGTCCTTTATCTGATATGTCGTTTGCAAATATCTTCTCCCATTCTGTCAGTTGTCTTTTGATTTTGTTAACTGTTTCCTTTGCTGTGCAAAAGCTTTTGATCTTGATGAAATCCCAATAGTTCATTTTTGCCCTTGCTTCCCTTGCCTTTTGTGTTGTTCCTAGGAAGATGTTGCTGCGGCTGAGGTCGAAGAGGTTGCTGCCTGTGTTCTCCTCAAGGATTTTGATGGATTCCTTTCACACATTGAGGTCCTTCATCCATTTTGAGTCTATTTTTGTGTGTGGTGTAAGGAAATGGTCCAATTTCATTTTTCTGCATGTGGCTGTCCAACTTTCCCAGCACCATTTATTGAAGAGGCTGTCTTTTTTCCATTGGACATTCTTTCCTGCTTTGTCGAAGATTAGCTGACCATAGAGTTGAGAGTCTATTTCTGGGCTCTCTATTCTGTTCCATTGATCTATGGGTCTGTTTTTGTGCCAGTACCATGCTGTCTTGATGATGACAGCTTTGTAATAGAGCTTGAAGTCCGGGATTGTGATGCCACCAACGTTGGCTTTCTTTTTCAATATCCGTTTGGCTATTCGAGGTCTTTTCTGGTTCCATATAAATTTTAGAATTATGTGTTCCATTTCTTTGAAAAAGATGGATGGTACTTTGATAGGAATTGCATTAAATGTGTAGATTGCTTTAGGTAACATAGACATTTTCACAATATTTATTCTTCCAATCCAGGAGCATGGAACATTCTTCCATTTCTTTGTGTCTTCCTCAATTTCTTTCATGAGTACTTTATAGTTTTCTGAGTATAGATTCTGTGTCTCTTTGGTTAGGTTTATTCCTAGGTATCTTATGGTTTTGGGTGCAAGTGTAAATGGGATTGACTCCTTAATTTCCCTTTCTTCTGTCTTGCTGTTGGTGTAGAGAAATGCAACTGATTTCTGTGCATTGATTTTATATCCTGACACTTTACTGAATTCCTGTATAAGTTCTAGCAGTTTTGGAGTGGAGTCTTTTGGGTTTTCCACATATAGTATCATATCATGTGCGAAGAGTGATAATTTGACTTCTTCTTTGCCGATTTGGATGCCTTTAATTTCCTTTTGTTGTCTGATTGCTGAGGCTAGGACCTCTAGTACTATGTTGAATAGCAGTGGTGATAATGGACATCCCTGCCGTGTTCCTGACCTTAGCGGAAAAGCTTTCAGTTTTTCTCCATTGAGAATGATATTTGCGGTGGGTTTTTCATAGATGGCTTTGATGATATTGAGGTATGTGCCCTCTATCCCTACACTTTGAAGAGTTTTGATCAGGAAGGGATGCTGTACTTTGTCAAATGCTTTTTCAGCATCTATTGAGAGTATCATATGGTTCTTGTTCTTACTTTTATTGATGTGATGTATCACATTGACTGATTTGCAGATGTTGAACCAACCTTGCAGCCCTGGAATAAATCCCACTTGGTCGTGGTGAATAATCTTTTTAATGTACTGTTGAATCCTGTTGGCTAGTATTTTGTTGAGTATTTTCGCATCTGTGTTCATCAAGGATATTGGTCTATAGCTCTCTTTTTTGGTGGGATCCTTGCCTGGTTTTGGGATCAAGGTGATGCTGGCCTCATAAAATGAGTTTGGAAGTTTTCCTTCCATTTCTATTTTTTGGAACAGTTTCAGGAGAATAGGAATTAGTTCTTCTTTAAATGTTTGGTAGAATTCCCCCGGGAAGCCGTCTGGCCCTGGGCTTTTGTTTGTTTGGAGATTTTTAATGACTGTTTCAATCTCCTTACTGGTTATGGGTCTGTTCAGGCTTTCTATTTCTTCCTGGTTCAGTTGTGGTAGTTTATATGTTTCTAGGAATGCATCCATTTCTTCCAGATTGTCAAATTTGTTGGCGTGTAGTGGCTCATAGTATGTTCTTATAATAGTTTGTATTTCTTTGGTGTTAGCTGTGATCTCTCCTCTTTCATTCATGATTTTATTTATTTGGGTCCTTTCTCTTTTCTTTTTGATAAGTCGGGCCAGGGGTTTATCAATTTTATTAATTCTTTCAAAGAACCAGCTCCTACTTTCATTGATTTGTTCTATTGTTTTTTTGGTTTTTATTTCATTGATTTCTGCTCTGATCTTTATGATTTCTCTTCTCCTGCTAGGCTTAGGGTTTCTTTCTTGTTCTCTTTCCAGCTCCTTTAGGTGTAGGGTTAGATTGTGTACCTGAGACCTTTCTTGTTTCTTGAGAAAGGCTTGTACCGCTATATATTTTCCTCTCAGGACTGCCTTTGTTGTGTCCCACAGATTTTGAACCGTTGTATTTTCATTATCATTTGTTTCCATGATTTTTTTCAATTCTTCTTTAATTTCCTGGTTGACCCATTCATTCTTTAGAAGGATGCTGTTTAGTCTCCATGTGTTTTGGTTCTTTTCAAACTTCCTTTTGTGGTTGAGTTCTAGCTTTAGAGCATTGTGGTCTGAAAATATGCAGGGAATGATCCCAATCTTTTGATACCGGTTGAGTCCTGATTTAGGACCGAGGATGTGATCTATTCTGGAGAATGTTCCATGTGCACTAGAGAAGAATGTGTATTCTGTTGCTTTGGGATGAAATGTTCTGAATATATCTGTGATGTCCATCTGGTCCAGTGTGTCGTTTAAGGCCTTTATTTCCTTGCTGATCTTTTGCTTGGATGATCTGTCCATCTCAGTGAGGGGAGTGTTAAAGTCCCCTACTATTATTGTATTATTGTTGATGTGTTTCTTTGATTTTGTTATTAATTGGTTTATATAGTTGGCTGCTCCCACGTTGGGGGCATAGATATTTAAAATTGTTAAATCTTCTTGTTGGACAGACCCTTTGAGTATGATATAGTGTCCTTCCTCATCTCTTATTATAGTTTTTCGCTTAAAATCTAATTGATCTGATATAAGGATTGCCACTCCCGCTTTCTTCTGATGTCCATTAGCATGGTAAATTCTTTTCCACCCCCTCACTTTAAATTTGGAGGTGTCTTCGGGTTTAAAATGTGTTTCTTGGAGGCAACATATAGATGGGTTTTGTTTTTTTATCCATTCTGATACCCTGTGTCTTTTGACAGGGGCATTTAGCCCATTAACATTCAGGGTAACTATTGAGAGATATGAATTTAGGGCCATTGTATTGCCTGTAAGGTGGCTGTTACTGTATATGGTCTCTGTTCCTTTCTGATCTACCACTTGTAGGCTCTCTCTTTGCTTAGAGGACCCCGTTCAAGATTTCCTGTAGAGCTGGTTTGGTGTTTGCAAATTCTTTCAGTTGTTGTTTGTCTTGGAAGCTTTTAATTTCTCCTTCTATTTTCAATGATAGCCTCGCTGGATATAGTATTCTGGGCTGCATGTTTTTCTCATTTAGTGCTCTGAAAATATCATGCCAGCTCTTTCTGGCCTGCCAGGTCTCTGTGGATAAGTCAGCTGCCAATCTAATACTTTTACCATTGTATGTTACAGACTTCTTTTCCCGGGCTGCTTTCAGGATTTTCTCTTTGTCACTGAGACTTGTAAATTTTACTATTAGGTGACGGGGTGTGGGCCTATTCTTATTGATTTTGAGGGGCGTTCTCTGAACCTCCTGAATTTTGATGCTCGTTCCCTTTGCCATATTGGGGAAATTCTCCCCAATAATTCTCTCTAGTATACCTTCTGCTCCCCTCTCTCTTTCTTCTTCTTCTGGAATCCCAATTATTCTAATGTTGTTTCGTCTTATGGTGTCACTTATCTCTCGAATTCTCCCCTCGTGGTTCGGTAGCTGTTTGTCCCTCTTTTGCTCAGCTTCTTTATTCTCTGTCATTTGGTCTTCTATATCACTAATTCTTTCTTCTGCCTCATTTATCCTAGCAGTGAGAGCCTCCATTTTTGATTGCACCTCATTAATAGCTTTTTTGATTTCAACTTGGTTAGATTTTAGTTCTTTTATTTCTCCAGAAAGGGCTTTTATATCTCTCGAGAGGGTTTCTCTAATATCTTCCATGCCTTTTTCGAGCCCGGCTAGAACCTTGAGAATTGTCATTCTGAACTCTAGATCTGACATATTACCAATGTCTGTATTGATTAGGTCCCTAGCCTTCGGTATTGCCTCTTGTTCTTTTTTTTGTGTTGAATTTTTCCGTCTTGTCATTTTGTCCAGATAAGAGTATATGAAGGGGCAAGTAAAATACTAAAAGGGTGGCAACAACCCCAGGAAAATATGCTTTAACCAAATTAGAAGAGATCCAAAATCATGAGGGGGGAGAAAGGGGATAAAAAGGGGTTCAAAAAGGAAGAAATAAAAAAAAAGAGAGACAAAAAAAAAGAAAAGAATTTAAAAAAAAAGAAAACACCGAAGAAAAATATAAAAAAGAAAAAAATATATGTATTAGATAAACTAGTAAAAAATCGTTAAAAAAGAAAAAGGTAACAGTTAAGAAAAAAAAAATTTTTACCCGAAGGCCAAAAAAAAAAAAAAAAAGAAAAGAAAAAGAAAAAGAAAAAAATTAAATTAACTGCAAGACTAAAAAAAATCACAGGGAAAAAGCCATGAGTTCCGTGCTTTGCTTTCTCCTCCTCTAGAATTCTGCTGCTCTCCTTGGTATTGAAACCGCACTCTTTGGTAGGTGAACTTGGTCTCGGCTGGATTTCTTGTTGGTCTTCTGGGGGAGGGGCCTGTTGTAGTGATTCTCAAGTGTCTTTGCCCCAGGCGGAATTGCACCGCCCTTATCAGGGGCCGGAGTGAGTAATCCGCTCGGGTTTGCTTTCAGGAGCTTTTGTTCCCTGAGCGCTTTCCATAGAGTTCCGGAGGACGGGAATACAAATGGCGGCCTCCTGGTCTCCGGCCTGGAGGAGCCGAGAGCCCAGGGCCCCACTCCTCAGTGCGCCCTCAGAGAACAGCGCCCAGTTACTCCCGTCTGCCTGACCTCTGGCCGCGCTCCGAGCTCACTGAGCCTGCGACCGGTTCAAGGTAACACCGAGCCGTGAGCTTACTGTCGGCTCTGTCTCTGTAGCCGGCTTTCCCGTTCCAGTACCTGCAAGCTCTGCGACACTCAGACACCCCCGATCCTTCTGTGACCCTGCGGGACCTGAGGCCACGCTGACCCCGTGTGGGCTTTGCCCCGGTTTAGCCTCTGGAGTGATGTCCCTCAGCGGAACAGACTTTTAAAAGTCCTGATTTTGTGCGCGGTTGCTCCGCCGCTTGCCGGGAGCCGGCCCCTCCCCCCGGGGTCTATCTTCCCGTCGCTTTGGATTCACTTCTCCGCCGGTCCTACCTTTCAGAAAGTGGTTGTTTTTCTGTTTCCAGAATTGCTGTTCTTCTTCTCTTCGATCTGCCGATGGATTTTCAGGTGTTTGCAATCTTTAGATAAGCTATCTAGCTGATCTCTGGCTAGCTGAAGTAGTCTCAGCCTGCTACTTCTCCGCCATCTTGACTCCTCCCCATAAGCTTCTTTCTTTTGATACTTTTAGGATTCCTTCTTTGTTTTTGTGTTTTGACACTTTTATTATAACGACTTTTGAAGAGAATCTCTTTAAGGAGTTTGGTGACACATGAGGTTCATGAACTTGGATATCCAAATACCTACCCAGATTTTAGATATATTCAGCCATTTTTAAAAATAAGCTTCCTTTCCCCTTCTCCTTCTCTTCTGGAACTCCAGTAATTCATAGGTAGGTGCTTTGATAGTATTCCTCAGATCATGAAATAATGTATTCATTTTTTCATTTTTTTCTTCTTTCTCCTCTGACTGGATAATTTCAAAGTTCTTATTCTTTAATTCAGATTCTTTCTCCTGCTTCATTAATTCTGTTATTGTTAATGTTCTCTATTGCATTTTTTTTCACTTCATTCATTATATTCATCAGTTCCAGCATTTCTATTTGGTTCTTTTTTTATGGTTCCACACAGTTGGGAGAGCCCCAGGCACTTACTCACATGCTCTCACTTTCTCCCATGGGAAAAATCATGGGCCAAGAAGTCTTGCCTGACACTGGAATGTGCCACCTTGGGGAAAGGGTGAATTATTTCTCACTCTCTCCAAGGCATCAAAACCCATATTTTCTTTTTGTTCCAACAGTGTGCTACAACTTCTCTGCCAGAAACCTGGACTTCTACAAAAGCTTTTTGTCCGTGGGTGATTGTCTAAGACAGTGTTCTGGTGTTTCCAGACCATGACCAAGAGGTGCTGGAACCACTTCATGAGCCACTTTCGGGTCCACAGCTGAGACTAAGGTCAGTATACCTATTGTCCAATGCATGGATGAGCAGCACTACTCCCAGGCCCTTGGGCATATGATGCTGGATTCCACAGCTCTCACTAAGACACTTTTGTCCATGGATGGATGCCAAATTGTTATGAGGAGGGTGTGCAACGATGCATGTCTTATTCAGCTGCATGACTGAAATCACTCCTATCTTGGAGATTTAAATGTAGATAGGCCCCACTCTTAGCAAATTTTCTGAAATGGAAGAAATGGCAGCTGAGTTCCTACACTTCACAGATTTTCTACAGGAGCATAAACTAATCTGAAGAATGATGTGTCAATAACTGAAAAATTCAACCTCAAATAGTAATTCTTATGAATGACTTTTGTTTTCCTTTCCCAGTCTTTTTTTTTAAGATTTTATTTATTTATTTGACAGAGAGAGATCACAAGCAGGCAGAGAGACAGGCAGAGAGAGAGAGAAGGGCTCCCGGCCGAGCAGAGAGCCCGATGCGGGGCTCAATGCCAGGACCCTGGGATCATGACCTGAGCTGAAGGCAGCGGCTTAACCCACTGAGCCGCCCAGGCGCCCCTTCCTTTCCCAGTCTTT
Organism: Mustela nivalis; assembly: GCF_964662115.1. Taxonomy (NCBI): domain Eukaryota; kingdom Metazoa; phylum Chordata; class Mammalia; order Carnivora; family Mustelidae; genus Mustela; species Mustela nivalis. The sequence continues at coordinate 94,296,335 of NC_139040.1, forward strand.
AATCTTACACTTAAGTAACAATTAATCTTTGTTCATTACTCTTTACAAGTGACTTGGCTGGATTCAATACCTAAATTAATTTGCTTGAAATAAAGGAAATGGGAGTCTATAATTCATAAGAAAGATAGAACCAGAGAAACTTAAGAAAATGTCTGTGATGTAGTAGAAAAGCCTGTTGCTCATGGTAGCATCAAATTTGGGCTCTCACTCTCTCAGTCCCCCACTCCTCAAGCTGTATAGCTATGAGGCTCAGCTGCCTCATCTGGAAGAGGGAGAAAATAGGCAGTATAGTGTGATTAAGCACTTGAACTCAGTAATCAAAATGCTTGGGCTTTATTCCTGGCTCTACCTCATACCACTGTGACTTTGAGCAAATTACTTAACCATTCCAGGCCTCAGCTTCCTTATCTGTAAAAAGGGGATAGTAATTTCATTTACCTTATTGGCTTATTATAAGGATTAAATTAGGTAGTATATATTAAGTGATGAGTACTCAGTAAATGTTGGCTCTTATAGATGTTATATTGCCATTACAATTACTACTAACTACTACTACTACTACATATAATTCAATATGTTTTGAGCATCTGTACACTAAACATTGGCTTTGTGTTTGGGGTGAGGTCAGGGGTCACAAAAAATTTTAATATGATTCTCCTTCTCTGAGTAAACCTATAAATATCACATTTTTTTTCTGAGCTGAAAAGAACAATTGTTCAGGGAACCCAAACTTGCTACCTTGTGTCTGGGAGTAGATTGGCAATAAGCTTTCTCTCTGGTTCCCACACTTCTCATAGTGGTGACATTTCCAGAGGTATATCTCATCTGCTTGTCTGATTTTCCACCTGGCCAGAATTGTGCTCTCATAGCAGGAAAGGAATATATAACTTGGGCATTGCAGGGTTCCCTGAGGAGTTCTCACTGGTGAGGAAAGAACCTCAGGATTTTGAAAGACATTTTGTAAATAAGCAAATACAGAAGTACTGTGCCTTCCCACCAGGGACTACAGATTTGTAAGTTTCAAGGAGGCTGGTGAAAGTGCCTTATTTTCTAAAAATGTTATATTTCTAGTACCAAAAAAACCCCAGATCCATTGAAAACCTTAAGGAATATATTAGGCAAAGATTTGGGATCACTTGGACATTAGTGATTTGATTTAAAATTATTCCATAACCCATACTCACAGTTGGCCTCAAGTAAATTCAGTTACAACAAAGGGACTTTACCCCATTACTTGTCACTCTACAGGGGCTCAGGATCCTTGTACATAAAGCTTGGGGTTAATCCTGTGGGCAAAAATAGCATAGATGCTAGTAGATTTAAAGAAAAAAGATGAACATGTTGTAGGGAGACAAAAGCAACTTCAAGTCTTTGTGCAGGAGGCCCATAGCCATGCTTTAGACAGGATTGGAGCCAGAAACTAAATCCTATAGGAGTTGCTTTCTTTTTATTTGCATCTGGCTAATTTTCTCTTCATCTCTGGATGAAGCCAAATTTGTTTGTCCCAATCATGACTTTATAGCATTTCCCTTTTGAGCATACAACAAAGATGACATTCAGTCTCTATGCTCTAAGTATAAATTCTCAGGAAGAGAAACCTGATTTTCCCAGCTTAGATCAGGCACCAACCTCTGGTCTAATTACCAGTGACCAGCGGGAAAACTCATATGGTCCATTACCCACTCTGTACGAACTGGGAGAGGCCTCAGAGAAGAGGCATGGGCCACCAAAAAAATGGATTGGCATGCCACGATTGTGCTTTCTCCTTGCTTCCTAGCTCCAAGTTATCAGCCTCTAAGGGACAAGTGGATTAAATCAACTCAGAATGAAACATGATGAATGTTACTGAAAGCCTAAACTTCAGAAATAATACTAGATCGAAGGATAAAACTGGGCAGGAAAGGACACTTGAGAAGAAGAGAGAAAACATGTTACCCACAGGTTTTCTGGGTCTGGGAGGTGGTGTGAAAAAAGAGGAATAAAAAGCACTATTGACAAGTTTCAGCCACAAAATCATCACTACTGCCCCTGCCTGCTTTGTTAAAGAAAAAGGAAAAGACAGTTCATCAGCAGTATTCGGGGCTTCTGGTCAATTTGAGTACAATTTAAAGCTTCCTCCTTATCATTGCCTCACCCATCAATTGTTCCCTGGAGTCTCTGTGCATTTCTAGCTTTTGATTTCCATTTGAAGCACAGAGCTCCTCAAAGGATGGCTGCTGGAGCTAGCATTCAAGCTAGCATTTGAACCTGACATTGCTTTACCCAGGGGTACACTTGTTGGGCCCCACCACCCCTTGGCAGAAATCAACCCCTCTTCTTTTCCCCTGAAATTCTATAAGTCACTCTTACCTTCCCAACCATGAGCTTAAGGATTTTATTACCTCTGGCAGAATGAGCATGGAGCTGCAGACCCCCAGTGCCTTCTCTCTTTGCCTCATGGGAGTTTTCAGCCTGAATTGGCTTGATGTTTAAACCGTGGGCTGGGCCTGAGCCTAGCCCAAATTGTGAAGTAGTATAGTATTAATCTTCTGGGACTTTGTCACTCTAGGTCCCCCTTCAGCTCATTTAATCTTCACTCAAGGAAGAAGTTCTGCCAGACACTTCACATCTAAATTTGCATGGGTGCTTTCTATATAGGTATGAACAAAGTCAAGGATAGCATTAGTTAAGTGGCCCTCAAAGTGCAGTCTCACACCAGCAGCATCGGCATCACCTGGGAACTACTTAGCAATGGAAAGTCTTGGGACTCCAGGGTGGCTCAGTCTGTTAACCATTTGCTTTCAGCTCAGGTCATGATCCCAGGGCCCTAGGATTGAGTCCCACATCGGGCTCCATGCTCAGCAGGGAGGCTGTTTCTCCCTCTCCCCCTGCCTGCTGCTCACCCTGCTTGTACCCTCGGCGTGTATGTGTGTGTGTGTGTGTGTGTGGGTGGGTATGAAATAAATAAATAAAATTTTTTTAAAAGAAAAAGAAATGCAAAATCTTGAGCCCAAACTTAAATCTACCAAATAAGAAACACTAGGGGAGGGATCAGTCATCTGCCTTTTATTAAGTCCTCTAGGTGATCTCTTATGGACACCAAAGGGTGAGAAACTCTGCTTCAGAATGGGTTAATGGCCATCCTAGACTATAGATGAAGTCAGATTTTTAACATCTCCCCACCCAAGTACCACTTATTACAGGTTTATTTGTACCCTCTAGCTACCAGGGCTGCGCACATAATTTCCAGGCCCAGTGCCAAATGACAATGTGGGATTCTTGCTCAAAAAGCAGGAAAATAATGTCCATAAAGGTACCAGTAAGTTTTTTTTCTTTCCTCCCCATCTCTTGACTAGTTGTGGTATTCTTTATTTGTAATTAAATATCATTCTAATTAAAGAAAAATCAAAATGTTATTAGCATAAGTTGTCTTTTTATTGTGTAAATAAAAAAATAAAAAATATAATAATATATAATAACAAATACATGCAAATATTAGAGCATTTCTCCTCTATATAGAATCACGTACACTTCACAATTTGTATTTTGTGGCTTGTCCCTGATAGGTGCCTCAAGCTGGCCAAAAGGGATGGACACGAGCCAGGTTCAAGAAGGTTGGAAGGAGGTAAAGAGGCACAGATATCGCTGAGGGAGCCCTTCTGTGGTATTGACCAGGCAAAGGCAGACCCACCCAGGCACCCAAGCAACCAAGCCTCTACCCTTAGCGGGGCAGGCTCACAGGCTTGACCTTCAACAGGTTTCCCTGCCCACCAGCTGCTGGACCATGCCCCTTCCCCACCTCCATCTCCCATGAGAGGGTAGGGTCTGGGGAAGTTCAGCCAGCATTTTCCTTTCCTAGGGCCTACCACCCTAACCTACGGCAGAGAGATGACCCTAAAGGATCTTTAAAACTCTGTGGCAGGATGCATCAGTATTTGGATCAGGACAGGCCAGATGTGTACCTGTCCCCACAGAGACACAGCTGCCACAAGATGTACTACTGTACTACCAGCCTGGGGCAGGAACAGGACCACTCTGCTGCTCAGGGATGCTGCAGGGGGCACATGCCCAACCCCATCCTCCCCATGGTCGTACCCAGTTCCCTTGCCAGGGACAGAGGGTATCAGCTGTCAGGGCTGAGGTGGGGAGGGGAGACACAGTGGGGCCTGGGGTGTCAGGAGTAGGAAAGCAGGGAGCTGAGAATCCACCCTAGGAAAGTGGTGGAGGTGGGACCTTCCCTGGGCGAAGGCTCCAAGCTCCTTGCACATGTCCCATTGTCCCTGCAGATGTCCTTTACAAAACACAAACTCAAAAATGAAACCATTAAAAATTTGAAGACAGTGACTACATAGCATTAAGCCCTACGCATGGGGCCCTACTGAGCCTGGGGCCCTTTCGAACAAGGCCATTGCACTGGTCACGTGCCCATGAAGACAGCCCTGCCAGCTACTCCTGAAAAAAGCAGGGTAAAGACTAACTCAGTGACATACCTATCCAGCCTCCACACTCCCTTACAAATGGAATGGGTCTCCTCGACTAGTGTCACGAGAACCTTCCGAACCTGAACCTTGACCATTTCTCCAATTTCAACTCGACCCAGTGTTCCTTCCATAGCTAGAGGTTCTAGCCAGACTGAACTAGGACCAGCTGCTCTCTTGCAAGTGCCTGTTGCCTCTGCCTCTGCCTGGAATGTTCCCCACTTCTCCCCAAGTCCACCCCATCACTAACTCCGTCGTTCAGATGGATACTCTAAGTGCATCAGGTATCCTACGCAGTCCCATACAATACTGTGTCTCTCTCACTGGTAGGAATTGAAAGTGCCTGTTTCCCTGCATGTCCCCACAATAGTTAGAAACCCCAGAAAGGCAGAGACAGCATCTTGTTCCCCACTCTATCTTCGGCGTTTGGCAGACTATTAACAAGAGTGGGAATCAGTGATGCTGATGAAATGGGTCCAAGGGTAAGACTCACAGTGTGCTGTCACTGAGAAAAAACCGCCTGTCCAAGTATCTTATGCTTGCAGGTACTGGAACGGGAAAGCCGGCTACAGAGACAGAGCCGACAGTAAGCTCACGGCTCGGTGTTACCTTGAACCGGTCGCAGGCTCAGTGAGCTCGGAGCGCGGCCGGAGGTCAGGCCGACGGGAGTAACTGGGCGCTGTTCTCTGAGGGCGCACTGAGGAGTGGGGCCCTGGGCTCTCGGCTCCTCCAGGCCGGAGACCAGGAGGCCGCCATTTGTATTCCCGTCCTCCGGAACTCTATGGAAAGCGCTCAGGGAACAAAAGCTCCTGAAAGCAAACCAGAGCGGATTACTCACTCCGGCCCCTGATAAGGGCGGTGCAATTCCGCCTGGGGCAAAGACACTTGAGAATCACTACAACAGGCCCCTCCCCCAGAAGATCAACAAAAAATCCAGCCGAGACCAAGTTCACCTACCAAGGAGTGCGGTTTCAATACCAAGGAGAGCAGCAGAATTCCAGAGGAGGAGAAAGCAAAGCACGGAACTCATGGCTTTTTCCCTGTGATTTTTTTTAGTCTTGCAGTTAATTTAATTTTTTTCTTTTTCATTTTTTGTTTTTTTTTTTCTTGCCTTTGGGTAAAAAATTTTTTTTAACTGTTACCTTTTTCCTTTTTAATGATTTTTTACTAGTTTATCTAATATATATATTTTTCTTTTTTACATTTTTCTGAGGTGTTTTCTTTTTTTTAATTCTTTTCTTTTCTTTTCTTTTCTTTTTTCTTTTTTTTTTCTTTCTTCCTTTTTGAACCTCTTTTTATCCCCTTACTCCCCCCTCACGACTTTGGATCTCTTCTAATTTGGTTAAAGCATATTTTCCTGGGGTTGTTGCCACCCTTTTAGTATTTTACTTGCCCCTTCATATACTCTTATCTGGACAAAATGACAAGACGGAAAAATTCAACACAAAAAAAAGAACAAGAGGCAATACCGAAGGCTAGGGACCTAATCAATACAGACATTGGTAATATGTCAGATCTAGAGTTCAGAATGACAATTCTCAAGGTTCTAGCCGGGCTCGAAAAAGGCATGGAAGATATTAGAGAAACCCTCTCGAGAGATATAAAAGCCCTTTCTGGAGAAATAAAAGAACTAAAATCTAACCAAATTGAAATCAAAAAAGCTATTAATGAGGTGCAATCAAAACTGGAGGCTATCACTGCTAGGATAAATGAGGCAGAAGAAAGAATTAGTGATATAGAAGACCAAATGATAGAGAATAAAGAAGCTGAGAAAAAGAGGGACAAACAGCTACTGGACCACGAGGGGAGAATTCAAGAGATAAGTGACACCATAAGACGAAACAACATTAGAATAATTGGGATTCCAGAAGAAGAAGAAAGAGAGAGGGGAGTAGAATGTATACTGGAGAGAATTATTGGGGAGAATTTCCCCAATATGGCAAAGGGAACGAGCATCAAAATTCAGGAGGTTCAGAGAACGCCCCTCAAAATCAATAAGAATAGGCCCACACCCCGTCAGCTAATAGTAAAATTTACAAGTCTCAGTGACAAAGAGAAAATCCTGAAAGCAGCCCGGGAAAAGAAGTCTGTAACATACAATGGTAAAAGTATTAGATTGGCAGCTGACTTATCCACAGAGACCTGGCAGGCCAGAAAGAGCTGGCATGATATTTTCAGAGCACTAAATGAGAAAAACATGCAGCCCAGAATACTATATCCAGCTAGGCTATCATTGAAAATAGAAGGGGAGATTAAAAGCTTCCAGGACAAACAACAAGTGAAAGAATTTGCAAATACCAAACCAGCTCTACAGAAAATATTGAAAGGGGCCCTCTAAGCAAAGAGAGAGCCTACAAGTGGTAGATCAGAAAGGAACAGAGACCATATACAGTAACAGTCACCTTATAGGCAATACAATGGCCCTAAATTCATATCTCTCAATAGTTACCCTGAATGTTAATGGGCTAAATGCCCCTGTCAAAAGACACAGGGTATCAGAATGGATAAAAAAACAAAACCCATCTATATGTTGCCTCCAAGAAACTCATTTTAAGCCCGAAGACACCTCCAGATTTAAAGTGAGGGGGTGGAAAAGAATTTACCATGCTAATGGACATCAGAAGAAAGCAGGACTGGCAATCCTTATATCAGATCAATTAGATTTTAAGCCAAAGACTATAATAAGAGATGAGGAAGGACACTATATCATACTCAAAGGGTCTGTCCAACAAGAAGATTTAACAATTTTAAATATCTATGCCCCCATCATGGGAGCAGCCAACTATATAAACCAATTAATAACAAAATCAAAGAAACACATCAACAATAATACAATAATAGTAGGGGACTTTAACACTCTCCTCACTGAGATGGACAGATCATCCAAGCAAAAGATCAGCAAGGAAATAAAGGCCTTAAACGACACACTGGACCAGATGGACATCACAGATATATTCAGAATATTTCATCCCAAAGCAACAGAATACACATTCTTCTCTAGTGCACATGGAACATTCTCCAGAATAGATCATATCCTCGGTCCTAAATCAGGACTCAACCGGTATCAAAAGATTGGGATCATTCCCTGCATATTTTCAGACCACAATGCTCTAAAGCTAGAACTCAACCACAAAAGGAAGTTTGGAAAGAACACAAATACATGGAGACTAAACAGCATCCTTCTAAAGAATGAATGGGTCAACCAGGAAATTAAAGAAGAATTGAAAAAAATCATGGAAACAAATGATAATGAAAATACAACGGTTCAGGGGCGCCTGGGTGGCTCAGTGGGTTAAGCCTCTGCCTTCGGCTCAGGTCATGATCTCAGGATCCTGGGATCAAGCCCCGCATCGGGCTCTCTGCTCTGAGCAGAGAGCCTGCTTAAAAATAAAAAATTAAAAAAAAAAAAAAAGAAAATACAACGGTTCAAAATCTGTGGGACACAACAAAGGCAGTCCTGAGAGGAAAATATATAGCGGTACAGGCCTTTCTCAAGAAACAAGAAAGGTCTCAGGTACACAACCGAACCCTACACCTAAAGGAGCTGGAGAAAGAACAAGAAAGAAACCCTAAGCCCAGCAGGAGAAGAGAAATCATAAAGAGCAGAGCAGAAATCAATGAAATAGAAACCAAAAAGACAATAGAGCAAATCAATGAAAGTAGGAGCTGGTTCTTTGAAAGAATTAATAAAATTGATAAACCCCTGGCCCGACTTATCAAAAAGAAAAGAGAAAGGACCCAAATAAATAAAATCATGAATGAAAGAGGAGAGATCACAACTAACACCAAAGAAATACAAACTATTATAAGAACATACTATGAGCAACTCTACGGCAATAAATTTGACAATCTGGAAGAAATGGATGCATTCCTAGAAACATATAAACTACCACTACTGAACCAGGAAGAAATAGAAAGCCTGAACAGACCCATAACCAGTAAGGAGATTGAAACAGTCATTAAAAATCTCCAAACAAACAAAAGCCCAGGGCCAGACGGCTTCCCGGGGGAATTCTACCAAACATTTAAAGAAGAACTAATTCCTATTCTCCTGAAACTGTTCCAAAAAATAGAAATGGAAGGAAAACTTCCAAACTCATTTTATGAGGCCAGCATCACCTTGATCCCAAAACCAGGCAAGGATCCCACCAAAAAAGAGAGCTATAGACCAATATCCTTGATGAACACAGATGCGAAAATACTCAACAAAATATTAGCCAATAGGATTCAACAGTACATTAAAAAGATTATTCACCACGACCAAGTGGGATTTATTCCAGGGCTGCAAGGTTGGTTCAACATCTGCAAATCAGTCAATGTGATACATCACATCAATAAAAGAAAGAACAAGAACCATATGATACTCTCAATAGATGCTGAAAAAGCATTTGACAAAGTACAGCATCCCTTCCTGATCAAAACTCTTCAAAGTGTAGGGATAGAGGGCACATACCTCAATATCATCAAAGCCATCTATGAAAAACCCACCGCAAATATCATTCTCAATGGAGAAAAACTGAAAGCTTTTCCGCTAAGGTCAGGAACACGGCAGGGATGTCCATTATCACCAGTGCTATTCAACATAGTACTAGAGGTCCTAGCCTCAGCAATCAGACAACAAAGGGAAATTAAAGGCATCCAAATCGGCAAAGAAGAAGTCAAATTATCACTCTTTGCAGATGATATGATACTATATGTGGAAAACCCAAAAGACTCCACTCCAAAACTGCTAGAACTTATACAGGAATTCAGTAAAGTGTCAGGATATAAAATCAATGCACAGAAATCAGTTGCATTTCTCTACACCAACAGCAAGACAGAAGAGAGAGAAATTAAGGAGTCAATCCCATTTACAATAGCATCCAAAACCATAAGATACCTAGGAATAAACCTAACCAAAGAGACACAGAATCTATACTCAGAAAACTATAAAGTACTCATGAAAGAAATTGAGGAAGACACAAAGAAATGGAAGAATGTTCCATGCTCCTGGATTGGAAGAATAAATATTGTGAAAATGTCTATGCTACCTACAGCAATCTACACATTTAATGCAATTTCTATCAAAGTACCATCCATCTTTTTCAAAGAAATGGAACAAATAATTCTAAAATTTATATGGAACCAGAAAAGACCTCGAATAGCCAAAGGGATATTGAAAAAGAAAGCCAACGTTGGTGGCTTCACAATTCCGGACTTCAAGCTCTATTACAAAGCTGTCATCATCAAGACAGCATGGTACTGGCAGAAAAACAGACCCATAGATCAATGGAACAGAATAGAGAGCCCAGAAATAGACCCTCAACTCTATGGCCAACTAATCTTTGACAAAGCAGGAAAGAATGTCCAATGGAAAAAAGACAGCCTCTTCTATAAATGGTGCTGGGAAAATTGGACAGCCACATGCAGAAAAATGAAATTGGACCATTTCCTTACACCACACACAAAAATAGACTCAAAATGGATCAAGGACCTTAATGTGCGAAAGGAATCCATTAAAATCCTTGAGGAGAACACAGGCAGCAACCTCTTCGACCTCTGCCGCAGCAACATCTTCCTAGGAACAACGCAAAAGGCAAGGGAAGCAAGGGCTAAAATGAACTATTGGGGTTTCATCAAGATCAAAAGCTTTTGCACAGCAAAGGAAACAGTTAACAAAATCAAAAGACAACTGACAGAATGGGAGAAGATATTTGCAAATGACATATCAGATAAAGGACTAGTGTCCAGAATCTATAAAGAACTTAGCAAACTCAACACCCAAAGAACAAATAATCCAATAAAGAAATGGGCAGAGGACATAAACAGACATTTCTGCAAAGAAGACATCCAGATGGCCAACAGACACATGAAAAAGTGCTCCATATCACTCGGCATCAGGGAAATACAAATCAAAACCACAATGAGATATTACCTCACACCAGTCAGAATGGCTAAAATCAACAAGTCAGGAAATGACAGATGCTGGCGAGGATGTGGAGAAAGGGGAACCCTCCTCCACTGTTGGTGGGAATGCAAGCTGGTGCAGCCACTCTGGAAAACAGCATGGAGGTTCCTCAAAATGTTGAAAATAGAACTGCCCTATGACCCAGCAATTGCACTATTGGGTATTTACCCTAAAGATACAAACGTAGTGATGCAAAGGGTCACGTGCACCCGAATGTTTATAGCAGCAATGTCCACAATAGCCAAACTATGGAAAGAACCTCGATGTCCATCAACAGATGAATGGATCAAGAAGATGTGGTATATATACACAATGGAATACTATGCAGCCATCAAAAGAAATGAAATCTTGCCATTTGAGACAACATGGATGGAACTAGAGCATATCATGCTTAGCGAAATAAGTCAAGCAGAGAAAGACAACTATCATATGATCTCCCTGATATGAGGAAGTGGTGATGCAACACGGGGGCTTAAGTGGGTAGGAGAAGAATAAATGAAACAAGATGGGATTGGGAGGGAGACAAACCATAAGTGACTCTTAATCTCACAAAACAAACTGAGGGTTGCTGGGGGGAGGGGGTTTGGGAGAAGGGGGTGAGATTATGGACATTGGGGAGGGTATGTGCTTTGGTGAGTGCTTTGAAGTGTGTAAACCTGGTGATTCACAGACCTGTACCCCTGGGGATAAAAATATATGTTTATAAAAAATAAAAAATTAATAAAAGAAATAAATATAAAAAAAATAAAAGTAAAAACAAAAAAATTGAATTATCTGTTATTGTTTGTTTTTATTCTTGACTTTAATGAATTCCTTATACATTTTGGATATGAGATTCTTTCAAGTATATAGTTTCCAAATATTTTCTCCTATTCTGTTGGCTGCCTTTTCGCTGTTGATTATTTCTTTTTTTGTGCAGAAGTTTTTTAGTTTGGTATCTTCCCACTGGTTTGTTTTTGCTTTTGTTGCTCGTGCTTTTGAAGTCATGCCCAAAGATCTTTGTCAAAACCAATGTCAAGGGGCCTTTTCCATATGTTTTCTGACTAAGTTTTATAGTTTCAGGTCTTAGTTTAAGGCTTCAATCCATTTCAGGTGGACTTTATGTTTGGTGTAAAATAAAGGTACAATCTCATTCTTTTGTGTGTAGATAAGCTGTTTTCCCAACACCATTTATTGAATAAACTGTTCCTTCCTCATCGTGTAGTTGGTACTCTTGTCAAAGATTCATTGACTGTACATGTACTGGTTTATTTCTGGGCTCTTTATTCTATTCTATTGGTCTATGTGTCCGTTTTTATACCAGCATACTGTTTTGATTTATAGCTTTGTAATATAGTTTGAAATAAGGAAGTGTGATGCCTCTAGCTTTTTTCTTTTGTCTCAAGACTGATTTGGCTACTTGAGATCTTTCGTGGTTCCATATGAATTTTAAGATAATTTTTTCTATTTCTGTGGAAAATGTCACTGGAATTTTGATAGAGATTGCATTGAATCTGTAGATCACTTTGGGTATTATGGATATTTTAACAATATTAATTTCTAATCATTGAACATGAGATATTTTTCCATTTGTGTCTTCTATTTCTTTCATCAAAGTCTTATAATTTTCAGTACAAAGATCTTTCACTTCTTTGATTAAATTTATTTCCAAGCATTTTATTCTTTTCAATGCAATTTTAAATGGGATTGCTTTTTTAATCTCTTTTCAGATAACTTAGTATATAGAAACACAACTGATATTTGTATGTTAATTTTGTATCCTGCAACTTTACTAAACTCTATTATTAGTTCTAACATTTTTTTGGTGTGGTTTTTAGTGTTTTCTATATATAAGATAATGTCATCTATTAACAGAGACAATTTAACTTCTTCCTTTCAGATTTTGATGCCTTTTATTTCTTTTTCTTGCATAATTGCTCTGGCTAAGACTTCTGGTACTATGTTAAATAGAAACAGTGAAAGTGAAAAACCTTGTCTTATTTCTGATTTTAGAGGAAAAGCTTTCAGTTTTTTATTATTGAATATAATGGTAACTGTGGGCTTGTCATACATGGCCTTTATTTGGTTGAAGCTACTTGCTCTGGTAATGAGGATTAATTCAAATTTAGAGGTCCAGGGGCACCTGGGTGGCTCAGTGGTTTAAAGCTTCTGCCTTTAGCTCAGGTCATGATCCCAGGGTCCTGGGATTGAGCCCCACATTGGGCTTTGTGCTCAGCAGGGAGCCTGCTTCCTCCTCCTCTCTCTCTCTCTCTCTGCCTGCCTCTCTGCCTACTTGTGATCTCTATCTGTCAAATAAATAAATAAAATCTTTAAGAAAAATGTAGAGGTCCAGTGTCCCCAGTTTCATCAGGTCTTCCCATACATCCCCATTCAAATTTTCAGGATCTCATTCCCTTTCAATCAATGCCCTCTCTTTAATGGTAGACACCCTGGGAGGTTGTGAATTAAATTCATGTTGTAATTTTGCAACTCACAGAGAAAGCTAGCAGGCTGGAGACCCAGGGAGGTTTCAGTTGGAGTTCAAAGGCGGTCTGATGGCAGAGTTCCTTTTAGATCAGGAGAGTCTTTGTTCTAATAAGGTCTTCAAATGATTGGCTAAGGTCCACCCACCTATGGAGAGTAATCTGTTACTCAAAGTCCATCAATTTAAATGTTAAGATCATTCAAAAAACACTTTTACAGAAACATGCAGAATAACATTTGACTAAATATCTGGGGATGATGGCTCAGCCATTAGTTATATGGCTGAACAATTAGCTAATCATATAGTTAGCCATATAACTAACCATCACATTGCCTTTTTTAGTTTGCAATAGACTTGAGTTATTTTTTATTTATCTGTGTTTTCTTTTAGTTCTCTGAGCATCTTTAGATCAATTATTTTGAATTATTTATTGGGCAATTCCTAGATCTCCATTTCTTTGTCATCAGTTACTGGAAGTTTACTATGATCCTCTGGCGATGTCATGTTTTCCTAATTCTTCATGATCCTTATAGTTTTACACAGGTATCTACACATTTGGAGAAGTAGTCACTTTCTCCAGATTTTATGGATTGGCTTCATTGAGGGGAGACTTTAACATGTGGGGGAGGCATGCAGAAGTATGCTGTGACTCTGGTTCTGGTGGTATAGGGCACCAAGTGTAGGAGCATGTGGAGCATCAGATCTGGGGGAATGTGGTAGCTTATCAGCTCAGACCACTGACAATAACATGGTCCTTGGCAAACCCTGCAGGGAATCCACAGAGGTTACAAGAGTTGTTAGGGTCTTCAGCAACACCTCTAGGTCCAGTAGGTAGGGACTGGGGCAAGCAGTGTTAGTAGAGTTGGTGGTATGCACATATTTGGCTGCAGGTGCCTGTAAGTGTCAGGGTCCAGTTGCAAACATATGTGTTGTGAAGGGTGCCAGGGGAGACAGCAAGGCATAGGGCCAACTAGAGATACACTGATGCTGCAGAGGCATTGGTTGAAGGCATGCTCTCCCATTACTGCAGATCTTCCTCTGAGTGTGCTCACAGTAGTGGAGGCTGGTCATGATGTCAGCCCAGCAGCCTGGGGAAATACAACTGAAGGGTCTAGCCCTGAGCACACATATAGCAGTGTGGGTCAGCCACAAGGGTCTAGGCTGGTGCATTGCTCTTAAGCAGCTGCAGAAGTTTGAACTGCCTACTAGTGTAGTTCCTGCACTCTGGCAGGTTCAGGAGATGGGTGGGATGGAGTGAGGTGGGACTCAGGCAGCTGGCATCAGGGAATGCAAATACTAGTGAGTCAAAAGTCAGTGTAATCTGCAGGGTGTTCTGTGGCAGCAGAATTGTGTCTTCTATTTTCTGGAAAAGATTGTGTATAATTGGTGTTAACTCTTTGAAGTTTTTATTCAAATTCCAGTTGGTTAACATACAGTGTAATATTTCCTTCAGGTATACAATATAGTGATTCAATACTTCCATACAACACCCAGTGCTCATCAAAAGTGTACTCCTTAATCCCCATCCCTTGTTTCACCCATCCCCCTATGTACCTTCTCCCTGGTATTAATTCTTTAAATGTTTGGTAGAATTCTTCAGTGAAAACATTTGAGCCAAGATACTTCTCTGGGCAGAAGGGTTAAAATTAAAAATTCAATTTTTTAAAATTATTATAGGACTGTTCAGATGATCTATTTTGTATTGGTTGAGTTTAGATAATCTGTGGCTTTTGAGAAATTGGTCCATTTCATCTAAGTTGTTGAATTTATGTGCATAAAATTGTGATACAGACATACCTTGTTTTATTGTGCTTCACACTTCATTGTGCTTCACAGATACTGTGTTCTTACAAATTGAAGGCTTGTGGCAATCCTGTGTTGAGCAAGTTTATTGGCAGCATTTGCTCTGTTCATGTTTCTTTGTCACATTTTGATAATTCTTACAATATTTCAAACTTTTTCATTATTATTACACTTGTTATGGTGATCTATGATCAATGATCTGTGATGTTACTATTGTAATTGTTCTGGGATGCCATGAATCACACACATATAATATGACAAATTTAATAAATAAATGTGTGTGTTCTGACTGCTCCACCGACCAGCCATTCCCCATATCTTTCTCTCTCTTCAGGCATCCCTATTCTTTGAAACACAATGATATTGAAATCAAGCCAGTTAATAACACTATAATGGCTTCTAGATGTTCAAGTGAAAGGAAGAGTTACATGTCTCCTTCAAATGGAAAGCTAGAAATAATTCAGCTTAGTGAGGAAGGCATGTTGAAACCTGAGGTAAACCAAAAGCTGATCTCTTGTGCCAAATAGCCAAGTTGTGAATGCAAAGGAAATGTTCTTGAAGGAAATTAAAACTGTTCCTCCAGTGAACACACAAATGATAAGAAAGCGAAACAGGCTTTTTGCTGATCTGGAGAAAGTATTATGATTTGGATAGAAGATCAAATTAGCCATGACATTCTGTCAAGCCAACACCTAATTCAGAGCAAGGCCTTAGCTCTCTTCAATTCCATCAAAGCTAAGAGGTGAGGAAGCTGCAGAAGAGTTTGAAGTTAGCAGAGGTTGGTTCATGAGATTTAAGGAAAGAAGCCATCTCCATAATATAAAATACAAGATGAAGCAGCAGATGCTTATGTAGAAGCTGCAGCAAAGTGTACAGAAGATCTAGCTAAGATGGTGAAAGTGGCTACACTAAACAACAGGTTTTCAATGTCAACGAAATAGCCTTACATTGGAAGAAGGTGTCATTTAGGACTATCATAGTTACAGAAGAGGAATCAATGCTTGGCTTCAGAGCTTCAAGGGGCAGGCTGACTCTCTTATTAGGAGCTAATGGCAGTTGGTGACTTTAAGTTGAAGCCAGTGTTCATTTACCATTCCAAAAATCTTATGGCCCTTAAGAATGATGCTAAATCTACTGTGCATGTGTTCTATAAATGGAACAACAAAGCCTGGATGACAGCACATCTGTTTACAACATGGTTTACTGAATATTTTAAGCTCACTTTTGGGACCTACTCGGAAAAAAAGATTCTTTTAAAAACATTATTGTTTATTGACAATGCACCTGGTTACCCAAGAGCTCTGATGGAGATATACAACAAGATTAATGTTGCTTTCATGAATGCTAACACAAAATCCATTCTGCAGCCCATGAATCAAAGAGTCATTTTGACTTTCAAACCTTATTATTTAAGAAATATATTGCATAAGGCTATAGCTGCCTTATTTCCTCTGGGCAAAGTATATTGAAAAACTTATGGAAAGGATTCACCATTCTAGATGTCATTAAGATCATTTGTGATTCATGGGAAGTGGTCAAAATATCAACAAGAAAACGAGTTTGGAAGACGTTGATTCCAGACCTCATGGATGAGTTGAAGGGGCTCAAGACTTCAGCAGAGGAAGTAACTGCAGATGTGCCGAAAACAGCAAGAGAACCAGAATTAAAGTGGAGCCTAAAGATGTGACTGAAATGTTGCAATGCCATGGATGACATTTAATGGATGAGGAGTTGTTTCTGATGGATGAACAAAGGAAGTGGTTTCTTGAGATAGAAACTACTCCTAGTGAAGATGCTGTGACACTTGTTAAAATGACAAAAAAAGAATTTAGTATACCATGTAAACTTAGTTGATACAGTAGTGTCAGGGTTTGAGAAGACTGACTCCAACTTTGAAAGGAGTTCTACTAATGGGTGAAATACTATCAAACACCATTGCACACCTCAGAGAAATCATTTGTGAAAGGAAGGGTCAATTGATGTGGCAAATTTTATTATTGTCTTATTTTAAGAAATTGCCACAGCCATCTCAACCTTCAGCAACCACCACTCTGATGAGTCAGCAACCATCGACATTGAGGCAAGACCCTCCACCAAGCGAAAAAGATCATTACTCACTGAAAGCTCAGGTGTTGGCATTTTTAGCAGTAAAGTATTTCTAAGTTAAGGTATGTACATTATGTCTTTTTTAAGGACATAATGCTATTTTTTAAAGATCTTATTTATTTATTTGTCAGAGAGAGAAAGAGAGAGAGCAAGCACAAGCAGAGGGAAGTACAAGCAGAAGGAGGAATAGGTTCCCTGCTGAGCAAGGAGCCTGATGCCAGACTCTATCCCAGGACCTTGGGATTATGACCAGAGCTGAAAGCAGATGCTTAACTGACTGGGCCACCCAGGAGTCCCTAGACATAATGCTATTACCCACTTAGTAGACTACAGTATAGTATAAACATGACTTTTATATGCACTGGAAAACCAAAAATTTATTTGATTTGCTTTATTGTCATATTTGCCTTAATGTGGTGGTCTGGAACCCATAGTATCTCTGAGGTGTGCCTGTATTACCTTATTATCCTTATTAATGGCTGCTAGTGATAACCAGTTTTATTCCTGTTTATGGTAATTGGGTCTTCTCTCTTTATATTTGTAACTCCTGCTAGAGATTTGCCAACCTTATTGGTCTTTCAAATAAACAGCTTTTTGTTTCATTGATTTTTTGCTCTTTTGCTTTGTTTTCAATTTCATTGAGTTCTGCTATCTGCATTATTATTTTCTTCCTGCTACTTATTTTGCTTTACTTTGCTCTTCTTTTTTCTAGTTTTTTGAAGTAGGAACTTTCATTATCAATTTGAGACCTTATCTCCTTTTTAAGGTAAGCACCTATAAATTTCCCTTTCAACACTGCTTTAGTTGCATCATACATATTTTGATATGTTGTATTTTCATTTCATTCTATGTATTTTTAAATTTCCCTTGAGATTTCCTCTTTTACCCATGGAGTATTAGAAAGTGTTTTGTTTAATATCCAAGTGTTTAGAGATTTTCTTGTTATCTTTTGGTTATGGCTTTTTAGAGTGATTCCATTACGGTCAAAGAACATACACTGCATGATTACAATTTTTAAAAATTTAAGGTTTGTTTGGTGACTCAGAATGTGGTTTATCTTAATAAGTATTTTATAGGCACTTGAAAAGAATGTGTGTTCAACTGTTGTGGGGTGGAGTATTCTATAAATATATGCAATTCATATTTATAGAATAGGACCAGATCCTATTGGTTGGTCATAGTATTGAGTTCTATATTGTTGCTTATTTTCATTTAGCTGTTTCATCAGTTGTTAAGAAATGGGTTTTGATGTCTCTAGCTACAATTGCAGTTTTTTGTACTTATCCATTCAGTGCTATTAATGTTTACCTCATACATTGTAGTGAATATTCATTGTTTATTTCTAGTATTGATTATTTTTTTCTTTAATTTCTGCACAGTCTCATCAGAGGTCTGTAAATTTTGTCTTTTTAATGGACCATCTTTTGGTCTTCTTGATCTCTATTTTTATCTACTTCATTATTTTTCTTATTTTTTTTCTTTTCTCCTTTTGTAAAATTTATTTTTGTTTATCTTACTTATTTTGTTTATCTTACTGAGATCAAGTTTCAGGCTTCTATTTTAATATATGAGTTTATAGGTCTACATTTTACTCCACATGTTGTTTCACTTTGTTTATTGTTTGTTTTTGTGTTGTTGGGGGTTATATCTCAACAGCTTTGTTGAAATATAAGTCATATACCATATTATTCACATATTTTAAAGTGTACAAGTCAATGTTTTTTTAGTATAGTCACAGACATGTGTAACCATCACTACCGTCAACTTTAGAACATGTTTATGATCTCAAAAAGAAATTCTATACTCTTTAACTATCACCTCTACCTCCCTAGCCTCCAGCCTTAGGCAACCACTAATCTACTTTCTGTCTCATTAGATGTGCCTGTTTGGGAGGTTTCATATAAATGAAGTATATAGGGTCACTTATGACTGTTTTCTTTTATTTAGCATGTTTTCAAGGTTCATCGATGGTGTAGCATGTATCAGTACATTTTTATGGTCTAATAATATTCTATTATATAGGTATACTACATTATGTTTATCTATTATTTGTCTATGCGGGTTGTTTCTACTTTTTGACTCTTACAAACAATGCTACTATGAACATTCATATATGTTTTCGTGAGGAAATATATTTTCATTTCTCTTGAGTACATACCTAGGAATAAAATTGCCAAGTAAAATAGCAACTTTGTGTTTAACTTTTTGAGGAACTGCCAGGCTGTTTTCCAAAGTAGTTGTACCATTTTACATTCTCACCAGCAGTGTATGAGAGGTCCAATTTTTCCACCTCCTCACTAACACTTGCTATTTTTCATATGAAAAAATTATACCTTTCCTAATGAGTGTGAAGTTGTACCTCATTGTGGTTTAGATTTGGATTACCCTGAGGACTAATGATGTTGAGCATGTGTTTGTCAGTCATTTGTGTATCTTCTTTGGAGGATTATCTACTCAGATCTTTTGCTCATTTTTAAATTCAATTATTTTGCTTTTCATTGTTCAATTGTAAATCTTCCATGTATTCTAGATACAAGTTCTGCACGAGATATATTATTAACAAATATTTTGTGGTTTGTTTTTTCACTTGCTTGATGGTGTTCTTTGAAGCAAATAAAGAAGCCTTTTTTAATTTTGATGAAGTCCATTTATCTATTTTTTCCTTTGGTTTCTTGTGCTTTTGATGTCAGATCTAAGAAGGTTTTGTAAATCCAAAATCATGAAGATTTACCACTACCTTTTTTTCTAGGAAGTTTATGGTTTTGGGTCTCAAATTTACAACATGATCCATTTTGAATTAATATTTAAATATGGTATAAAAAGAGATCTAAATTCACTCTTTTGCATGTGGATATTCATTTGTCCCCACACTGTCTATTAAAAAGATGATTCTTTCCTGAATAGTCTTGGCACCCTTGTCAAAATAAGTTGATTATAGATATATTGGATTATTTCTGGTCTTTAAATTCAGTTCCATTGTTCTTTATGCCTATCCTTATGTCAACACCACTGTCTTGATTACAGTAGCTTTCTGGTAGCTTTTGAAATTAGGGAATGCGATTTTTGTTTATTCTTTGTTCCAATTTTGTTCTTTGTCAAGAGTGCTTTGGCAATTTTGTCTCTTGATTTTCCATATGAATTTTCAGATGAGTTTCTCAATTTGTACGAAGAAACCTGTTGAAATTCAACAGAAATTGAATTTAATTTGTATATCAGTTTGTAGAGGATTGACATCTTGATAATAATAGGCATTTTAATCCATGAAGATAGAATGTCTTTCTATTATTTAGAACTTAAAAAAATTTCTTTCAACCATATTTTATAGTTTGGGGTATAACTTTTTTAAAAAAAGTTTATTATGTTCAATTAGCTCAATCAACTTTTATATTTCTTTTGTTAAAGTAATTTTTGATGCTACTATAAAGGAAGTTGTATTTTAATTTTATTTCTGGATTTCCCACTACCAATATATAGAAACACAATTAATTTTTTATATTGATCTTGTATCCTGCAACATGTTGAACTTGTTATTTGCTTTAATAATTTTTTAGTGAATTCCTTTTCTATTTATAAAATCATGTCATCTGTGAATAAAAAGAGTTTTACTTACTCCTTTCCAATCTGGATGTCTATTGTCATTTTACTGATGAAATGTCCTGACTAGAATCTTCAGTACAACGTTTGTTTGTACATGCCCTTTATCACATTAAGGAAGTTCCCTTCTATTCCTGGGTCGCTGAGTGTTTTTATCATGAAAAAGTATTGTAATTTATCAATTTCTTTTTTCTCAGTCTATTCAGTTAATCACATGATTTTGGCTTTTATTCTATTGATATGGTATTATCTGAATTGATTTTAACTTAGTAAACCAACTATGTATTCCTGGGATAAGTCCCAGTTAGTCATGGTGTATAGTTCTTTCATATATTGATAGATTCTGTCAGTTAATATTTTGATGAGGATTTTTACATTCATATTCATAATAAACATTGGTCTATGGTTTTCTATTTTTAAAATATTGTCTCAGTCTAGTTTTGGTATCAGGGTAAATACTGACCTAATAGAATGATTTAGGAAGTGTTTATGAAAAATTGGCATTAACTGATTTAAGCTACTGTGCATTACTGAATACTAATATGTGTTTATTTACCTTCTTGAGTATTTGTAACTTCATTCTAAAATGCCCAATGTTAGAAACAACACCCAGGAAACTTTTTTAGGTCTTCATCCTCCTTCAATAGAACCTTTCGTGGCAAGACGTTGGAGCACTCTTATTAATGGTATTCATTGGATTATGGATTGGTTAAGAGCAGAAAATATCTATAACCAAAAATTTGAAATAATGTCTCCAAAGACATATGAACAATGCTAGGTTATCTTGCTTTCCTCCCTTTCCCCTGAGTCTTCACTTCCTTTTTCTTGACTGGATCCTGGTTTAACTCAGGCCAGTCCTGGGGTATATCCAGAATGCTGACAATTTAGGGCCAAGGTTTTATCAGGCCCAGTTGAAGCATAAAGTGATGCATTCAGGATTTAAGGTTCCACATCTGGCTCTGTCACTTATAAGTCGAATAATCCTGAGCAAGTTCCTTAAAATCCTTAAATCTGTTTTCTCATTTGTTAAGAGAAAATGGGTGGCAATAATGCCTAAGTCATACAGTTGTTGTGAGAATTAAATTATAAGTAAACATAAGTTAGATGTCTGTCACATAGTAGGTGCTCAATAAATTATAGTCAATAATAGTAGTAATTGAAATAATAGCATTTGGACCCGCCCCAATTTTGACTAATTTCCAGCTAGATACATGTCGCAGCATTCATCAGAGGGCAGTCTTCTTTTTTCCAAATGTAGTCTCTTTGACAATAATGACAATAAAGACAATAATTCTACCTCCAGGGATACTGAGTCATGTTATTTACCTGGCTTTGCAGCATTTAGTATTTGAAGTAAAGCAGACTTATTTTAGGTGAACATTAATTGCCATATCACTCAACTTCCAAAACTGAGCTTACAAAAGGAAAAGGTAACATAAAGCAAGTGGGAGGTAAAGAACTGCTTGAACATCAAATACTTTTTACAACACCATATTTTTATTAATTAAGTGCAAATGGATCAAAAAATACCACATGGATTGGTTTCCTTTTAATACATAGAGGTTTAATAATTAAAGGACAGTCTTTGTAAAATCTGTTTGTTGTTCTGCCAAAACCTAAACATTTGCAAAGTGGTATGCAGTATCTAGATTCTCTAAAACACATAATTCTCATCCAATATTAACCTAGCCCTTTAGAAAATGCTATAACTTTGTGAGTGTTCTCTCAAATGTGTAAAGAAAAGGTTTCCAAAACACAAAAGGAGATAAGTCTATTTGATAGTGCTTTGAAATTCCAATTCAAAAAATAAATTTCTTAATAATATCTCACACTAGGACTATTAAGACTTTCCAAGTGGCAGCTCTCATGTTAAGCAATTTAAATGCGTATTTCAATTAATCTTCACAACATCCTTGAGAAACAAGTACTATCATTATCTCTACTTTCAAGATGTGGAAATGGAGGCTTAGAGAGATTAGGTAAATTGTAAGAGCCAGGTCTTGAATGGAGGTCAGCAAAGCCTCAGCTCTTAATCACTAGAGCCTCTACTAAAAGTGATTGTTTCATTTCGATGGAGAAGTTATTTTGCACCAGCTTTCATGTAGAAAGGCCGAATTAGACTAGTCCTGTCTCTGCTATCTGTCTATGAAAATTCCCTTGACTGCAAGCTGGTGCTCTCCATTAAACCATGCAGTTAGGGAGGTCTGCCTTGTGTCTTTCACGTGTCCCAAAGTACTCTAACCTCCTTATCTTATCCCCTCCCCCATTATTTAGGTCAAGTCAATGAATGAGAGATTTGCCAAATTTACCAAATTATCTGAAAACCTGATTGACTTAACCATTTACATTTATAAGAATTCAAATTTACATTTATAAGAATTCAAATTGTCATTGTAGAAGATTTTGGAGATTTTTGTGCAGTTTAGATTACTGGCACAAAGATTTAATTGAGCTTAGTTTTAGTTTTTCTGCAGCTGTTTTACCATTGCCTTTCATCATGGATAAAGTTTAATGTATTCTAGAATTTACAATACTATGGATATATATGGCTTTTCAAATAGAGGATTATTTATATATTTCAAATTACAAGTGTTGTATATATCTCAAATATCAAGCATTTCAGAAGCAAAGTAGAGGGACTTTCTTGTCTGACATACTTTAAATTCATCTCCTAGTATTTTGTGATTACTTTAATTTATAGATTTTTTTTTCCTTGAGAAATGGAGTTTCTCAGTTCATATTAAGAACTGAGAAGTGTCTGGGATTTCACTTTCCTTGTAATCTAACAATTTAGCCTGCTACAATTTCATGGATGCCAGTAGAAGACACAAGACTCCTAGGTCAGAAGTGAAGGACAATTTATTACTCAAAGAAACAGCAGTAGCTAGGATATCAGCATCTTTATGCAGGTTTCCTAAGCCCCATTTCCCAAAAGGTGATGGGTAGAGGGCCAGGTGATACTCCCATACACAGTGGGTTGCTTTACAGAAGAATCCTGAGCTTAGAGAACCCAAATCTTCCTAAATGTAAAATAAACATTCCTGCCCTTTGTTAGGAGAGAGACACTGCCCACTACACAAATAACCTTGAAAAGACAGTCCAGAACAAGACAATCTCATCTTGCTTACAACATGCTTATCTTGCTTACAGGATGTGCAGAAACATGAGAGACCCATGGAAAATTGTCTCCTAAAAGGCAGTTGAAAAGTGCTCATTTTCTGAATTGTGAATCGCATAAAAAAATGAGGTTCAGGGATGCGTGGGTGGCTCAGTTGGTTAAGTGACTGCCTTCAGCTCAGGTCATGATCCCAGGGTCCTGGGATGGAGCCCCACATCAGGCTCTCTGCTCAGCAGGGAGCCTGCTTCTCCCTCTCCTTGTTGCTCCCCCTGTTTGGGCTCTCTCATTCTCTCTCTGAAAAATAAATTTTAAAAATCTTAAAAAAAAAAAGAAAAAGAAAATGAGGTGCAACTGAGTCAGACTGGCAAGTCTACTACAAAATTGCTGTGGCAAAATGGCTATAGCAAATTCAAAGTGAAACCTAAGTTAAACTATATTAACCAAAATAAAACTTTAAAAAATCTTCAGTGGCTGGTGAACTATTATTCAACATAGGTTTCTGCAAATTTTGTACTAGTAGAAAGAAACAATTTTTTGGTGAATCAATAATACTGCAATTGGCAATTTGTCATGTTGGCCATTGTGTAAGTTGCATTCATTTTTGGCAAATAAATACTAGTTTGAATTGGCCTGTTTCCTAGGTCCACATTCAAAGTCCTATTCCCTATTAGATCTAATCACAACTAGCTATAAGCTAAGGTGCTAACAACAAAGAACATAGTTTATTCCTTTTCCAACAATGTCTGCATTTTAACAGAAAACTTGACAAATTGGCAAGTTTGACAATTTGACAAAATGACTCTGGCAATTTCTGGGAGTTACTAACTTATATTTTAAAATTTTCTATCTTTTGATGTATGCAGAGTCACAATACATGGGATACAGTTTTTCAACCTGATTGGAGTCTCTAGTTTATTGACATTTCCATCTCAGACCAAAGGCCCCATTCTGCTACTTTGTCACTCCTTGTTGGGTTTAGCTCCTTCCATTCATTATTATATACATTCTCTTATGTACTTTGCCTCTCTACTTGTTACTCTAAATGGTGAGCATTAAAAACCCCAAACATTTGCCTGCTTTGTGCTGTGTTCATGTAGCTGAGCTTTGCTAGAGAATTACACCACCAGACAAATTGGTATGCCTATAAATTGATGAATACCAACTCCAAATGGGCACTTAATATCATTTGGCATTCTTACTGAAAACATACATTTCTTTCCTAAAATGGCTTTTCCACTTCCCACAAGGATATTTCACATTTTATTCACTCTTCAAATTTCCTCTGCCTCTTCTTCCTTAAAAGGACTGTATTATGATTTTTGTGGACCCTAGACACTTTTGCTTTCATGGCTTTCACTTCTGCTTTTTTGTTAAAAAAAATAAACCTAAAATTATGTTTTACCACTCAGCTGGTATAAAGACAAATATAATCCAAGCTTGATTCATTATAATATATTCATTATTATATTCATTTTTTTCTTCCAATTTCAAGAGAAATTAAAATTTAAAATTTTAATGGGCCCTTAAAGGTATGGTGGGTCCTAGGCAGGCACTGTGACTAATTACCATGTCTAATGGATGCGTCAACTTCGTTCCCCAGTATTTCTTCTTCTGATGACCTTGCTTTTTACTTATTTAGAAAACAGGTCAAAGATTCCTCATCTTGCCATCCAAACCTTGGGAGAGAAACCTGGGCAGGAGATGTGCAATGGGAGCTGTCTCTGTGTAGCAGGGTTTCTCAAACTTGGGACTAGTGAGAATTTGGGGCAGATGATTCTTTGTGGTGGGGGACTGTCTTGTACATTGTAGGATGTAAAATAGCATCCCTGGTCTCTGTCCTCCACGTACCAGTAGCATCTCCCCAGTCATGGAAAGCAAAAATGTCTTCTGATATTGCCAAATGTCCCCTGAGAAGCAAAATAGCCCCTGGTTGAGAAGCACTGCTGTATAGGTTTAGGTTAAAACCATGGCAGCAGATGAATTATCCTTGAGAATGTGTTTAGAATAATAAAAGAAAATAATAGTGAATTCCAACTTGGAAGGGGCTAGCAAAAGAAAAGAAACCACTAGAGAGTATTGCCCCGGTTATAAACTGGGGTGGACCTAGAGGGTTTAATTAGAAAGATTCAAATGCTACAAACTCTTAGTGACATAGCTGAGCAAGGGATTCATAGAACCACCTACTGGGGCTATCTCAAAGATGGCAAACTCCTCACCAACAGGATGATTTGATGCATCCCTGTCTAAAAACGAAGAGTTGATGTGGACAGCCTCAGAATTTGCATAAGTCTCTGAGGCTTTGAGATAGTTATCATCATTATAAACAGGGATACTACAAAGATAATACAAAGCCTTAGGACTGGTTTAGTTTTTTAAATTGAAGATCAGATCTATGGCCTCGTGGGCCACATGGAGTTCTGTCAGATGCAACCTTCCTTGACAATCCTGTTTCCTCACAGGTGTTACTCCACAGTAATGCCCCGACACACACACACACACACACACACACACACACACACACACACACACATATACACAACTTCATTTCGGCATCTGCTTCTTAGAGAATCCAACTAATACAAGAGTATAGCTTAATTCTTTCCACAATATGGAAAATATATAAAATTTATATTATCCTCAGTTCCCACATCAGTTTGTGTCTATAATCTTATTTATATACATAAACACATGCTAAAGAGAATGTATACAGAATACAGAATTTTTAAGACCTATAGCACAGGTATGCTTTCAAAAGGAGAAACTGTAGCCTTTCATTCCATATTTTACTTTTTACCATGTTATTCTTTTCCCAAATGAAGGATGTTTATTTAACCTCCCTTTTGTTTAATTCTCTTCATGAGATAACTAAACCCACTGCTGACATTCAAAGAAGACTGTGCTTGCAGTGGCTGAACCAGATTCTATGGTCCTTCTAGGGTCATAATGCCCTTTCCCTTGAGAAGGGGTAATTTATCAGTGGTGCCACAAAAAGGATGATCTGTGCTTGTGGTCCTCAGGTATACCCCATACATTGTGGAAAGGGTGGATTCGTGAAGCCCGTCTATGGCCAGAACTGAAAACTGGCCAGGGCCACAGCAGTACAGTGTACTCTGCTATGTTTTGCACAGCCAAGAGAATCTTTCAACATGTTCCCTGTAAATCCTTGAAATAATTGGGAATCCTGTGGTTATTAATCTTATAGTTGTAAATACCAACAAGCATGTTAATCAAAGGGTGCTCTGTCTGGTAAACTGCCTTGAATTTCATTGACAATTGTTAAAATACTGTTTCAGTTGTGCAGTAGACAGAATTCTAAGATGGTCTCCACGTTTGCCCTGTATAATCCCCTCCTTTTGAGTGCAAGTAGAACTGGTGACTTGCTTCTAACCAACAAAATATGGCAAAAATGATGAGATCTCTCTTCTATAATAACCTTGCAATTTATATATAAGCCTCTGAGCAAACTTGCTTTCCATTCCTCTGATGAGCTTGAAGAAGAAAGCTGCCATGAGTCCTATAGCCACAAAGAAATGAATCCTTCCAATAACTTAAGGGAACTTGGAAGCATAACCTTCCCCAATCAATCCTTTGATGAGAACACAGTTGGGCTGGCATCTTGATTGTAGCCTTGTTAGACCCTGAACAGAAGACCCAGTGATCAGACTCCTGACTTATGGGAGCTGTAGGATAATAAATGCATATTGTTTTAAGCTTCTAAATTTGTGGTGATTTGTTTCACAGCCATCGAAAACTAGTAAAAACTGTTTATTTTAAATTTGTCTATCTTTTTTCTTTCTTACCTCTGTCAGTGTTTATTGGAGATTGAAAATCTTGTTTTTTGTCTGTTTCAGAATAAACCTTTAACATTTTTGTGGAAAAGCATACAATTTTAATACATCTTTTCTTTAAACTAGCAACAAAGACTGCAAAGTATTCAAGCCCTTAATTATTATGAAACAGTTTTTGGTCAAGTCTAGAAGCTGATTAATCAGAATGAATTTGGCCCTTATTCATATTTCACACTGACATTCAGTTTGGCCTTCATCTCCTAAATGTTTCATTTGCATTCAATGATGAAAAACAAAATGAAAAAAAAATCAAAAAGAACAAAAAAAAATCTAAGCAATATAAAATAGACTTCGGCAAATGGCTGATTTTCATCCAAACCATCAAACATTTGGGTAGTGTATTTTCACTGAATTGACTATTAAATGATACTTCTTAAAGGAAGAAAGGACAATTGAAATGTTTCAAACGTTTAAAATTATTGTACCAGTGATTATTATGTAAGTAACTGAATTTGGTATTTCAGTACTACAAAGAAGAAAATCAATTGCAAGAGAAATGTTTTTGTGCTGGTTTCATTGTTTGTATCCCTCAAGGGAAGGCTAGCATAACTTATTTTAAACACAGAAATATTTTCTAGAGTGACCTTTTGGCATGTTTATTTTATTATTCTAGATAATGTGTAATAAACACATTTTACTATTTCTTTTTTTTTAAATATTTTTATTTATTTGACAGACAGAGATCACAAGTAGGCAGAGAGGCAGACACAGAGAGAGAGAGGAGGAAGCAGGCTCCCCGCATAGCAGAGACCCCGATGTGGGCCTCGATCCCAGGACCCTGGGATCATGACCTGAGCCACCCAGGTGCCCCACTATTTCTTCACATAATATAAAGCACTCTTGTTCTACTGTTAGAAAGGAAAATTATCCAAATTTCACTTGAAAGAGCAAGTATGATCTTTCAGTAAGCAGTAGAAAGGAACATGTTAGAATGTGTAGGTCACACTGAAGAGGTTTAATATGAATTATAAATGTCCTGCAACATCTTTATAAGTCTACATGAGTGAATGACTTATCTCCATAGTATGCCTTTTTTCTTTCCTTTTTTTTTTAATAAAAAGTATATGGCTCACTATATTCACTTATAAAAAGCATCTCAACATGCCTATAATTATAAGATTCTTGGGGAGTGTGTATCAGTTTACATCATCTTTTTATAGTACTTGAGATGTATCCTTCCTTATCAAGAAAAGCACATATGCTTTAGAAAACTTTTTCAAAGTAAAAGAAAACTGCAGACCAAGGAAACTATTGCACCCAAGAATGGCTAAAAATACAAACTATTTTAGAAATACTCTAAGGTGGTAGGGTTGGGAAACCAAGAAAAGGAGGAAATGCTGTTACATAGTGAAGACCTCTAAAATGATAGAGAAGTTTGAAGATTCTGGAGATAATCCAGAAGAGAGAAGATGGTAAAGCAGAAGAAAGTAATATAAATGATTTTTTTAAAAACTAAAAAAAAAATTGTGTTTTTGTTTTAAACTGGAGAAGAAATTAACAGATTATTTTTATTAGCTATATCCTCCTTCAATGACCACTTTAGATTTAGAGATACTTTAATTAACATGTGTCCCAATTTGTGGTCATCCAGAACTTTTGAACAACTAAATTTGGGGAATGGCCACCTTCCAAGTCCAGTTTTTCCAATTTAGAAGGAAGAAATTCACCCTCCTAGCCTTTCCTGAAGCTAAGCTGTAAACACCTGTCTTGGACAGCCAATGAAGTGAACCATATGAAATTTCAGTTTAAAGGAGACAAACATGAAGAGCAGAAATGGTGGAAACAATTCTCTGAAAAAGATAATTGCAGAGGTAATGGCTCTCAGGGACAATGACAGCAACAGCTCATTGTTCTTTGCAAGGGGCAATCTGTGGTATCTTGCCCAGTGGTAACAACAGTGGGGGCCTTTCTGGAGCCATCTTGAAGTGCCATTTGACTATTTTTCCTGCTCATATATCTTCAAGCCTAGGTCCAGTTCTAACCAGATTCCTCACCGAGGGATATTGAAACATCTCATATTTGTTAAATATAAGTTTGATGCTTAACAAGCTATTTTTAATTCTCATGTTTGGAACCAAGAAATCTGACTGATACGGATCCCTTTCCAAACAGAACAGCTATGAAACCCTAGGTACAGGTGACTGCATCCACAGAGAACATATCTAAAATTTTTGTTCCAATTTTACTACATCCAGAATCAGAAGAAATAGTGCCCTGGGGAATTTCTTTGCAATTAAGTAATTAACTAAAAAAAAATAGGAAATTAAAACACCTGCCCATGAGTATACTAGGACAAGATAAAAGGAACACTACGTTTTGTTTTGTTAGATGTAAGAAAATCTATTTTTTAAAATAATCATATATAATCTAGTAGAAATAAGAAATGCCAGAGGTATAAATGAAACCAGAACTGTAGAATGTTGATAATTGCCGATACTTTATGTATTTGAAATTTTTCTTGGGGCATCTAGGTGTCTCAGTCGGTTAAGCATCCAACTCTTGATTTCAGCTCAGAGCATGATCTTAGGTTCATAACATTGAGCCCTGTTTCAGGCTCTGTGATGGGCATGGAGCCTGCTTAAGATCCTCTCTTTCCTTCTCTATTTCCCTCCCTCTCTAAAAAAAAATTCTTAATGAAAAGTTTAAAATAAAAGATGATAAATTTGTGAGTTAGCATCAGTTGGGAAAATATATCCTTCCTTTTTCTCTTTAAAATGAAGAAGAATGGCAAGACCACCCACTGTTTAGAGATTTGGATATCAGTGCTTGCCCAGCAATAGAAATTAGAAATTTTTGTAAAAATAAGGGTTAAGGATAGACTTATATTTGATGCGTCTACTTTTTAGGCCATTTTGACCTAGGTTTTTCAGGAATAACACATTCAGTCAGTCCACAATTTTTTTCTTCTGTTCCATTTGGAAATAATTGACATACATCATTGTATAAATTTAAGGGATACAGCATGATATATGATATATGGCATGATGGTTTGATTTTTATATATTGTGAAATGATCACCACAATAGGTTCAGCTAACATACAGATTCTCATATAGAGACTATAAAAGGAAAAGAAAGAAAAAATTGTCTTTGTGATAACACTTAGGATTTACTCGTAACAACTGTCATATATATCACACATCAATGTTAGTTATAGTTATTATGTTGTACATTACATCCTTAGTACTTATCTTATAACTGGAAGTTTGTACCTTTGACTTCCCCCTTCCCCTAATTTCCCGACTCCCCACCTCCCATTTCTGGTAACCACAACCACAAGTCTGATCTCATTTTATATGACTTTTCTTTTAGGATTCCACATAGAAGTGAGATGATACAGTATTTGTCTTTGTCTCTCTGACTTATTTCACTTAACATAGTGCTTTCAAGTTCCATCCATGTTCTTGTGTAGGATTTCCTCTTTTTTTTATGGCTGGATAATATTCTACTGTATATCACAAATGTTTATATTAGTGCCTGCCACATGTTGGCATTGTTCTAGGTACATAGGGATACATCAAGAAATAAAACAAAAGAACTTTGACATAAAATCTATGTCAAAGCTTTTTAATACATATCTTCAGGCCATAAGCCTAATTACCTAATTTACACATTTTAAGATTATCTCCTATTTCTATGGTTTAGAACTGTAAGATTTCATTGTTGAAAAGAAGTTTAGATTTCATAAAATAGTAATCTTCATTTTATTATAACTGATATAATATTTTTGCTTTGTAGAGACTTTTATAAGTTACAACATACCTTCCTGTGACCCAGAGAGATTAAATGACTTGTCGAATTTATACGGCCTATTAGTAGCTGAACAAAGGCCTCTACAGTTTGCATGTTGGTACTCTTTCTGCTATACCAAAATTTGCTTGCTTAAATGCAGCAGTTGTGGTTGACTGGAAGGACTTTAACCTAAAGATTCTATTATTTATACATTCTGAATCTCTTTTTCTTGAGTCCATTGCTCTCTGTCCCTTTTCTTCTCCCTCTCTCATTGGCTTTAACCCTATCCTACAAATGACTAAGATATGCCTTTCTCTTTGTCACTGACATCTGCATATGCTGCCATTCCTTAACCATTGTTTAGTTAGGCTCTCCTAATTCAGGGCCTTTAATCTTCTCTGATAAAATCCTCTCTTCATTATTGTAAATAATCTGTCAAGGCACATTAGTCCATCTTTCACTTACCTACACATTTCAGATGTCTAGGTACCCAACAAAAAACAAAGAATGGGGACCCCAGGGCTAACGTTTCTACTGTTGTATTAAACTACTTTCAGGTTCTCTCCTACTTCTTAGCTTCATAGAATATGCCCCCATCCCATGCAGCCCTAAATGGCATTCTATTTCTGTCTTCACTGTATTGTACATACTCATGAGGATATGCTCATCTCATCACTTAGTGTCTTAACTCCCTTAGAAAACATTGGAGTTTCAGGCTATATCACAAGTGCTTCCAAGTGTTGGTTTTTAACAATCTACCTATTCGGCTACTGTTAATCCCCTGATATCTCTCTCTTTCTCTCTCCCCTCCCCTTTCTTCTCTTTCTCTCTCTCACACACACACTCTTTCTCTCTCAATATGAATTATTCAGGTTATCTATTGCTGTGCAAA
Source organism: Mustela nivalis (assembly GCF_964662115.1). Lineage (NCBI taxonomy): Eukaryota > Metazoa > Chordata > Mammalia > Carnivora > Mustelidae > Mustela > Mustela nivalis. The sequence goes on from NC_139040.1 coordinate 94,328,295, forward strand.
AAAACCCACACAAAAACATAGTAGCGTGAAGCAATTTCTTGTTCTCATTGTGCGGTGGGTTGACTGAGCTCAGCTAGGTGGTTTCAAATTCTCTCAGATTGTTGAAGTCAGATGGTGCCTGGAGTCATCAGAAAGTGCAACTGGGCTGGATGTCCAAGATGGCTTCTTTAATCACATGTCTAGTTCATCCGCTGGGATGCCTGAAACAGCTAGGGGCTTGCCAGGCATTTCTCCTTCCAGACAGCCTCTTCACGTGGACACCTGAGCTACCTCAAAGCATTGTGAAATTGAGGTAAGAAGACTTCTTACATCACAGCTGGCATCCTCACAGTGAGTGCTCCAAGGGACCCAAGTGGAAGCTGTGAGGCTTTCTTTGAATTCGAAAGAAAGGGACGACGCAAAGGTATCAAAACCATGAGGTGCGTTTCACTGCAGTGGGGCATTTTTGCTGACTAGCCACCACAGGAAGGGAAGTGGAACCTACAGCTAAAAGGCAAGTTAACTGTTAGTCCACCTGGCTGGCAGGACTTTATTTTTGAAACAAATATAATTGCCTAAAATACAGCCCTCATTTTTGGGGTAAGCATAGTAGATCCAAAGTTCCTTTTAATTAAACAAAAGAGAAAAAAAGAAAAACTTTGAACTTAGATGACTTACATCTCTTTAAACTCTATTTAATCTTCTATTTCTTGGGGCATGTGATAATAACGCCGACTTTGTTCTGTCAGTGGCTGGAGGCAGACTTGCCACCATTCTAGGACTGACAAGCCAAAACAGGTGAGCCCATCTTTCATGATTCACTTTGGTAGAAGTGATGACTGCAGAGTTCTGGGCTTGTGAACTCCCTGTTCCCTTCCACAGATACAGGCTCACTGGCAGCCTGAAGCATACCACGCATCCTTTCAGAAATGGCGTATTGAACACGTGCAAAGAGACATCCAAACGCTTTGCTTTCCAATGAGAGACATTTGGTGAAGTCTTTGGCAGCTTGCTGGCTGGCAAAGTCATCTGGCTGGCACGCTCTTGCATCGAGTCATGGCACTGCCACCTCTACTCTGGAGAGTTTCGAAATTTCAATTTGCACACCCTGTGAGATGTGAGTCATTCGGCTCGCAAAGGAGGAGGAGGAGGAGGCGGCCATCTGCTAGTCATGAGCAGATGACAAATACCCTGCACTGCGAATTTCCATCCTCATTTCACAATATTTAAGTAAACACATTTTGTAACCATTTTTTTTTTCAGTGTTCCTTAGTGCTTAAAATGGAATTTTTTTTGGTAAACAATATATAAAAGCCACCTTCTCTCCTCTAAACAATTATATTACTAAAGTGACACTGAAGGCAACCACAGCAAAATGCTGTCTGTCAAATGACCAGAGCAAAAAGAATACACTTCTGAGTTGAATGGTTAAGCCCCACGCTATTTCAGACATACTGGCTAAGTTTCCAGGTCTGTGAGCAGCCATTCCATTATGCACAGCTCCACGCTGACCTCTACTGTCTGCCTGCAAGAATCCTCAAAATATCTCCCATGAAAGACAAAGAGGTTCCAGATAACATCTAAATAACCTTTCTGTATGCTATGTTATGGAAAGGAAGGAAATTGAAGAAGAAAAGATAGATGCTTTACCCTTAAATGATGAGAGATGGATTACATCTATAAAATAACTGGGAACTAATGCAAGATCTAATTTGATGTTAGTTTCAAGCTGTGCTATGCAGCTCAAAGTGGAATTTATTAATTTCTTCCCCAATTTTATCTAAAGAAGCTAACAATATCAACAACAACAAGAGTAGTAAAATAGAAATTGACAATGAATCTTGGAACACTGAAAAAAAAAATTGAGATTAAGGAGAAAATGCATGCCAATGTGCTAAACCTAAAGGTCAGTGTTTAAAGATATTTCAAATATCATGGAGGACAAGGGGTGTTAGAGAGGAGAAGGGAGTTGGGGTAAATTGGAAGGGGAGGTGAATCATGAGAGACTATGGACTCTGAAAAACAATCTGAGGGTTTTGAAGGGGTGGGGGGGGTGGGAGGTTGGGGTACCAGGTGGTGGGTATTAGAGAGGGCACGGAGTGCATGGAGCACTGGGTGTGGTGAAAAAATAACGAATACTGTTTCTCTGAAAATAAATAAATCAATTTAATAAAAATAAAAAAATAAAAAAATAAAAATAAAGATGTTTCAGATTTGGCCCTGGGCATCCTAAAAGCCAGAAGAAGAAGAAGAAAAAAAGAAGTAGGATGGATTGCCTAGACCTTGCTGTTATGAAGAAGAGAGATTATCATTCCTCCAGTGAAATCATTACTCTTGGTGTTAAATTCTGAATGAAATTCCAGTGGGGCTTTTGTGGCATATCCCGGGTGCAGGAAGGGCTAGCCTGCTCCTTAGAATTTGTGTTGGTACTGCAGGAGCAGACGTAGTAGGGCTGCTTCAACTTCTATGAGAAAGAAAAGGGTATGCCATTGAGAAGATGAAAGACATCCTGCTGATAAGCAGAGAAAGTGAGAAACAGACCTGCTGGCAGCCAGATCATGATGCTCTCAACTAACATAAACAATGCTGGGACAGGTCCACTCCATGATCATATTTGGAACAAGATTAAGATAAAGCCACTCAGCAATCACAGAAATGACTAAACATCCTCCTTCTCTGACTAACACGAGTGACTGCTGTCCTGTTCCTTTACCAATGACAACTGCCTTGTTTGCTTTATATGAAAACTATCAGCGTACCAAAACACTGAATCCCCTCTGTTTCTTGAAAGCATTCGATCCAGAATGGACCCTGCTTCCCTAATCCTTCTTGAGAATTACTCAAAGTAAACCCAATCCCAATAAGAAGCCTCTGCCTACTCCCCCCCCTTCCAGGATGCTCCAGGATTCATCCAGTATGTGTTCTCTCTTGTTGCAATTAGCTCAAGTGAGTAGTGTGTTCCTGGAAGTTTGGTTGGTGGGCCTTAAAAGCACTGAGCACTACACAGTTAAGGTGAATCTAGGAAAACCTAAACTTAGTATTTTTGTTCTCTCTCCTGTTCAAGGACAGAATGCACAGTGTCTAATGGAGGAGAAGAAGGCCTTTTCCTTTAGACAATCTCCTCTAAATGTTCCTCTCCTGGTCTGGGCTTTCAATATGAGGTCACTTGCAGATGGTTGAAGATTATACTCTCTTTGAAAGACTGGGAGAATGAGCTGGTATTGGATTCCTGGTTGAGAGCAAATCAATGTGCTTTGGGTAATCCCTGATGAATCGCTGACCTCTATGAATATTTTTGATTGTAGCAGACATTGTCATTTTTCTGCCCAAGAACCTCTTATTTTTTTCTACTTTTTCTATGAATTCTTCTCCTATCTTCAGTGTCCTTTGGCTCCTAACAGCCTGTACCAAACCTGGACACAGAGAAGTGGAAATGCCTGGGAGTTTATGTTAGCCACCACCCTTTACCCCAAGACCCTTAGCCAATGGCTAGAATGGGAAAGCTCAGCTTTCTTCAAGTTATGTCAACTCTCAGGTTTAATTTACTCTCCAGATTTCCTTGAAGGATCAACTTGAGGCTGGGACCTTGGCTTGCTTAGCTTCTTTCCCATCCCTGCCTTGTTTCTCCACCGTCTCCCCTGGGGACTCTTCCTTAATAAGTTAGTTGCACAGGTTTGCTTCTCAAATTTTGCTTCTGCAGAACTCAACCTATGACATTCATCTAGCCCTCACTATATCCCTACCAAGTAGGAATTATATTCTGATTTTTCAGATGAAGAAGTAAATGCTCAGAGATGTTATGAGACCAGCTCAAGCTCACACAGATGGTTAGCTGTGGTCTAGACCTAAAATCTTCATCTCTATCATCTACAAAGTAAAGGTGCCCCCTTTTTACCATACCTCATTGCCTCTCCCTTGAGGCCCTATATTGGACCTTACCTCCCATCTGTGGGCATACAAAGAGAAGGTTTTGATGCATTGGCAGAAAGCAAAGACCCCAATGTCTTCTGCCAAGTTTCTGATGTTTAATAGAACATTAATACTGCCGTCTGGGGCATTGTTTGTTTGTTTGGTCCAAAGTATGTGGACATTCCTCCTCTGACCTCTAGACAGATCACCCCATGCAGTTTATGGTAGATAATTACTTCTCCCCCATATCCCCCATAATCGACCAACCCTCCTAGCCTTCATGAGATAAACATCAAAGTCACAGGCCCAGGAGAATGCATGGCTACCATCCTCTTCATCATACAGAAGGGTCATTACTGATTCTAGGTGGCTTTTCCTACCTGTCATGTCAGAAAAACAGCAGTCATTCTTAAGAACATCCCTTATACAAGTGACTTCCTTTGTAAGGTTGCCTTTTCAAATTAGGGTTTACTTGTGGAAGGAATAGTACTCACAACATCACAACCTCTCACTGCTGAAGTTGCTCTTGGTCTTGGACTTGCTCTCACCTCTCACAGACACCTCTCACCTCTCTCACTACTGAAGGAAAAGGGTGAGGGATGGCAGCATCTGCCTCCCACATTCCATTGCCAGCATCACTCAGGAGGGGTAGATGTTGGCAAAAGCTAGGAGGTGGGAAAGTTCACAGAATCTCAGAGCTAGAGGGAGTTTTAATTCTGACTAATTCAGGAGCAGGCACTCCCTCAACAGTAGACTAGCCATGGGGCTGTGTTGCTATAACCAAATATGTTCACTGACAATGAAGCTTGCCAGTGGGCTTCACAGGGAGATTTTCCTCTCCCTGTCCCAAGAAGTGCCCCTCACTGACCACTGATCAGGAAAGTTACAGAACACAATGAATGTGTGGGTGTGCACACACATACACACTCAGACACACTAGGATAGAATGGGTTGGAAAACATAAATAAGGGTGTGATGAATTTCCACTTCCCTGAGCCTTACTCTTAACCACCACACTATTTTAATACCTCTCTAGGATTTTCATCAAAAGAGCCCATTTCTCTTTATGGAAAGATTCAGGGTTGGTCCTATTGAGGAGCAGAAGACTAAGCATAGTGTAATTTGAGAGGCATCATGGTCTGCACCAGTGTCGGAAACTTCATCCTTAGCTCCAATCTTTCAGGTAAAGGTTCTGCTTCCAGAAAACTCTGATTAACATGAGGAGGGCAATATACAAACCCATAGTCATTGACACTCAGAATCCTATGAGAATTCATTTACCAGGTTAGCAAACATAAAGCCAGATCCAGAGAAACAATAGTGATTCATGGTTGGGGACAGAAGAAAGTTTATATTTTGGGGAAGACCCTGGTCAGAAAGTGGGGGAGGGCAACATGAGAATTCAAGGACTAGATGGAGGGCAGATGGCAACACCATCGGCCTTCCTACCTGGTAGGGCCCTTATGGTACCTCCTCTCCAGGCAGCATCTGTAGAGCCATGAAAAGTTTAAGAGAATGTCCTGTGGCCAAAACTGTGCAACCTGACCTGGAATCATTCGTGAAGGAACACAAACTGCTCCCCTCCCCCGCCGGAAGCAATAGAAACATCTCTCCTCCCAGACCTCTCAAGTTTCTCTTCACTCTGGAAGTTCTTGGTTGGATCTTGAGGCCAAACCACAGGTGGCCCTTTCTGTGCAGCAGAAGGCTGCCAGTCACTCTTCAATCAGCCTTCTCCAAATTCGTTAGCCCTCATGCCTCTGCTGTTTAGCTCCAAAAGCAAAAGACCAACCCAAATTATTTTTTTAGCCCAAATTTATTGCACAGAAAATTTGATGTGAAGTCTATGGTTTAGGCTTAGCCTTGGCAAACAAGATTCATGGATAACGCTGTCTCTAGTCCTATTTGTTACTTTTATCACTCTCTGAAAATACAAAATAGATGATCTGGCTCTCACCCCTGGGAAGCAAGACTTGTGAGTCCCCAAAACATTAAACCATGAAATCTGGGTGGGGCAGGGGAGAAGGGGAGAGCAGTCTGCAGAAACTTACTTCTTCTTCTTCCTAAGAAACATGTACAGAAAATGAGTCTTTACGAATGTAGACCGCAAAGGACTCAAGAATTTGGGTTAGGTGACACAGAATTAAGGAGCCCAAAAGAAAGGGTGTGTGTGTGTGTGTGTGTGTGTGTGTGTGTGTACGCATGCACTACACTATTAGAGCACTGCAATCATTATTAGTCAGAAAATCTACCACAGCTGTGCCTGTAGAATTGATTTGCTCATTTCTTCTCTCTGGCCTCGGTTTCCACATTCTTAACAAGGAGATAATACCTGCCCCATCAACCTCAAAATTAAATGGAATAACCTCCCTTAATCCTTGAAACATACCAGCACTTCTGTAAATAAATGTAAGGCAACATTACTAGGAAATCTCCGGGAATAAGTGACTAATTGGCTGAAGGAAGAGAAACTCCAAAGAATTAAAAGCAATTTTAGTTCCATTGCAACAGGTACTAATGTGAACAACAAATATTTATTGAGTACTTACTTTGTACCAGGCATTTCACTGAGCGCTATATCAACGTTACCTTATTTAATATTCACGAATCACTGAGGTAAAAACTATTACCATCTCCAGTTTACATATTTAGAAACTAAAGCAGAGAGAGATTAAGTGACATGTCTAATATTGCATAGCTAAAGAGTATTAGAACCAGGATTCGAACTGATACTTCCAGATCACAAACTGTTTCTTCCCAGATCCTAAGTCATCTCCAAGTATCTATAAGAGTAAGAAAGCTAGTTAATAAGAACAATAAAAACAATTATTATCCTTATATGATATTATTTAGTGCTACGTGCTTCATTATCTCATTAACATGCTAGCATAAACTATAAGCACAGAAAGGTACATAATTCTGGGGGAGGGTTGTATCTGGCTCTGCCACTTACTAAGAATGTGGCCTTGGGAAAGTGAATTAACCTGTGCCCCTGTTTCTTAATCTGCATAATGAAGAAAAAAATGATACCTACTTCCTATGGTTATAATGAATTAAATGAGTTAATATTTGCAAAGCCCTTAGAAGAGTGCCTGGAATGTAGTCAATGCTATGTGTGTTTGTTAAATGACTAAACTAATAAATAAATAAATAAATAAATAAATAAACAAACAAATAATAGATAAATAAATAAATAATACTCAATTCCTATTTAATAATTATATGGGTGGTTAGTTTATATCCATGTGTTACTCATAGAAAGAATGTAGAATTGTCTAGGAAGAAAGAGTATGTGTAGAGCTGATTACAGACAGCTCTGTATGTCATGTGTTGACTTGAAGTCCAGCCTCATAGTCTCCTCCTCTTCCTTTCTTGTGGAACCAGCAATGGCCTCTACTCATCGGCTCCCTCCAGGGTCATGTACCAGAGAAAGCTGCTCTCCTCTCTCCTGTTCTCCAAACTATACAACACCAGCCACGGTTGGGTCAACCTTCATCACAGTTGCTGTCTATTCCCTGCCAAAGTCCACCTCTGTTCTGAATAGGGAGCTAGAACAATCCCTATGTATAGGGCCCCTCAGAGAAGAGCCTTAAAAGGCTGAAGAGACAGCAAAGTGGGAGTGTTGGAAATGACTGAGAAGGTATCTTCAATCATTTAGGGCTCAGGAAAGAGCAAAAGAAAATAAAACACAAAGGTTGCTACCACTAGGCACCACTAGACAGGGACAACTGAGGGACAGTCAGGGAAATGAGAAACCAATGGAGACAGGAGGTACCACCAAAGGGATAATGGACCAGAAGAAAACCACAAATAAACCACTCCCAAATGTTTTTCAAATCCCTTTCTGCATGTACATACACATCACTCTTTCATATAGAGGTCCCTGTTAAGTCACCAAATCCCCCCAAAGAGGGGGAACATCCAGATTGCCTGAAGACTCATTAGTTGAAGGCCATGTCCACACTCAGGAGTTGCCAAGAACATTCCCACAAAGTGCACCTCTCAAAAGCTTCTTCCAGTACAAGTTCCCCAATATACCCACTGTAATGGAAGAGAAAGTAAACACTCTGACAAAATATTATTTAAAAACAATTTTACCTACACACACACACACACACACACACACACACAATCACCACCCAAAATCAACAAAAGCCAGATGGGAGCCTTTAAAAAGGTGCTTCTCCAACTTCTCAGACTCTCTGCTGCCCTCCTTAAGATGAGTTCTGGTGAATTTCACTTCCATGTCCCTATCCAGAGCTCTCTCCTTGAGCTTCATGCCTCAGTGTTCAGAAGGAGCCTGCTTGCTGCCCAGGGATTGACCTCTACCTTGGAACTACTTTCTCTGAACTGTTCCTAACCCAGGACTTTCCATCATATACTGCCTTGGTGAGGAGCCCCAGTCTATCACACAGTCCGCCTTTCTCTCTCAGCCAGACTCTTCCTGCTCCAAAAGATGATGGCTATTTACTAAATGAAGTAAGTTAGAGAAAATTTGACATGGCCTGTTGGGTTTCCCTGATAGAGGCCTTGCATTGAAAGCTGGGACCTCTGGAAATGCCATCAACTTTATCTCAAGGGATATGTCAAGGGATAACTGGGATGGATTGCTGCTATCCTTCCTTAGCCTGTAGATGCTGTCCAAGCTTCAGACCCTGTTTATTCTCTGAGGACAGGGACAAGGTCTCGCTTTGGTATCTTTTGTGATTTGTTTTCTTTTGGTTTCACCTAGGGCTAGGCTCACAAAAGGCATCTTCTTCCCTGATAATCTAAGACATAACAAATAGCATAAATTGGATTGTTTGGTGTTTGTCTCTCATATAAGGATAGAAGCTATATTACATATAGCAGGAGAATGAACTGCATACTCTTGACATTCCGGCTATTTAGCTAATGCTAACAGAAGGGGTTCTTTCCATCCTTCTCAGCTTTGAATTTTGTCTTGAACACTTAAATATTTAAGTGACTTCACATCCATAAACTTCAGTTTCCTCATCTATTAAATGGGAGTTTAAAATATCCACATTATTGGATAAGTGAAAATTAAATAAGTACTTGCTACATAGTAGGTATTCAATAAATAATTGTCATATCATCAGCCTTTAATGTCATGCCTGGACTCTTGTTGGCATTCCATAATGCTTGACACAGAAGGAACCTAGAGATGCCTATGAAGGTTTGTCAGACCCTTACCAGAGTAAGGGTGGTATGCCACATGGGCAGTATGCCCGCCTGTTTAACAGAGAATGTGTCTACATTGCCTTCAATGACATCACTACTTTTCTATTCCCCAGTGAAGCCATTGTCCAGAGCCAGAGGCAGGAGCTAGATTATTTCACCACTCTGATTTCCAGGAAAGGTGAACAATATCAGGAGTAATTAGCAGAAGCCAGGGAAGAGATCTTTGGGATCTACCTGCAGAAGATTCTTCTTGAAAAAGAAAGACCTGTTTCCATAATAGCTTCTGCTTTATAAATGCCTTTTCAAATGACTTCTATTTGACTGAGGAAAACCTTACAGCTTTCAGTTTTTTTCTTCAGGCTTCTGACCTCTCACCTACTTTGAATGATTCACTCAGGCTATTCATTGCCCTGGAATGTTGGCTTTGGCAAAGGACCGCAAGTCTCTTAAAATAAACACAACTGGGCTTTCATCTCACAGTGATCGCTGCTGGCTGCATATTTCACACACTGTACGGCAGGATATGTTAAATTAAAATCATAGTCTCCCAAGTGAAATTCAGGGCCTGGTTAAGCCATGCGAGAATTACTCATGCATTTACTTCCAATGAAGTGTATGAGTAAGATCTTCAACCATTAAGTCTTCCAGGTAATAGTCTCATCTCCTCCCAATTATCCTAATCCACAGTAAATTAAACCCATCCAGAAGAATGTCATTTGGAAAGGAAGGCGTCAAGGCCAACACCCTGTCAAATATGTAGGTCCTGAAGAGGCGAGTTTGTATTACGCTCTTAGTTCTTTCAAATTTTATCTTAAATCTTGCGAAGTCAGTATACCCAACCCATATGGAATAACAATATATTTAGCATTATGTTAAATGTTCTGAGTAGTTTAAAGAAATATGTGACACCAAGCCTTCAGGAGCTTAAAGTCTTGTGGGTGATCAATAAGATGAACATGCAAAAAAATAGTAACAAAGGCCAGGTGTGAGGCAGTAGTGACGCGGAGGAAATGAAGGCCTTTCTCCAAGAAGACTCTGGGGCCTGACGTCCCCCAGCTGTGTGATTGCAGAATAAACCTTTGATTTATAGTATCTTGGTTGCTCACCTATACAATGAAGGGTATTACACTAACTTCACAGAGTGGTGATCATGAGTAAATAAGATAAAGAAGATAAAATGTACAATATCACCTATTATGGCCTATGAGAAAACAAGCAGAACAACTTAAGAAGTAAGTCCAGGGGTCCCTGGGTGTCTCAGTTGGTTAAGTGGTAGACTCTTGATTTCAGCTCAGGTCATGATCTCAGGGTCATGAGATAAAGGCCTGTGATGGCTCCATGCTAGGCATAGAGCCTGCTTCTATCTCCTCCCTCTTCTTTAGCCCCTCCCCCTCACTCCTTCTTTCTCTCTCTCTCTCTCTCTCTCTAAAAAGAAAGAAAGAAGCCCAATGAAGGTTACTTGTTGGGGCACCTGGGTGGCTCATTCAGTTAAGCGTCTGCCTTTGGCTCAGGTGTTGATCCCAGGGTCCTGGAATTGAGCCCCATGTCAGGCTCATTCCTCAGTGAGGAGTTTGCTTCTCCCTCTCCCTCTGACTCTCTACCCTGCTTATGCCCTCAATCTCTCTCTTTCTCTCTGTCTCGAATAAATAGATAAAATCTTTTTATAAAAAAAAGTTTGTTATCTGGGGTTGCCTTAATTTTTATTTATTAATTTATTACCTAGGGCTGCCTTTATTTTTTATTTTATTTTATTTTTTTGGAGAGAGAGCTCACATGAGCAGGGCGGGGGGTAGTGTCAGAGGGAGAGGGAGAGAGAGAATCTTAAGCAGGCTCCGTACCCAGTGCAGAGCCCAGTGCAAGGCTCTATCTCATGACTGTAAGATCTAAGCCAGAATAAGGAGTTGGTTGCTTAACCAACGGAGCCACCTAGGCACCGTATCTGGGGTTGCCTTTAAATGGTAGTGAACAGATAAACTCCCAGGCTCTAAACTTCTTGAGGACCAAGACCATTTATTTTTTACTTTAAATATAGTTCAGACCTTGCTTAGTGTCTTGTACATAGTAAGTGCTTCATATGTTTTTGTTAAATCAGTGAATTAATTCTAAAGTATAGTTAGATTACATTTGTTTTCAATATAGTAGCAAGAGAGGCCCTACCTTTCAGGCCTCCCACAGTTTCCTTCTCATTTTATTCTTTAGAGAACTTAAAAGGTAAAACTCTGATGCCTTTAAGAGCTTTTGCCCTGTCCTCTCCCTTGAGTTATTGCTAATAGCATATCCCTGGGCACCATTAAAAGGTTTTCTCTGGGCCTAGCCAGAACAAAGTCACAGAAAAGAGTTTCCCTTAACCTGAAAAACCCCATATAGGAAGAGATTATGAAAGGCCCTTTGTGCTTCAGTTTAACATAGTGGCTGAAACAAGACTGAAAATGCATCTGGCTTCACGTGGCTCAAGATTCATCTCACAGTATACAGACTAGATGAATAGGAGTCCCAGTCTACGAGGATGCTCATTGCACTAAGCTCATGGGCACATGCCCAGGCAAGCTATAGAGAGAGGGACATTTGCCCATCATGTATGACAGTCACTATCCTGCTTAAGAAAACAACAACATCAAAATATTTATAGGGTAAAACTGCTATTTTTCCTTCTCCTAAATGGAATGTGCTTCTATTTCCTCTGGGCCATTATAAAGGGAAACAGATACACACTGTTTAGGAAATGACAGGCTTTAGAGAAACAGGAAAACATAAAATACCTTAGAACAGAATGATTTTCCCATAAGGAAGCATTATCTTCACCAAGCGAAACACAAAGCAGTGAGATCTTTCCCCAGAGACTGGCAAGCAAAAATGAAGGTCCCTCTGGGGTGACATCATGTTATGACCATCTTGGAGATGAGAGAGCTCACAGTACAAACAGACATTTGTGAGGCACACTATGGTAGGAACAGAGATTTAGAGAAGCGTGTTTATCTCCCCCACTTTCCTACTTAAGTGCATCTTACACCTGTCTCTGTACATATGGGGTTGATATTGCTCTTGTTTATTGGGTTTGGGGACTTATGTCCCTGTGTGTGTATTTGTTTGTCCCATTTCTGCAACGAGGCTGTAAGATCGTACATTTTTTCTTCTTCCTTTAAATTTCCACAGTATTTTCCTATCCCTAGTACTGTGCACAAAAGTACTGTAATAATGACCTAGGGGAACCATCATAGCAGTCAGGATCCCAACAAGAAACAGAATCCAACTCATAAGATTCAAATGAAGAAACTTTAATGAAGGGACCACCTACTGCCCTATGAGAACAAATAAGGGATATCGAGGCACCCAGAGATTAGTACAGCAGGAAGTCCTTACCATCTGTAGGCCTGAAGGGAATATGGGAAAGAACCAGAACCCTGTTGGGGCTGTCACATGGAGAAGGGAGGGGCCATCCAGTGGGAGCTGTGGTCATAGAGGACCTCAGCTCCTGTCACATACCTCTGTGTGTTCTCATTCTGTTCTCCTATTTCAAACTGCGCCTCCCATTCACCAAACCCAACCAGAGCTTGGGGTTAGAGAGTTTAGTGATGCAGTCCATGGGGAGCCTCCTCTCAGATCAAAGAGCATGACAAAGAAGGGTAGAGAATAGAATGGGTGCTGGAACAGAGGAGTGATAACAGAGAATAACTCCACACCAGAGACTTCAGGGCTTCCTCTGTCCAGACACACTCACCAGAGTGTTCTGACTGTAGCAGGGCTCAAAACCTATTCTAGAGCAGTCATCAAAGATAAGCAAGAGACAAGAGAAAGAGTCCATAGAATACTGGTGTCCATGTAGCTGTTTGTTGTTTCTTTTAATCTTCTCTGCCAGTCTTTGTTTTTCTAACTCTTCCTTCCTCGACTAGAACTGTTTTTGGATATTTGTACTGATCCTCAGCCCTCACCCCCTCTGAGGATGACCCCAGACTATGGACAGATTAGTCAAACTTCTGGACTTCACCTTTGTCTCTAACAATATGAAACATGGACCAGATGTCCTCAGATTTTTTTCCAAGTGTAAAATAAAGCAAAAAATAAAGATCTATCAGCCCTTGCTTACTAAGATTGTTAAAGGAAGGAAAAGGGGAAAACAGGGAGGGAGAGATGAAAATAAATGATGTTGAAAGAGAAGAAAGAATAAACAGGGATAGCTGAAGTAATTGTTTGGAAATTGTGTATTTTTATGGTGCTTTTAAATCTCTGGTAACAGTGAAACTCTTCAGGGTTTGTATGTGGGAGTGGGGAGGGGGAGGCAGTACTCATTAAGCAAATTGAAGCCATTACATTTCAAGTCTACTTTTCCCAGCAATCCAGAATTACTTTTAAAGCAGTTAAACCTTCAAAATTGCATGAGATCAGTTATGGTTTAGTGAAGATTTTGTATTCATTACTGATCATATCATCCACTGGCCAAAGAAGTAAGGCAGCCTTTACATTTCTGAGAGCCTGGATATCTATTTATTTTACAAGCAATAAAACAAAAGGGAGTCAGTCAGGCAATTACTCTCTAGTAGTCAAAAATAGAGTAATTGGGCAAGGGGAGATTTAAGCATAATTATCGAAAGTTCCTTTAAATCACTTCACTATTTGCAGAACAGCTTGAAGACATAGCCAAGCTCGTTTGTATGATGCTGCTAGACTATTACTGTTCTCTCCTATGAATCCCTGAATTCCTTCAACATCCCATTGCCAGGGAAACTCTGGGCATTTATAAGGAGTCATCTTGTATAATTACCATACTCATCTTCCTTCACTGCTGCTAGATTACGTTAGGAGACACTTGTTAAGAGCCTCCAGAGTATCTGATACATTCACAGTAACATTCCTCTCACAGTATGACAATTACTTGCTCAACCTGCTGACATCTCCATCACACTGTGGGCCCCCTAAGGGCAGGGCTATCTCAGTTTTGCTCACCATTGTGCATAATGTCTGGTACATAGCACAATAAGTGCTCAAAATATTTTAGAAATAAATGGAATGAATGAATATTTTTGCCTTCTCTCCTAGGGCTAAAGTCTCTTGAGGTCAAGAATCCAGGTACTCTAACCAAGTTTCCTTTACTCATTGCAGGTTATTAGCTCAAGCCTGTCAATAAAGAAACAAATATTTTTGTATAGCTAATACAGAGGTGCTCCCATAGCCATCTATTTGTTTTGCAAATATTTATGGAACACCTACTATGGGTCAGTTTGTGCTCAATGCTAGAGTAGAATAGTGAGCAAAACTAGAGAAGGTCACTGTCTTCATGCAGTATGCATAGAGTTTTATGTGACAGATATTAAGAAGATAATCATACAAATAAAAAAATAATAAATGTGGGACACCTGGGTGGCTCAGTTGGTTAAGCCGCTGCCTTCAGCTCAGGTCATGATCCCAGAGTCCTGGGATCAAGGCCCACATAGGGCTCCTTGCTCAACAGGGAGCCTGCTTCTCTCTCTGCCTTTGCCTGCCACTCTGCCTGCTTGTGCTTTCTCTCTCTCTCTCTGACAAATAAATTAATTAATTAATTTTAAAAAATGGTAAATGCGAAGTAATCTATTAAACTGGGAAGATTTATACAGTTATGTAATGCCAAGTGATATGTGGATATAAAGATCTAGGAATCTTTATGTTCTAAGGGTGGAACAGCAGACTGGTACATTCTGGAGAGAATGTACTACATACTGGGATCATCTGGGGTAATTAGTTTTAAGTAGGCTCCATCTCCAGTGTAAAGCCCAACATGGGGCTTTAATTCACAACTCTGAGGTCAATATCTGAGCTGAGATCAAGAGTCAGACACTCAACTAAGTAAGCCACTCAGGTATCCCTCATGTGGGGTAATTTAAAACTTATGATACCTGGTTCTTATCCCCAACAAATTCTGATTTTTCTATATAGGATACAAATTGGGTGTCAGATTAAAGTAACACTGGTGATTGCAAAATACAGCCAAGTTTGAGAACCCATCAAGGGTGTGTGTGTGTGTGTGTGTGTGTGTGTGTGTGTGTATGACACAATATTTTTTGATTGTGCACAAAACATGAATACAAAGAAATAATACACTTATGGGGAGAACACTTGATGTACTAAAAGTACATATTAAACACATGAGAATATTTCCCTATGGAGGGAGAGGAAGAGTGGAAATTACATATATATATAGATACACGTATGTAGACGTATACATACATGCATACATACATACAGAGATGGACTTTGCATGAACCAATGATGTTGACATGCAATGGACAAAGAAATAAAAGTCAACCCTCTTCAAGAGAAGTCCAAAAATAAGTGCTAACAATCGCATTTGTTAAATAGTGCATATATTTAACTATTTACTGAATATCTCCTCAGAGGCAAATTTGATTCAATTAGCCCAAAGTTGACCTCATTGCCTATCCCTTTAAATCTGTGCCTAAAGAAGCTCTTCTGAAATGATCGAATAAAGACTTTTAGAAATCTATTCCTCCATAAAAGCAATGACAATATTGGGAAAAAAATGCCAAAATTAATTCCTTCAGAACTCTGGAAATTAATTCAAAATTTGCAACAATTCAAAGACAATTTATTTCAGAGAAAATGGCTGAATATCAGAAAGAACACTGAGTTTTATGGCATTTTAATTTGACTTATACCCATCCTTATTTCCCCAGCTTTTCAGTAGTCTTTGAAAACCAACAGCCTAAAAATCATAGTAGCTGTGAAAACTGTCAACCTAGCAGCAGCTGGAATGGGCAGAACAGATTTGGAGCTCCCCTAAAAGATCCACCCCAAAGGAGTTATCACTATTTAACTTGGCTGGCAACTCTCTTAAAAAAAACTTCCATCCACTGAGTTTGTTTTCATTTGACTTGACTCAACTCAGTCAGTCAGCAAGGAAAGCTGTAACCCCAAAAAGTTTGTCAAAAACAATCAGTGGCAACTATTTAACAGCATGGTTGCTGGAGACTGTGTTACCAATTAGGGCTATCATCAAGGGGATAGCCAATAAGTTAAAAGGAAGATCTGGCAAATGAGGTGTCTACAGGGAGCCTTGAAAACCTCTGACATATTTCCAGGGATCCAGAAACCCCGTGCATATGCAGGGTTGCACACATGCTCAGGAAAGTCTTGAAAACACCCCAATCTCTTACCTCTGTCTGAACTTGAAGCTGCATAAAAGCAGAAAGTAAAGGCTCAGACAGAGTTTTAAATTGAAAGAACATTGAAGTTGTGCCTCAACACCCACACACAGCACTTTGGCAAAGGGTGGAAGACTTACTGGTTCAATTATTTATGGAAATCTCTGTTCAAACTTGGGCTGACTACTAAGCCACCTGAACAAAGATTTCAGTCATAGTACACAACAAATAACACAGATTTTATATAATTGATTCAGGAGTCATTAAACAAAAAAACAACAAAAATAATAATACACCTTGGAGAAGGAAGGATCTGATTTCCAGAGTTTCCACATTATAGTTATTTAAAATATATAATTTTGGCAAAAAATTTATGACACAGAAATAAACAGGAAAGCAAAGCTCATGTACAGAAGAAAGCAATCAATAAAAACTGTCATTGAGGAAATCCATATATTGGACCTATGCATGAAGACTTTAAATCCATTTATATAACTACATAAACACATATATATACATATACATTTATAATACACACACATACACACAGAAACTTTTATATATATATTATATATATATATTATATATATATTATATATATATATTCCCCCCCCAAGAGGCTAAAGGAAGCCATATCTAAAGAGCAAAATGAAAGTATGAGAATAATGTCTTGCCAAATAGAGAATATGAACAATAGGGACAGAGAGAATATGAATAATAGTGACAGAGGTTACAACAAAAAAAATGTACAAAAATTTTGGAGTTCAAAACTATAACTGAAAATGAAAAATTTAGTAGAAGTGGCTCAACAGCAGATTTGTGTAAGCAGAGGAAAACAAAATGAGTGAACTTGAAGATGGATCATTGAGATTATCCAGTCTGAAGAACAGAAAGAAAAAATAATGAGGAAAAATGAACAGAGTCTCAGGGACTTGTGAAACATAAAATACATCAAAGTACACATAATAGGAGCCCCAAAAAGAGAGGAAGAAAAAAATAAAGAAGATTTGCAGAAACAATGGTCAGAAACTTAACAATTTGATAAATAAAAATCCCACATTAATCTATACATCTATAAACCCAACCAACTTCAAGTAAGATAAAATCAAAGGGATCCATACCTAGACACATTGTAATCAATTTAAAAAACAAAGAAAAATATAATATCTTGAAAACAGCAAAAAAGATACAAAAGATGTAATTTGCAATATAGGAAGGAATCTCCATTAGACTAGTAGCTATTTTCTTACAGAAACCCTAGAAACCAGAAGACAGTAGGATAACATATTCAAAGTATTCCCCAAAAAAAGACTGTCAATGAAGATTTCCAATTCCAGGAGACTATTCTTTAACAATGAAGGAGAAATAAAGACATTTGCAATAAATAAAAATTAAGAGAAATATTGCCACCAGACTTTCCCTGGAAGAAATATTAAAGGAGCTCTTTAGGCTGAAATAAAAGGACACTGAACAACTTAAGCTGACAAGATGAAATAAAGAGCACTGGAAAGGGTGGCTGCATAGATAAATATGAAAGGTTATAAATATATTTGTGTTTGTAACTATTTTTTCTTATATGAGTCTTAAAAAGACAATTGCATAAATCAATAATTATGGAAATTTATTGATGAGATCATAATATATAAAGATATAATTTGTATGACAATAATAACACAAAGAAGGGGAAAAAGTAGAGATATATTGGAACAATTTTTTCTATATTATTGAAATTAAATTTGTCATTACCCCAAATGAAATTTTTAAAGAGTTCATTGTAATCCCCAAGACAAGCACTAAGAAAATAACTCAAAACTACATAGCAAATAAAACAAGGGAACTGAAATGATACACTAGAAAATAGTTGATTTAACACCAAAAAGAAAACAGTAATAGAGTAATACAAGAACATAAAATACACAAGTTATATTAAAAAACAAATAGAAAAAAGGCAAAGATGTTTCCTCTAAGCACCCCTTTTCAACATCATACTGGAAGTTCTAGCTAATGTAATAAGACAAGAAAAGGAAATTAAAGGTATACAGAGTGAAAAGGAAGAATTAAAACTGTCTTTGTTTGCAGAAGATACGATTTGCTTATTAGAAAATCCCAAAGAATCACATGCACACACACAAAAATTCCTGGAACAAATAAGAGATTATAGAAGGTAGCAGGATGCAAACTTAATATATAGAAGTGAACTGACTTTTCTGTATGCCAGCAATGAGCAATTATAATTTAAAATTAGAAACACACCATTAATTTTAGCACCAAAAAGGATAAAGAGGTAACTAGGTATAAATCTAACAAAATATGTACAATATCTATATGGGGAAGACTACAAAACTCTGACAAATAAAATCAAAGAAGTACTAAGTAAATGTAGAGATATTCTATATTCATGGGTAGGGAAGACTCAATATTGTCAAGATGTCCATTCTTTCCAATTTAATATTTAGCTTTAATGAAACCTCAGCCAAAATCCTAGCAATTTATTTTGTGGATATCTACCAATTAATTCTAAAATTTATGCAAAGAGGCAAAAGACCCAGAATAAACAGCAAAATATTAAAGAAGAAAATTGGAGAACTGACAGTACTTAACTTCAAGACACACTAATCAAGTCAGTGTAGTATGGTGAAAGAATATTCATATAAATCAATAAAAAAGAATAGAAAGCCCAGAAATAGACTCACATAAATATAGTCATCTGATCTTTGCCAAAGGAGCAAAGGCAATACAGTGGAACAAAGATAGTCTTTTCCACAAATAGGGAATAGGGAACTGGACATCCACATGCCAAAACAAAAGAAAACAAAACAAAAAAACACAAACCTAGCCATTGACCTTATACTCTTCACAAAATTAACTCAAAATGGATCACAAGCCTAAATGTAAAACACAAAATTAAAACTTCTAGAGAATAGCATACAAGAAATTCTAGATGACCTTGGGCTTGGTGATGACTTTTTAGATATAATACAGAGGCACTATCAGTGAAAGAAATAATTGATAAATTGGACTTCATTAGAATTAAAAACTTCTGCTCTGTGAAAGACACTGTCAAGAGAATGGAAAGACAAGCCAAAGACTGGAAGGGAATATTTGCAAAAGATATATCTGATAAAGGACTATTACCTAAAATATATAAAGAATGCTTAAAACTTAACAATGAAACAACAAAAGCCTGATTAAAAAATGGGCACGAGAAAGACAACTATCATATGATCTCCCTGATATGAGGAAGTGTTGATGCAACATGGAGGCTTAAGTGGGTAGAAGAAGAAAAAATGAAACAAAATGGGATTGGGAGGGAGACTAAACATAAGTGACTCTTAATCTCACAAAACAAACTGAGGGTTGCTGGGGGGAGGGGGTTTGGGAGAAGGGGGTGGGATTATGGACATTGGGGAGGGTATGTGCTTTGGTGAGTGCTGTGAAGTGTGTAAACCTGCTGATTCACAGACCTGTACCCCTGGGGATAAAAATATATGTATATAAAAAATAAAAAGTTAAAAAAAAAAAATGGGCACGATATCTGAACAGACATTTCACTAAAGAAGATTTGCCTTTGACAAATAAGCATATGAAAAGATACTCCACATCACACGTCCTTAGGGAATTACAAATTAAAACAATCAGATACTACTACATATCCATTAGAATGGCACACACTAGAACACTGACAATACTAAATGCTCGTGAAGATGAGGAATACAAGGTCTGTGGGTGACAGAGGACATGTGGAAACTCTCTGTACTTCTCACTCAATTTTGTGGTGAAGCTAAAATTCTAGAGACAAAGAAGGACATTTTACAAAGGTAAAAAGGGGAGTATAAGTAAGAGTAAGACAGACGTAACAATTACAAACATGCATGCAGCTAACAACATAATCCAAAATACACGTAGCAAAAACTAACAGAATTGAAGGAGAAATAGGCGATTCAACAGTAATAGTTGGAGACTCCAATTCTCCATTTTAATAACAGAATAACTAGATAGAAGGTCAATAAGAAGATCGAAGACTTGAACTATGCTCTAAACCAACTAGACCTAACAGATACCTATTGAACATCCTGACCAACAATAGCAAAATACATATTCTTTTCAAATTTTCATGGAATAATCTCTAGGATAGACCCCTGTTAGACCACCAAATAAGGTCTTTATTTTAAGTAAATGTAGTATGATTAAAATAATGCAAAGTGTGTTCTTCAACCACAATGGAATGAAATTAGAGATGAATAACAGAAGGAAATTTGGGAAATGCGAAAATATGTGAAATTTAAACACCACATTCCTAAATAACCAACAGGTCAAAGAAGAAATCATGAGGGAAATTAGACAATACTTGGAAATGAATGGAAAACAAAAATACAGCATACAAAAACTCAAGATAAACAGCTAAACAGTGCCAGGAGAGAGGTGGGGGAAGAATCTCAAGCAGATGCCCCTCATGAAACCAAGAGTGTGTTGCTTAACTGACTGAGCTACCCAGGTGCCCCCTTCTTTGATACTTTCTCTTTATGTAAAGTTGGTAATAGTGCTCCTTCTTACCTGATTTTGAGTCTTCCTTTCTTCTTGATCATTCTAGCTAGAGATTCATTTTGTTGGTATCTTAAGGAACAAACTTTTGGTTTTGTTAATTTTTTTTTTGCAGGAACCACCAAAGTTTTAGTATTTAATATTTAACTGCACAACTGGCCAAGGGCCAAGATGTAGAGTTACTATGTTCAAGAAACTGGGGGGGGGGGGATCACTCTATAAGCTAACTATATCGTATGTGATAAGAAGAACATGCACTTTATAATAAAAAACCTGTGTACACATAATTGCTTCAAAAAAGAAAAAGATTCAGTCTGCTCTTGGCTTGTAAAAATGGTGTCTCAGATTTCAGTGTAAATTAGCAAACTTCAGCTCTTTGGGGTGGCAGGTTTCTTGTTTTCACCTTCCTACACTTCCATTTGTCTACTTAGACCTCTCTACTGTTTTTCTATTCGTTTCATTTATATCTGGTCTAATCTTTATCATTTCCCTTCTTCTGTTTGATTTGTGTTTAGTTCAGTCTTTTTCTAGTCCAAGTTTAGGTTATTGATTTGAGATCTTCCTTGATTTTTAAAATAGGTATTTACAACCATAAATTTCTCTCTAGGTACTGTTTACCTGTTTATCTTAAGTTTTTGTATGCTGTATTTTTGTTTTCCATTCATTTCCAAGTATTGTCTAATTTCCCTCATGATTTCTTCTTTGACCTGTTGGTTATTTAGGAATGTGGTGTTTAAATTTCACATATTTTCGCATTTCCCAAATTTCCTTCTGTTATTCATCTCTAATTTCATTCCATTGTGGTTGAAGAACACACTTTGCATTATTTTAATCATACTACATTTACTTAAAATAAAGACCTTATTTGGTGGTCTAACAGGGGTCTATCCTAGAGATTATTCCATGAAAATTTGAAAAGAATATGTATTTTGCTATTGTTGGTCAGGATGTTCAATAGGTATCTGTTAGGTCTAGTTGATTTAGAGCATAGTTCAAGTCTTCGATCTTCTTATTGACCTTCTATCTAGTTATTCTGTTATTAAAATGGAGAATTGGAGTCTCCAACTATATCTGTTGAATCGTCTATTTCTCTCTCTGCTCCTCTCCCTCTGCTCCCACTCACACACACACACACACACACACACACACTCTCTCTCTCTCTCTCTCTCTCTCCTAAATAAATAAATAAATAAATAAATATTTTTTTAGAAAAAGAATTTAGAGTGAATACTATGAGCAACTGTATGCCAACAAACTAAATAGCAAAGATGAAATTAACACATTCCTAGAAAGATACAAACTACTGATACTGAGTCAAGAGGAAGTATAAAATATGAATAGACCTATAATGAGGAAAAGATTAAATTAGTAACTTTAAAACTTCCCACAAAGAAAAGCTCAAGCCCAGATGGCTTCACTGCTGAATTCTACCAAACATTTAAAGAATACAAACCATATACAAAGTCTACCAAAAAGTAGAAGAGGAAGGAATGCTTTCTAATTCATTCAATGAGGCCAGTATTCTCTGAAAACAAAGTGAAACAAAGACAGCACAAGAACAGAAAACTGCAGACCAATATATCTAATGATCATGGGTGGAAATATCTTCAAAGAAGTACTAGCAAATTGAAACCAACAATATAAAAAAAACTTTTACATACAATGACCCAATGTCATTTATCATAGGAATGCAAGATCATTCTGGAACAACTGGATATCTACATGCAAAAGAGTAAATTTGGACTTCTTCTTCATATTGTAAATAAAAATTAGCCCATAATAAATCATAGGCCTAAATGAAGAGTTAATGCTATAAAATGCCTAGTTAAAAATATAGGAGCCTTCTTAGAGAGGACACCAAAAACACAAGCAGCCAAATTAAAAATAGGTAAATTGAACTTCATCAAAATTAAAAGCTTTTGTGCTTCAAAGGACATTACCAAAAAAGTAAAAAGATACATAAGTCTGATTAGGGACTTATATTCAGGATAAGTAAAGAACTCTCATAACTCAGCAATAAAAAGACAACCCAACTTCAAATAATAAGCAAAGAATTTGGATAGACATTTCTCTAAAGAAGATGTACAAATGGCCAATAAACACATGATAAGATCCTTGATATTTTTAGTCACTAGGAAAACGCAAATCAAAACTACAATGAGATACCACTTCATACCCACTATGATGGTTACAATATTTTATTTTTTTATACAGACCATGCAAGTGTTGACAAGGATGTGGAGAAACTGGAACCCTCAGTTGCTGCTTGTGGAACTATAAAATGGTGCAGCAGCTTTGGAAACAGTTGTATAGTTCTTCAAAATATTAAACAAAGAATTACCATTTGACCCAGCAGTTCCATTCCTAGGTTTATACCCTAAGGAATGAAAACATATTCCCACACAAAATATTGTACACTAACATCTGTAGCAGCATTATCCATAGTAGCCAAAATGTGAAGATAACTCAAACATTCATCAACTATTGGTTTAATAAATTATAATATATCTAGTTCATGGAATGTTACTCAGCCACAAAAGGAATGGGATATTGACACATAGTATAACATGGATGAATGTTGAAAACATTAGGCTAAGTCACAAAAAAATCACGTATTGTATGATTCCATTTATATGATGTGTCGAGAATAGGCAAATACATAGAAACAAGGAAGTAGACTAGTGGGTGCCAGAACTGGAGGCTGGCACAATGGTGAATGATATAGAGTCTCTTTTTCAGATGATGGAAAGGTTCTCAAATTTGATAGTGGCAATAGTTGAACATGTCTATAGATATACTACAAATAACTGAAAGTGTGAATTTTATGGTATGCAAATTATATCTCAATAAAGCTGCCATTTAAAAAATCTCCACCCAGGTTCCCTATTGTAGTAATTGCCCGAAAGATTCATCCATTTATGCAAGCCAGGTACCTTCCTTGACAAATCTTGTTCCTACTCTCATTTTCAGTCCATAACCTATTCCTGCCAATTTCTTCTCTTACCTGTTTTTCCAGGCTGCTCAGGCCTCCCCTTTTCTATCATGACCCTCCAAGCTCAATACTCCATTATCTCTTGCCGGAAATATTTACTAGCCAATTAATTGGACATCATGCATCCATTTTTATCTGTTCCCTAATCTACTCATCACCAAACAGATGGAGTAATCCTTCCAAAAGGAAAACAAATTTTAATTTAATAAACTTTTTTATTAAAACAAAACTTACATAAAAGTTGCAAATTCTAAATGTCTGGCTTTGTGAATAATCACAAAGTGAATACATCCATGGGAACCACCAGATAAGAAAATAAAATATTACCAGCAGCCCAAAAGTTCCTCCATCACATATCGCCTTTCATTCATCATTACCTCATCCTCTTACTCATCCTAACTTCTACTACTATATATTGGTTTTACTTGTTTTTGAAGTATATATAAACGAAACCAGCTTCATCATTTTTATAGTAGAAAAGAACAGTCAGAAGATAGTCAAATAAATTGCCTACTTCCACAATTATCAGAAAATCTCAATATTGATATTTTTAAGAAGAGTCAGAAAAAAAATTTAAGCATAAACATTAATAGGATTTTATGCACTGGACTGGGTAAAAACAAAAATAATCAAGTTTGATTATGACAAATAGATATAAATGTTGATTCTTGACACTTTTATTTTCAGAACTTCTGAAAGAAGAAAAATTGATTGAATTTCTTTGAATTGTAATGACTTTACACAATGTCCTATGTTATTATCAAGTAAATTTTGTCACTTGTAAAAAAAAGGATTCCTTTTTTGTGTTTTTGAAAATGGTTCCTCGGTTTCCTAGACTTGTTGGGTAAAATGCTATATGCAGTTACTTTGTCATAGCATGTGTTTTTTTTTTTTTTCATATTGTTGTTTGATGAATGTCTTCTCCAGCAGACAGAGAGCCATGAGGATAAGGATTATCTGTGTTGCATATCATCCTATCTCTGTGTTTCAAGCATAGTAGGGAGAGACTTAATAAATACTTATTACATGGAGTTTACTGAGAAAATTATCATCAGCTTTGTTGCATTGACTCATTGCTTATCTTTTAAAGTATAAATAAAGGGTATATACATTTAAAAAAGAAATCATACAAAAATACTCTTATGCATCTGAATTCTTTCACCCAATATTATCTTTGAAAGATTCATCCAATTATTGTGTGAAGCAGTAGTGCATCCATTTTCATTGCTTCATAATATTCCATTTTAACCCATTATAATTAATTTATCCATTTTGCAATTGATTGACTGCTAATAAATAGTCTATTTCTAGGTTATTAAAAATAAAGTTGCTATTAAAATGTATGCATCTCTGTTAAGTATATACATTGGATCAGAATTGCTGGGCCATATGATATATGGATATTGAGCTTTAGTAGATACTTCCAAATAGCTTTCCAAAGTGGTTTTACAATCCCACCATCAATGTATGAGAATTCCAATTGCTCCACATTCTCACCAATGCTGTTTAATGTCAGTTTTTAAAAATTTGGTCATTCTAGTGGGTATGTAATGATATCTTAATATGATATTAATTAGCATTTCCCCAAATACAAATGAGTTTAATATCATTTCATATGCTTATGACCATTTCATTATCCACTTTTGTGAAATTCCTATTCAAATATTTTGCCCATTTTTCCATTGCTATATCTGTCCTTTCCTTAAACTTTGTATCTGTGTTCCTCTGGCTTGCCCATTCACTCTTATTGATGTCTTTTCATGAAAAGAAGTTATTAAAATAATCTAACTCATTGATCAATATGGTCCATTTTATCAGTCTTCTCTTTTACTGGTACTACTAAAATTGGTACTTTCTGTGTCCTATTTCAAAATCTTTTCCAAGATAATGAAGCTCTTCTATGCTATCTTCTAGAAGCTTTATTATTTTGTCTTTCACATTGAGGTCCACAACTTAACTGAAATTAATTCTTAGTCATGGTATAAAGTAGAAGTTAAGATGTAGCTTTTTTCCAGAGGTTTTTTTTTCCCCAATTGACCTCACACAAAATATTGATATGAATGCCCCTTTTTAAAAAAACAAAATGAAAATTGAATGTTGCTGGAATGGAGGGGGGGATAAAATCTCAGCTTGGGATTCAAAATTATTTCTGATGGGAAGATTTTAACCTGAAACTAAAGGTTTATAGCTTAAGGCCAGCAAGAAAGCCCTTGTTACCTAGGACTGGTAATGAGCCCTCCCATCTGGAAGGAGAATGGAGAAGCAACTGTAAAAATGTAACCATTACCAAGCTGAATCCCATAAACTACCTGAATGGTTATGAATAAGCTTCTGGTGATTATTACACCCCCAGATCACCCCAAGCTGAAGAAAATTATGTCTACCCTTAGACAACTGAGTATTTGTTGTGCAGATGACCCTCTGAGGAGAAGGGTGCTGGCAAACATTTGGGAAGAGAGTGATCTAATTTCCTTGAGTTATAGGGATGTGTGCAACTGAATTATTTTTTTTTCTCATTTCAGGATTGCAAAGCCAAATAGAATTGGCTTTTGTTCTACCTATGGCTTTGGATTTTGCAGTGCCAATCAGATTTTTGGCCAGGGGTTCCTTAATGTATGATCTGAAAATTATATGAATCACATGGGTCAGTTGTTCCTGATGTCTTATCCCTATTTCTTTCGGGAGGCTAGAAGACCAAAGCATCACATAGCTGGCCTTCTACTCACTCTCCTTACACTACTGCCCTCCAGTGTTGTCCCCTCCCAGACTTAATCCCTTCTCCTATATTTGCTTAAAGCTATGTTGGACAACTTCAGATACTATCCAAACATTTTTTTTAATTTTTACTTTTTATTATATTCAGTTAGCCACTGTATAGTACATAATTAGTCCTTGATGCAGTGTTCAGTAATTCATTAGTTAAGTATAACACCCAGTGCTCATCACAGCACATGCCCTCCTCAATACCCATCACCCTGCCACCCTCTCACCCCATCCTCCTCCCCTCTTTAACTCCTCAAATTGTTTCTCAGGGTCCATAGCTGCTCATAGTTCATCTCCCTCTATGATTTCTCCCCCTTTTGATTTCCCTCCCTTTCTCTATGGTCCTCCGTGCTATTGTTTATGTTCCACATATGAGTATGGACCGTCCAAACTCTTGAGCAAGTTTACCCCACCTCACATCAGCTTTCCTGCTGACTTCCTTCAAACCCAATTCCTTACCACTTCTTTTTTTGCTATTTATGCTTGGTATAGTTTCTAGCACTCACCATGCTGACTCATGCCTCTGTACCTTTAGCCATGATGTCCTCCCAGCCTGGACCACTCTTTCTATTTTCATCTCCCCACTGGTTGTGAGATCCAGAAACCTGAAAAAAATCTATTAGTCACCAGAAAGCTCTTCTATGACTCAGGTGAACTGAATACCTCATTTCTATGTCTATAACCATACATACTACATGATATTGGAAGAGTTTGCTTATGTGCCCATTTTTCTCATGTTGCTTCCACATCTTATTTATCTTTGATCCTCTAGTATCATGCTCAGTGCCTGGCACATTGTGGTGGTTCAATCCATCCATGTTGAGCACACACAGCTGCAGTAGTACAAGAAATAACTTGCTTAGAAGGTCTTGCAACTGGGGCTAAAAACCAAGTGATTTGAAGTATTGTACTTAAGGCTGAGGCTGCCAGCCTTGGTTGAGGAATCCATGTCAGCCCAAACAACTACCCACTCCGGAGTCATGGAAGAGACCTGAAGCTCAAAAGTTTGGGACTTGAGCACAGGCTCTCAGCTTATGAAATCAAAGCTCCCTTTGTCAAAGACTTATTTCTAAAATTGAATACGGAAGTTTGAAAAGGCAACTGAATGTCCTCCATCTCATGTTTTCTTAAGCTAGCAGCAGACGTATGACACATCCTTCAAATAACTGTGGTATTCTGAGGAAGCGTTTTTAAAAACACAGCCCTGCCAACAAGAGCACTCAGGGATCTTGTTTGTTTCTGAACATTAAAAGTAGTTAAAATTGGAGTGGTCAGTGAGTGTAAGCTCATACCGCACCAGTTCAATGACCCTTTTAAAATAGAGATCTGCATCTTACAGACTACATTAGAAAATGTTTTGTCCTAGAAGTGATTACAACTTTCAAAAATCCAACATAATTTTAAAGACATTATTTTGAATAATTTAGTTGGTGTCTAAACTTTTATAAAAGTGCTGTGGATAATAACAAAAAGCAGCAAATGACAGTTTAGCTCAATTATTAGTCTTACTATATTTGTAACCTATAATAGTTAAAGAACTACCTAATATAGCAGCTTGGATCCAGAAAGGGCAAAGGTTTTTGGCTGGATTTTCTTTATTTACACCCGCATCATGTATATTCTATGCCCCTTTCTGCTCTGCTATGTGTCCCAAGGGATCATGTGGACTGTATCACCCAAGACTCCTTGCCAACCAACTTCTGTTAGGGTTATTTCTATGGAAGCATTCACAGGGGATTGAAAAGTGCCAGGAAGGGGAGGCTGGGGTATTTCGTCCCCTGATTTCTCCATTCATCAGTGCCACGTTTCTGGCATGGCCGTGTCCCTCTGATACTATATTGCTCCTGCTAGGAATCTTCCACTTCTGCCTTGTTCCATAACTCCAGTAACATAGTTTTTTGTTGTCATTGCCCCTTCAGGCCTAGGGGTGACAGTGGTTTTCCAATGACACTAGTCTCTGAATGCCTTCACATCCTTTGTTGGATTTCTTAACCAAGTCCATACCTCTGTAATTAGTCCCTTCATTAGTTTCAGTTATGTGATCCATCTTGTTGAATACAATTATCTTTCAGGATCCTAGATGACATAGGCTAAATTTAGTGTATATGTAGAGTCCAATACATATCACAGTTGAGGTAAGTCCCCCATTCCCCATGGCATGCATTGACCTAAAGGAAAAAGCAACAAAACCATTGTGATTCATTAACAGAAACTTATAATTCATCAAGTTGGTATCAATGAAGCTCAAAGATAGAAAATACCTTTTTAAAGGCATTTTAAGGCCTCATTCTGCTATAAGAGCTCCATCTATATAAAGGAGTAAAATAGTGTGGAAGTTTTAAGCCAAGGGATACACTCACAAGAAGAAAAGTCTCACATTAACAAGGCAAAAGCCAAATAAATGACATCCATTGTTTACATAAAACATGGAGACCTGATGCTATCACTTGGTTAGGCTTCAATAACTATTCATCCCCTTCAACTCTTATTATTGATCCAACAAAATTCAAATTATGGTTCCTTTGAAGAGCCATAAACATGCTACAAGACTGAGCATGGGAATTCGCCTTATTCTATTAGTGCCTACAGTGAGTGGATGTAAACAAGAGTCAGGAGGTGAACTCAGGAGAGCTGAAAAAAGATTGGAAGCAGAAAATGAAGAACATTTATATTCTTGGTAGAGTCCAAGTAAATATAAAGCTAGGTAGGAATGTACTAGAAAGAATGGTAAGAGTTTAGAATAAGTCCAGACTGGAAAGAGGGTCTGAGTAATGGGTACCACTATCCAAGCAAGATATCCAAAAGGTAACTTTAAGAAGGGACTGAATACCAAAACCTTGCATCATTCCACCAGGTTTTATATGATTCCCTCGTAATGATTAAAAACAAACCCCACTGAAGATGGTCCAAAGACCCTAGCTGTGGTAGGATTAAAAAATGTTAAAATGTAAGAGAAAGGCAGTTTCTGTTAAGGAAAGAAGAGATCATTTGCAACCCAAAAAGAGTATTGTAGATTGACTCATTTAAAGAACAACTGAGTTATGTTTTTAAATTTTTAAAATTTATTTTTCAACACAATGCTGCATTGGATCAAGATTTAGAGATTCTGTGATAGATATAAACTCAACGTGTTTCTTTTAAAAGGTACATGAAAAATTCTTCAGAATCCAGGAAAGAATGTTTTAATAAAACCACTTCTCTACTCTTCTGCTTCCATCTAAAATTAAGTAAAAGGGCTAGAGTAATTTCTTACAAAATAACCAGGTAGTGGACAAAATATATGAATCAATAATTTTTATGACAATGATATCAGGCAACATGAGACAGTGAGGTTTGAAAGAAGGGAAACAAATGAGGAGAGCCCTGTGATGGCCCCTGCTTAGTGCCTTAAGAGATTTCAGGCCCCAGGGACAGGGAGTCTATGTAGAGCCTAGCAAACTACCTGAGTTCAGGAGACAGAACTGAGAGTTTAGGGAGACCAAAGCAGTTATAGTTAACAGAATCAAGTACCAGGAACAAGAGGCTGTGCACAGAGCGAAACCTGGAGATTTGCCTGCAAGGACCCTTTCAAGTATTCAGCTAAGTATTGATCAGTGGAAGAATGTAAAGAAACTGCCTGCAGCTGGCAAGCAATCATCTAAAAGGAACAATACCTGGTGTTCACGCTGGGCTAGGAATTTTTTCTGTTGCTACCAGCCAGATTGGAAAACCTCATGATTTACAAGGCATTGGTTAATGTACACAGAAGTGTCTTGCATCAGTGGTGGGGAACAATTAGCCTTAAAGTGAATACAGATTTGCTCTGTCTAAAAGCAAGAACTAAAAAAATCAAACTGTTTTCAATTGATTTTACTGAATCTTAGGGGAAAAATCAGTCATATTTATAGGAATAAAAAAACATCCAACACCAGGAAAGATAAAAATTTACCATGTCTGGCATTTAATAAAAAATTACCAATTTAAAAATCTTTATTGATGTGTATCCTTTAAATGGATGAATTGACTAGTATGTTAATTATATCTCAATCAAGCTGTGAAAGTATTACAAAGTAGTAAAATAAGACCTATGATGAAGAGAGAAATCAATCAATTAAAACCAATCCAGAACTGACACAGACGTTAGAATTATGAGACAAGGACATTTAAAAATTATAACAATATTTCATATGTTCGAGAAGTTAAGTGAAAACATGGAATATGCAAGCTTCTACATATGACAACTATAATGTCTGAGATGAAAAATATACTGAATAAGAATAATAGCAAATTAGATCTCACAGTAAAAAAGATTGGTGAAATGAATTCGACATAGCAATGGAAAGTAATCCAAAGTGAAACAATCAAAGAAGGGGAGAAAAATGAACTCAGAATCAATCATATGTGGAACAAGTTAAAGTAACTAAATGTATGTGCAATTAGAGTCTTATAAAGAGAGAAGAGTGCAGGAAAATAATGTTTGAAGAAATAATAGCCCAAAATTTTACAAATTTGATAAAAATCATAAACTCAGATCCAAGAATTGTAATAATTTCAACACCATCAGTGTGAAGAAAACAATACTAAGGCACATTAGAAAAGACTTTCTCAAAACTAGCAATAAAAAGAAAATTTGAAAAGCTGTAAGAGAAAAAAGACCCACTACATACAAAGGAACAAAAGTAAAGATGACAACAGATAAGCAGGTTTCTTGTAAACAATGTAAACAAGGACAATGGAGCAACATTTTTAAAGTACTAAAAGAAAAAAAATTAAGCTATGAGCCTATAATTCTATGACTATTAAAAATATCTTTGAAAAACTTTTTGGAATAAAGACAGTTTTAGAGATCTAAATGCTGAAAGAATTCATTACCAGGAGACCTACTCTACAAGAAATGCTACAGGAAGTCCTTAAGGCAAAATACATACATATAGACATACATGCATACATATATACATATGCCCATACCAGGTGAATATATGTATCTGCACAGTGGAACAAAGAACACAGAAAACGATAACATGGAAAACACTTGAAATTTAAAAAATTTCCTTAGAAAATAATTGGGTATTTAAGCAAAAATAATAATAGGGTGTAGAGCTTATATGTGTAAGTAAAATGCACGAAGACAATATCACAAAGACCAGGAAGAGAGAAATGAAAATATATTATTGTAAGGTTTTTATAATATGTTTGAAGTGGATAATTATTTGAAAGCAGAATATAATAATTTAAACAAATCCTAAAGAAACTATTAAAATAAGTAATAATCTGACAATGGAAATAAAATTAAATCATTAAAAAAATCAATGAATCCAAAAGAACATAAAGAAAAAGGAAGAAAAGAACAGAGCTCAGATGGGACATTAGAAAACAAATATCAAGATAGTAGATTCAAATCTAACCATATTTATTTGTCAGAGAAAGACCGAAGAGAGAGCACAAGCAGGGGGAGCAGCAGGCAGAGGGAGAAGCAG
The DNA here is from genome assembly GCF_964662115.1 of Mustela nivalis. Lineage (NCBI taxonomy): Eukaryota > Metazoa > Chordata > Mammalia > Carnivora > Mustelidae > Mustela > Mustela nivalis. The sequence goes on from NC_139040.1 coordinate 94,360,247, forward strand.
GCTCTCTGCTGAGTAAGGATACCAATGTGGGACTCCAACCCAGGACTTTGGGATCATGATCTGAGCCTAATGTGGATGCTTAACTGACTGAGCTACCCAGGTGTCCAGTAAATCTAACCATATTAATAATTAAATGAACCATAAAAGATACGAATTCCTAACAGAAAGGCAGAGGTTGTCAGACTGAATAAAACAGCAATATCCAACTATATTCTTCCTATAAAGATGCAAGTAAGTTAAAGGTAAAAGACAGAAAAAGATATACTATGCTGACACTAATCAAAAGAAAGCTGGAGTGGCTTTATTGGTCTAGATAAAGCAGATTTCCAAACAGAGCATATTACCAGGGATAAAGAAGGCCATTTCATCATGATTAAGAAATCAATTCATCAGGAGGACTTTACCATGTTAAAAATTTATGCACCTAATGACAAGCTTCAAAATACATGAAGTAAGACTAATAGAATTGCAAAAAGGAAAAGGTAAATCCACAATCATAGTTAGAGATTTAAATCTTCCCTCTCCAAATAACTGATGGAATAAGCAGCTAGAAAATCATCAAGGATATAGATTTAAACAACATTTTCAGCCATTTTGACCTACTTGACATTTACAGAGCACTCCACCCAACAATAGCAAAATAAACATTCCTTTCAAGTGCACACAGAATATTTACCAAGATAGACCGTATTCTGGGCCATAAAACAAGCTTTAACAAATTTTAAAGGATCTAAGTCATAAAAAGTATGTCCTCTGACCACAGTGGAATTTCCTTTAAAATCAATAATGAAAAGATCTCTGGAAAATCCCTAAAATTTCAGAAACTGAATAACACACATCTGGATAACCCATGGGTCAAAGAAGAAATTAAAAGAGAAAGTAGAAAGTATTTTGTACTGAATAAAAATAAAAGCACAACATAATAAAATTTGTGAGATGTCAATTCAGCAGTAATTAGGGGGAAGTTTATACTGCTAAACACCAAGTTAGGAAAGAAGAAAGGCCTAAAATCAATGACCTTATCTTCCACTTTAAACAACTAGAAAAAAAAGAGCAAATTACACCAAAATTAAGCAGGACAAAGTAAATAATAGATATCAAAGAGGAAATCAATGAGACGGAAAACAGGAATTAATAATAGAAAAAATCAATGAAACCAAAAGTTAATTCTTTGAAGAGATCAATAAAATTGATTAAACTCTAGCCATAGTAATCAGGAAAAAAAGAGAAGAAACAATTACCAATATTCCATCACCAGTATGGAATAATAGACATCACTAGAAATTCTACAGATTTTAAAAGGATAATAAGGGAATTTATAAACAATTTTATTTCATGATATTCAACAACTTAGATATGACTGAAAATTGCTTGAAAGCTCATTCAAGAAGAAATAGACAACGTGGATTTCCTTGTATCTCTTAAGGAAATTGAATTTATAGTTAAAAACGTTCTCACACAAGAAACTTTGGGCCAGGATAGATTCACTGGTAAATTCTACCAAATATTTAATGAAGAAATAATTCTGATTCCACACCAACACTTTCCTAAAATTGAAAACAGTGAAATATGTCTCAGCTCATTTTGGGAGGCCACAATTGCCCTTATACCAAAACCAGAGAGACATTACAATAAAAAGAGAAAACCACAAAACAATATTCCTCATGCACACAGATGCAAAAACTCAAAACAAAATTTAAAAAATATCAAATCTAACAAAATGTACTATATATAATGACCAAATTGGGCTTGTCAAAGTAATGAAAAATTGGCTTAACATTTAAAAAAGCATGAACTTAGCTCATCAAATTACCAAACTTAAAAAAGAAAAATATATGATCAACTGAATTGTCTTAGAAAAACATTTGACAAAATCCAACACATGTTCTTAACTTCAAAATAGTCCAAAAAAATTAGGAAAATTGGAATAGAAGGAAAATTATTCAACCTGACAAAGAGAATCTACAAAAACTCTACAGCTGAAATCAGTAGTAAATAGTAAAAAATTGTTTTTTAAGATTAGGAACAAGAGAGGGATGTCCATTTATACCACATCCATTCCCCTGTATAAAAGAAGTTCTAGCCATAGCAATAAAGCAAGGTAAAGAAATAAAAGCATCCAGATCAGAAAGGAAGAGGTAAAACTGTCTTTATCCGAAACATGATCATATATGTAGGAAACCTGATGGGGTCTACAAAATAAACCTATTAGAACTAAAAAGTGAATTTAACAAGGTTGTAGATTAAAAGGTCAACCTACAAAAGTCAAAGTATTTTTGATATACAGTACTAGAAAAAATAAAAAATTGAAATTAGAAAATGATGCCACTTATAATAGCCTGAAAAATATTAAATACTTAGGGGAAAATCTAACCAAAAAAAAGATGTGAAAAGTCTACATATAAAAAACTACAACATATTGTTAAGAGAAATTTATGAAGCCCTAAATAAATGGAACAATCTACTGTGTTTATGGATTGGAAGACTAAATATCATTAAGATATCAATTCTCTCTTAATTGGACCATAGATTTAATAAAATCCCATTGCAAATTCCTGCAGGCTTTTTGTAAAAATTGACAATTTGATTCTGCAATTCATATGTATATGCAAAGAACTTCAAATAGCCAAAACAAGTTGAAAAGCGAACAAAAAGCATGGGAGATTTACACTATTTTACTTCAAGTGTTATTATAAAGCTAGAGTAATCAGTACAGTATGGCATTTGTGTAAAGACATACAAATAGGAACAGAATAGAGAGACTAAAATATCACACATAGGAGAAAAGGGAACCCTCCTACACTGTTGGTGGGAATGCAAGCTGGTGGAACCACTCTGGAAAACAGCATGGAGGTTCCTCAAAAAGTTTAAAATAGAGCTACCTTATGACCCAGCAATTGCACTACTGGGTATTTACCCTAAAGATACAAACGTAGTGATCTGAAGGGGCATGTGCACCCGAATGTTTATAGCAGCAATGTCCACAATAGCCAAACTATGGAAAGAACCTAGATGTCCATCAACAGATGAATGGATCAAGAAGACTAATATATGGAATTTAAGAAACAAAACAAATAAACAAAGGGAAAATAAGACAAACCAAAAAACAGACTCTTAACTATAGCAAACAAACAGATGGCTACCAGAGGGAAGGTGGGTGGGGGAATGGGTGAAATAGGTGATGGGTGTGAGTACACTTATCTTAATGAGCACAGGGTAATATATGAAACTGTTAAATCACTCTATTGTATACCTGAAATTAATATAACTACACTGGAATTCAAATTTAAAAAATAAAATAACAAACTGAGGGTTGCTGGGGGGAGGGGGTTTGGGAGAAGGGGGTGGGGTTATGGACATTGGGGAGGGTATGTGCTTTGGTGAGTGCTGTGAAGTATGTAAACCTGGTGATTCACAGACCTGTACCCCTGGGGATAAAAATATATGTTTATAAAAAAAAACAATCAGGAAACCAATGTTTATTAAACAGGCTTTGAGTTGGGAAAAAAAAATAAAAAATCACACTTATAAAAGTGAAAAATAAAATAAAATAACTTAAAAAGAAATTTTAAAAAAGAACTCTAGATGCTCAATCACTTTTTAGAAAGGCCCAGTTAAAAAATTAGGCAAAAGATTTGAACACACACTTCCGGAAGATACACAGATAGCAAATAAGTTCATTAAAAGATGCTCAACATTTTTCACAATTAGGGAAATACAAATTAGAAACACAATGAGATACCACTGTACATCTATTCAAATGAATAGTATTAAAAAGACACACCATAGCATGTTTACAGCAGCTTTGTTTGTAAGGGTCAAGAACTGGAAACAGCTCTAATGTCTATCAACAGATAAATATATAAACTGTGATATATCCATAAAATGGAATATTACTCAGAAATGAAGAATGAACTATTGATACACACTACAACATGAATTTCAAAATAATCATGTTAAGTGAAAAAAGCTAGATAAAGAATGAGTACATGCTTATTTATGATTCTCTCTCTCTATATATAAAATCCTAGAAAAGGAAAGCTAACCTATATTAACAAAATACAGATCCGTGGTAGCATGAGGATAAGTTTTTGTGAGTGGAGGGTTTGGCAGGAAGGAAAGATTACAAAGTGATGTGGAAAAATTGTTGGGGGTGATAGATATGTTTGTTATCTTGATGTGGTTAGATTTTGATCATGGGTATACACATATGTCAGAACTTATCAAATTATGTACTTTAAATATGTGCACTCCATTTGCATATCAATAATACCCCAATAAAGCTGTTTAAAAATAAAAAAGAAAAGGAGAAACAAAACTCACTGCTCTATAGCATCTCTCTTCTGACACAGTGGATGCCATGTGTGCTAATGTGTATTTATCCTATGATAAGTTTACAGCATGAGGTTGTAAGCTCCCTGAAGGTAGGGATAGTGTTTTATACACAATTGTTATTATTATTATTATTATTATTATTATTATTATTATTATTTTAATTTCCAGAGTATATTGGTCTGAGACCTGGCAGAAATTGGTGAAATACTCAAATTGGGTAATTTAAAGAGATTTTAATAAAGGGACTTTATACCAAGATGAGGTCAAGATTTAGGGATCTCACACATGACCTCATGAGGGGCAGGTTAGAGTGAAGTGTTGTTATCACCCTTAGTCCTGAGAGGGTGAGCAGAAGATGTTATTACCAGAACCTAGACTCAGAGAGAGCTATGTGGAAAGGACTGTGACCTTCAGTAGGGGGATACAGTCAGTCTCAACAAGCCTACAGTAGAAAAGCTGGGGGAGTAGCTAACTGAAGTCTCCAATCTCCAGCCGATGCCTTCTGTTGAACAAACCCAGCTGGAAATAGAGCACAAGGAAGACCATATCGTCTATACAGGTCAGTTTTTTGAGACAGCAGGGCACAGAAGAGTGGAGGTGCAAATGGAGATATGTAGCACACAGGGTATCCAGAACCATGTCGAATATGTGCTCACTTTGCAAATTCTTCTTATCTGATTGATGAACTGTTGATGTAAAAAAACTTGACAAAACTATCATATTCTTCTTTAGAAAAATGACTATGCTTTGGCATTTGAAAGCACTTCTTTTTTCGGACTGTCTGCAAATTCAGTTGGCAGTTCTTTTCTCACTCTTGCCTCCTCTGCCCTTCGAATTTCATTAAAATTATGCCAAATAAAAATTTTCCAAAATTATTCCTTGATTTTTCTTCTAAACTCTTCTTTCAGAACAGAGATGTTTAGGTAAAATGTAATCTTTGGTTAGAACTCTAATTTTTTAAAAGGTCCTTCTAAAGATGTTTCCATATGCAAAAAAAAAAAATTGGGAAGCTCTTAATTAAACAAAACTAAGTCAATTTATGCTGAAATTTCTCAGTGTTCTTTTTTAAAAAATGATTTTTATTAACATATAATGTATTATTTGTTTCAGGGGTACAGGTCTGTGGATCATCAGGCTCACACATTTCACAGCACTCACCATAGCACATACCCTCCCCAATGTCCATAACCCAACCACTCTCTCCCTAGCCCCCAGCCCCCAGCAACCCTGTTTGTTTGAAATTTCTTAGTGTTCTTAAGACAAAACTGCTTGATGACTCTCCTAGAATAGGCAAAAGACATAGAATTAACCAAGCTTATTTGACCAGAATTTTTTTTTTAATTTTGAGAAATTAGTGTTCCATGGACCTGATGGTAGGAAACACAAGAAACACATGAACAAAGAGGTCAACAGTGATCCCAGCACTGGTCCATTCCTGGATAAACAAAAGAGGGTAGCAACTTCCAGGGTTCTTGTAATGTCAAATATGGATGAAGATGTAGGGCAGGTTCTTGAGTGGGTAAAGGCAAGTCCCTGGATAGGTGCTAGGTCAGGGGTCAGTAAAATAAATTCACAACTGCAACATGGAACTTTATATTCCAGGCTTAATCAAGAGTGAAGTAAGTTTTGTTTCTTTGGTTCATCCTTGGAAAAAGACACAGGAGATGCACATTTGACAATAGTGGTAAGAAGACAGCAAAAGTAAGGAGATAATTATTTTATTTTCTATGAAAGGTAGGTCCCAAATTACCAAAATCTAGAATATTTCCTTGGCAGTCCCTCCATCCATTCTACCAGACAATCATAACTACATGAAATCATTGTTAGACAACATTTAGTATTCCATTAGTTGATAAGAATGAACCGAAGTGTTTTTAAGCAGTCTATTCTATAGCGACTATGGAGACAAAGAAAACAGCATCCCCTGCTCCCCCCCCACCCCAAAAAATCTCTACCAGTAGGATACTCTAGGTATACATATACTTTAAAGATTTTATTTGTTTATTTGAAAGAGAGAGAGAGAGAGAGAGGGGGATCACAAGCAGGCAGAGAGGCAGGCAGAGAGAGAAGGGGAAGCAGGCTTCTTGCTGTGCAGAGAGTCCAATGCAGGGCTCCATCCCAGGACCCTGAGATCATGACCTGAGCCAAAGGCAGGGTCTTAACCCACTGAGCCACCCAGGTGCCCCTACTCTATGTATACTTTGAAAGATAAGATTTAGTTAAATGGGACTGCATATGAAAGAAGACAGTTTTAAATCAAATATTTTTATTGAAGTATAATTGACAAATAACATATTAGTTTCATGTATATAACAATGTTTTGGTACTTGTACATATTGCAAAATGATCACTACAATAAGTCTGGTTACATCTATCATCGTATATTGTTACACATTTTTTTCCCTTGTGATGAGAACTTTTCAGATTTACTCTCTCAGCAACTTTCAAATATGCAATACAATATTATTAACTATAATTTCCATGATGTATATTACATGTCCATGACTTATTTATTTTATAACTGGAAGTTTGTATCTTTTGACCCCCCAAATATATTAAATCAAATATACTAATGTTCTACATCAATACAATAAATTATGAATTACACATTATAGGCAATTGGTATGAAAGATATTTTGGAAAAGAGAAAACAACATGAACTACTGTCATCAAGGAAAGCTTCCTGCAGGAGATGTGTAAAAAGGAGACTAGCCACTTGACCACCCCCAATATACACAAAGCTGTCTTCTGGTTGCCTGGCAATGAGGAGAATGGGCATGGTGGCTCCCCCTCCCTCTATCTGATGGTGCTGCTTAAGGTCTCAGTTTACCAGAAAGTATCCAAGTGGTATCAGTGAGGACATGCAACCCCCTGAAAAGCTGGTGCCCAAGCTCATACTCTCTATAACCTCCCAAATTCTGAACGTTCGCTCTCATACTTGACCTACAGAGAGGTGAAGTGGGAGGAGCACATGAGTACTTTTCCTAAACCATAAATCCTAATGTGTCTCATTATGCCAGGTGCAAGCATTCCTCTCTGTGGGATGTTGAGAGAGTTTGGGGACTATTGTAATGACCTGTGAGATCCAGCTTGTACCATGCTGATACCTGCCTGTTTTCCTGAGACCTTCACTCAAGAATTCTCTCGTTCGTCTTTATTCCCCATGTAAAAAAAAATGTATTTTTTATTTATCTACATAGTACAGATCATATTTTCTTTAAAAGGGCAGCAGTAATGGAATTTTAAGGGGAAAGAACTACTGTACTGCCCAGTACCTAAGTTAATAAAACCGGGTGGTGTTAAAGACCTGTAAGTGTGGATTGGATGCCACTGGGTTACAATCATGTCCTGTGAGCATGATTTCTAAGTGGCACAGACTTTTAGTGACATACTGTTCCCTAGCCCAATTCCTTCTCAGTTCTGGCTCCTTTAGACTAACATTTTCTCCTCACAGTCATGAAATCATGGACTATTAGAGCTGGAAGGAATGTTAGAAAATATCCAGCCTAAGAACCCCATTTGGAAGACAGGAAACTCCAGTTTAGAGAAATTAAGCGACCTAAATAAGGCAAAATGGGTTCTCCTGACTCCCAGTCCAGTGTTCTCTCCAGTGGGCAACACAGTGACTTAAACTCAAAGAGAAACAGATGTAAGCAGAGAATAACTCAATGCATGATCATGAAATGGTAACTTGAAAAATCACCGATGAAATCTAAAAAATAAAACAAATGAACAAGCAAAGAGAAACAGACTCATAACAGAGAATAAATTGGTGGTTGCCAGAGGGAAAGAAGGTGGGGGGTAGGCAAAATACTGAAGCAGATTAAGAGGTACAAACTTCCAGTTATAAAATAAGTAAGTCACAGGGGTGAAAACTACAACATAAGGAATAATACTGTAATAACATTGTATGGTGACAGATGGTGACCACACTTACTGCGGTGAGCACTGAGTAATGTATATAATTATCAAATCACTATGTCGTACACTTGAAACTAATATAACATTGTATATCAACTATACTTGAATAAAAAGGTAAAATTATCCTACTCAGGATCACAAAATTAAAAAAAAAATAAAAAGGAAAAAAAATCATCTAGTTGTATGTAGAGGTACACACTAGAGGTACATACAAGAGTTTTGCCAGCCCTTTTATATTCCTCAGGGTTGCCCTTAAGAACATCCTAAAGAAGATATCTTAGAAACTGAAATGTTAAAAAAAAAAAAGGTAAAAGAAAAGTAAAAAAAAAATTTTTACAGTTTTCTTGATTTAATGAATATGTGGATTTTCAAGATAGTAATTTTTATCTTCCAGACACTGCATTGTGCCAAAATCCTAGAAAGACTTCCTATCAACCTCACCTTTAAGGGGAAAATATGGACAGATCACTGAAAAAAGTACTGCCATGTCCATTATATCAGGGCACATTTGTCCAAGCAGTAGCTTTGGACCCTGTTGTTCTATAGTACTAAGAGGGAACAAAAATGTAGTCGCATATAGAAAGGAAAGAACTATAAGATGAACAGTAAATGGTTTTTTGTTCTGATCGTATATCCTATATCCTACTCCTCTCGAGTCAGTCTCCCTTTCTCAATCCCAATCTCTCTCTCTCTCCCTCCTCTCTTCCTCTCTCTCCCCTCTCCTTTTCTGTCTCCCTCTCTCTATGTCCCTTCCATCTCTCCATCTCTCTGTATTCACATGTGCATATACTGTACTCCTCTGTCCTCAACATAACCTTGGCTGTCTATAACCAATCTTACCAGTCTAAAGAGGACACAGTGTCAAAGCCCCTAGTTTTTACATAGAGTGTTGTTGACAACAGTACTCTATCCTTTAGGATCTCCTAAGCACTGTCAGCTTGAACAGTGATCAGAGCAGTAAAACCATCCATAGTGATTGCAGAAGTCTGAAAAGGCATGTGAATGGAGTTACTTTCTACCTCATCCATGTCTCCTAGCACCTATGCCTTTGGTTAACAAGGGCCTAAAAAGAAAGTACAGATTTCACAGTGTTATAGCACATTTATTCTGTCATGTGATTCTCCAAAGCACTGTATGAGATAAGATTTGGGCAGGCAATAGCCCCATCTCACAACAGGGATAGCTAAAGCCTAGGGAGGATAAAGTGACTAAACTAAGGTCATCTAGCTGGTTAGCAGCTAGTTAACTGAGCTGAATACAAGATCCCATAATTCCTCCAGGTGCCTAAGTGCAGGGTCTTCAAAATAAGGTATTGACCAAAGTCAAGACCTCAGAGTTCGTGGATTTGCTCCAAAGCCAGCCATGACTTATATGGCTGTTGGGATGGAAGTGAAGGAAGACCCCATGATCATTTTACCAATGCTATCCCTACCGTTTCTACAACGGCAGAAGAACATCCTGGGAAACTCATTTTAAAACTACCCTACAAACTTGCTCTGGGCATTTCTAGAAAGAATTGTTCACCAAAGAAAACTTTTGCTACTCTCATTTATTTATAACTGAGGAAGACATACAGACTCTGATCACCATCATGTGGTCTGTTTACAGATTGTGGGGGGAGCTTAGGGAAAAGCATACCTTTAAGCCTTGACAGAGGAATAAACAGAAAGCTCAAACTGTGCTCCACAATCTCTCTGTGGGATATGACCTGTAATCTTCATTAAAGAAAGAGCAAATGTTGTTTTTTTGCTGCCTTTCAATAGGTAATTTGCTTTTAGTCAAAGAGATTGTGGCTAAAAATGTCCTGTGCTTTTGAAATTCACAGTCTGCCAGACAATAGTCTCACAGTGCTATGAACACCAGAGTGAGAACAAGAAGTCCTTGGACCTCCCTCCCTTGTGCTCTCTACCTTTTTCTTCCTGTCCCCAACACCCCCCTACTTCTTCCACCTGCTTTCCCTACTGCCTCCCAGCCCCAGAGGCTGCTTTTGCATTAACTCTCATTGCCTTCACAAGGTGTCCCACTGTCATTCCAACAATAACCAATGTCACATGTGAAATCTCAGTCACCTTGATCTGTTGAACTCCAACTTCAAAAACAGAGCCATTAAAAGAATTCTGTCTGCTAACTTTCTATCTAGAGAATAAGATGTAAAATCATGTTCTTTTTCATGAAAATGTTACTAGGCTGTGGGTGTCAACAGAGGAAGTCTACTGCGTCCCACAGTGACTGGAAAGAAAACCTCCCTCCTCATCAGCAAAGAAAACTGCTGGGAAACTCCTCACCCACCAGAATGGCAGTCATCTCCCATGTTCGTTTGGTAGGCTTTTTAAATTAGGAGCATTTGTTCCAGAGTTATGGATAAAAGGGAATGAGTTGGGTTTACTACCCTCTTTCCCAACAAAGTAAACTTGACTCAAAAAAATTACAATGGCTAAAGTGATCTCAACCCTTCTAGTACAAATGCCAGTCTTCCTTAGCATTCACTTACTTGGTACCAGTAAACAGACCCCTCCTTCCTCCTTCCTCTTGGAGAATAAACAGCATATGCTGCCAAACACTGGCTGTTCCCACCTCAACAAGGAACACCAAATGTCCCAGTGCTTCGTTTCTCTCAGGTTGATTCAACAGTCATTGGAGGTACCTAACAAAGAGGGCATCTCAAAAAAAGAATTTCATTTGACTCTTGAGGAAATCAAGTATCTTCAAACCCAAGCTCGAACTCTGTGATTGAGAGATTGTGATTGTTCTCTTACTAAATTAAGTAGTGGTGGGCAAGACAAAAATCCATGAGACAAATTGCATCTCCCCCCAGGCACCTAGGTAATCCCACCAGGTAAGGGCTGTGTTTATACAAGGCACCATTTCTCAAAAGGTCTTCCACCTGCTCAGAAACACCTGGAGCAACTATTAAAGTATGTAAAATGTGGACCTTCCAAATGGTAACATCTGCATCTAAACAAGTGTTCCAGGTAATCCTCATGCCCACTCAAGTTTGAGAACCACTGGTCTAGATTAGGGAGAGATAGGCACAGATCCAGGGATTCCATCTATGTCCGACTGAGTTATTTTTAGGCATGAATCAGAGAGGAAAGAAGAATTTTGAAAGTATGCCAGCTCTATATGCTTTCTACATATTTTCTTAAAATTTAAAACATTGCATATTAAATCAACATTGCTAAAAATAAAAATTCAACTGGGTAAAATTTAAAGATCTTATTGGCTTTATTCAATGATTTATGAATTGGGTCCCATCCAATCTAGCAGATAAAAAGGAGCCCCAGGGAGCTGTACAAAATGACATTTATAGGCAGAGGGGAATGGGAGCAAGGAAGTTATTATACTAGACAAGAAAATATGGTTTTTATTACAAGGTCACTTTCTTTCAGGGGTGGCAGGTGGTCTGTCAGGCAGATTACCTAACTAGTGCTGGTCAGGTGATTCCTGATTGACTGGTTTAAGATTCCATTTCTGGGAGACCTGAGACAATGATTAAATTAAGTCTCAGTTTGGTGATATGGGGTTTAGCATAAATGACTCCATTTGGGGCCTGTTGTCTTTTTTTTCTTTTTTTTAAATGAATGGCTACTTAAATGCAAAAGATATGTTAGACAAAGACAAATGCTCAAGTGTTACTTAGACATATTTGCTGTTAAACAGAATTACTTTAAACTTCTGCCTACATACTCGTAGAATTTTATCTCACCCATAGGCAGTCTTTGGGCTTGTTCCCAGATCTGATTTCTGTGCTTTGGCTTTGACCTTATCCCAGCTGCCTGCTTTGGGGGCTCAGATCCACTCCCTTCACTTCCCACCCTTCTTCCAAGAATTACTTCTCCCATCAGTGTTTATCCTTATAGAGCAGCAGTTCTCAAAGCGTAATCTGTGGAAACTTCGGGGTCCCTGAAACCCTTTCATGGGATCCATGAGGTCAAAAACATTTTGATAACAAAACTAATATTATTTGCCTTTTTCTCTCTTACTCTCTCTTGAGTGTACAGTGGCATTTTCTGGAGGCTACATGACAAGTGTTGATGCCATCACTCTGATGACTAATGGAATGTATTTAAGGGTATTCTTCTGTTTTAAATTTTTCTTTTTAAATTTGTAGTGTGGTAAATGTCAATAGATATAACACACATAAACAAAGGCTCCTTGGAGTTCCATTTTTATCAATGCAAATGAGTCCTACAACCAAATAATTTGAGAACTACTGCTATAGAAAATGGAGTCACATTTCCATCAAGATATGCCACACTTCGTATATTCATAATTCTTGGTCTTTCCACTCAGCTGCCATCTTCCCAATGATCAGTCAGTAAGTAAGTAGTTTCTGACTGCCTACCATGTGCCAGGCACTGTACATGCAGCAGTTTAAAGAAAGAGGGAAGGAAGGAAGAATGGAAAGAAAGGAAAAAAGACAAAGAAACAAAGATCAAAGAACCAGTTTCTTAATGAAAATTCTAGCCTTGGGTTGTTCTATCTGCAGGTAGTATCACAACCATCCATAAATAATTTAAACTTAAATATGGGTTGTGGCCAGTTATTTGTATTTCCAAAACCTCCCCAGGTGATTCTAATGCACAACTTTAGTTAAGAAAAACATCTAAAATAATTGCTTCCGAAAATTGCATCTTCCTCATATAACTACACTTATAGGAGTTTATAGTCCCTATAAATACCCAGTAGGAGACCATAGGAAGAAGCTTGGCCAAGTGAATAAAGTGAGCATTGTGGGATTCAGTCAGTAAATGGGAGAACAAAGCAGGCAAGAAACACTGGGTATTCAAAATCCTCCAATAAAATAAGATTGAGGGACCAGAATTCAAGGGAACCATGGAAAGCAAGGAAGGGCTTGAGTTCCCAAGGACAAGGAGAATCAAATAAGACTTCAGTGCAAGAACCAAGACAGGGGCCTCAGCTCTGGAACTTGAGCAAAAAGAGATGTCAGTTAGGCAGAAGGCCAGGTATTAAAGCCAGGCACACAAAGAAGGCAGAGTTCCACACTGAGCCTTTTAAATTTTCTCTAGATGCAGATTTGGTTCTAGAAGATGGGACATGGAGTTGAGAGTGGGATAACTGGCATGAAGGTTTTCAGGGACCCTACAGATGAGTGTGGAAGACATAAAAAGAGGAAGCAGGCAAATCACCCAGAAGTGTTGATCATTCAAAAACACTTGAGAAAAGAAAAGAAGCGTGAAGTAAGAAACCAAAGGAGTATACCTTTAGTTCAGGGAGAATGAGTAAGAATCCTGATTACCTAGGACTCACATCTTGGTATACCTTTGTCGCCTTTATTCTCAATACTACAAAGCATTCTCTGACCTAATCTGGGCTTTATATACAAAATCAGTTTTTTTCATAAAAGTTATTTATTTTCTTAAGTTGATCCCCTGGTCCTAGTTTTTTTTTTTTTATTTGACTTTTTGACCAAAGTTTAATTTGTTTTTATAATCAGGATCCATTTTATTAATCTTATTATGTTTACATTTATTCTCAGTTGAATTTCATATACCAGGCTCTTAAAGTTTCATTCAAGGGGCACCCCAACCAGAGTTGGTTAGGTGTCCAACTCTTGATTTTGGCTCAGGTCATGATCTCAAGATCCTGAGACTGAGCTCAGTATTTGGCTCCATGTGGGCTAGCTGGGGAGCCTGATTAAGATTATCTATCTCTCCTTCTGCCCCTCCTCCCAGCTCACATGCATACACCCACATACACTCTCTCTCTCTCTTTCTCTCAAAAGAGAAAAAAAAAAGGTTTTATTCAGAATGCTGCAAAATAGGGCACCTGGGTGGTTGGATCATTAAGCTTTTGCATTCAGCTCAGTTCATGATCCCAGGGTCCTGGAATGGAGCCCTGAGCCCCACGTGGCATCAGGTTCACTGCTCCAGAGGGAGTCTGCTTCTCCTTCTCCCACTCTCCCTGCTTGTGTTCACTCTCTTGCTGTCTCTCTCCGTCAAGTAAATAAATAAAGAAATACAATCTTTTTTTAAAGAATGCTGCATAATGTTTTCTCTTTAAAATAGTATACATTTAAATAGTTGGTAGAAAGGCTTTCAGAATTTTATGACTTTGGACAGAGTGTAGACTAGCACACTTATAGGGATATTTTATGTTTATTTCACAGAGCACCTGGCCCTACCAGAGCCATTTTCTAATTAACTGGCCAATTGATCTAATCAAACCAAGATGGTATCGTCTGAGTAATTCTGTGGATACAGTGCTTACACTCTAAGTATATCCCAACAGGAATTCTTCCCCCAAGAAAGAATCACTTAATTTTTAAAATTCTGTGTCCAAATGTATCATGAATAATATTGCTGATCCTGCATAAAGAGCAGCCAACTGTATGGGTTGGAGACACATGACGTTGTTGGTACAGAAATAGATAACTAACTTATAAAATTGTCATTGAAGGAATGAAACTCTTCTTTCTAACTCAATGCCTCATACATAACTATTTATTAAACTCAAGTTTCTTAGTAGGTAAAGTTAGATGGCTCTTCCAAATACATCAGATCATGCCAATGAGTCCACTTTGGGAAGTATATGTTTAAAATCCAAAGTCTTCCCTCTAACCACTGAATATATTCTTTTACCCCTTTTTCACCTCATTTTTTTGGGCAACATTTTACATTTTATTTCAAATCCTTCCTCCTCTTTCTCTGATTTCTCTCCTAATGCTAATAATCTAGAATTCTTTTATTTTCCATCACCCAAAGTAGATTTCTCTATTGAACCCACAGCCAAACACTTAACTCTTATTCCTCCATTCATTCAAACAATCAACAAATATTTATAGCATGCTTTGTATGCACCAGTTTTAGTTACTGTCTATGTCTTCTCTTTTAGGCCTCCTCTTCCCTTTTCCTACCATTTTCCCACACCCCATTCCCACCCCCTCGCAAAAAAATACATACTCACATATGCATGGTTAGGGTTTTATAATTAAAATTGAATACATCTCATTGACGTCAGCTACATTTTTCTATTATACATAATTGATGTCTTCCTTCTGGTCCTGCATGTCACCATTCCTTTGGTACCCTTTATCCAATGGCTAAAGGATTTCAATCTTTTTCTCTACTTGAGCAAAATATTAGGTCCTTAACACCATGACCAAATACCCTGAGGCCAGTCCTTCAATCAAACAATTTTTTAAAGAAGATGGAAAAGATTTTAGAAATCCTATTCAGAGCACAGCAGCACAAGAATTTGTATAGCACTTTTTTTTTTTGATATTTCAACAATCCAAACAACTGAAGTTTACATTTCTGGCCCCTGAGGTAGGTTTACTTAAATTTGAGGGGTGCACATAAGTTGATATTTTAAAAATTTAATAAATATTTCTTGAACACCTCTTATGGATTGAACCCTGTGCAAGCCACTGCAAAAAACAAAACAAGTCAGACCTGAGTTCTGTTCTCAAAAACACAAACTGGTGAGTCAGACATATAAACCATTGACTGTAATATTTCAGAATGAATATTAAGTTAGAGGAACACATATGAGCAAGCCATTATTGATGGCTGTGATAAGACTAGAGGATAAAGAACGGCAAAGAGTCAAAGATAGAACAGAGAGAAAGTGATGTTTATATTGATGCTTGACAGATGAGCAGGGATTTTTCAGGAGTAAAAAGAATAAGAGGGAAGAGGAAACAGATTTTAAAACTACCTTGGAAATGGCTTGTTTTCAGAAGCTAAGAGAATAGAGGGGGTAGATTATTTGATGAGGTCAACAGTGATCTCAATGACATTTCCACACATCAAAACATTAGCTGCCTCTCCCCCGCCCCGCCCCAATTTTTTTTTGTTTTGCTCACTATTGCATTTCAGTTCATCACCTGTAAGCAAACTGTGACATACAAAGACTTCTATCTATAATGGACTTTAAGGACTTTCTTTAGCTGACCCTTTTCAGTATACAACTCTTATTGTCAGAGAATCTACATGTTGTAACTTTTGAGCCTATCCTATTCCATATGTTTATCAAATTCATGCTTATCAAATTTGAAGACTACAGTAGGTGGGGTTAGCAAATGTATCAGGATGACAGATTTGGGGTCCAACATGAATTCAGTCTAGGATTATGAGACAGATAATAAAGATAATAAAGAGTATCTAAATTTCCTGAATTTGGCTTCATAAGGCCAACTTATAGGATGAGAAGAAAGGATGAACAGACTCAAGTATGGAATGATGTAGATGTTTTCATTATCTCTAAGCTCAGTATACAGCAATAAGGAGAATCTTCCTGAAATACCTAACAAATGTGAATTTATCAGAATTCCATACCATTCTGGAATAGTCAGATTACCCCTGGAGTGTTGTACCGCTTTCTGGAAAGCACTTTTTAAAGATGTTACACAAAATGGGGAAGGCCCAGGACAATAATCACGGTGTGATAAAGGGTGAAGAAATTATTTCACAAGATAAAAAAAAGTCAAGGGCCAGAGAAATCAGAATAAAGAAGAGGGAACAGTAATTATCTTCAACTACGTAAAGTGTGTGTGTGTGTGTGTGTGTGTGTGTGTGTGTGTTTTAAAGTTCTATATGACAAAACTAAGAGCAAATGGTGGACATTTCAGGAGACTGTTTTTGGAAAAGAACATTGTATGAACTTTATTATATTTCCATATATGCTAAGATCTCCTTTTTTGTTCTTTAGGCTGCCTACAAATATATTAGTTTAGCCCTGTACCATTACCACACTTTTTTTTATTATTTAAATATTTTTATTATTTTACTCTATCTTTTCTTTTAGCTTTGTAGTTACACCTATTAACATCAATATTTTAGTGATTATCTTAGAAATTATAAATTTGTAACTTCTTACAGTCTACCTTAAATCAATACTTTTATCATGTCCTCAATACAAGAACTTTACAACAGTTTGACTGCGTACTCCCTCTTTCACCAATTTTGCTGTTGTTGTTACTTATTTTACTTCTGCGTATTTTCAAAACTCCACAAGACATGGTTATTATTGTTGCTTAAACAGACAACAGTATTTTATACATGGCCACATATTTACTTCTTTTGAGTGTTCTTCCTTCTTTCTTGTACCTCTGTGCTTCTATCTGGGATCATTTTCCTTTATACTGAAGAACCCTTGATGTTTCCTGTAGCGTGAGTCTGCTGATTATAATATCTCTCAGGTTTGTTTGTCTGAAAACATTGTTATTTTGCCTTCATTTTTTGAAGGATTTTGTCTCTCTGCATAAAATTGCACTTTGGCGGTTTGATTTTTTTCTTTCAGTACTTCAAAGATGCAATTCCATTATCTTCTGACTTCACAGTTTCTCTCTTTTTCTTTTTTTTAGTTGAAGTACAGTTGACTTACAATATTATATTAGTTTCAGGTGTATAAGATAGTGATTCAACATTTATATGCATTACAAAATGATTACCATGATAAGTGTAGCCACCATCTGCCATCATGCAAAGTTTATAATACAATAAATAATACAATATTATTGACTGTATTCCCTATGTTGTACTTTTCATTCCCCTGAATTATTTATTTTACAACTGGAAGTTTGTATCTGTTAATCCTATTTAGTATTTTGCCCATTCCCCCAGTCCCCTCCTCTCTGTCAACCACCAGTTGGTTCTCTGTATTTATGAGTCTGTTTCTGTTTTATTTTGTTGGTTCATTTGTTTTGATTTTTAGATTCCACATATGAGTGGAATCATACAGTATTTGTCTTTCTGTGTCTGAATTATTTTACTTAGCATAATACCCTCTAGGTCCATCCATGTTTCAAAAACAAAAGAAAGAAAGAAAAAAAACAGAAGTCATTCATGGAGCACCTGGATGGCTCAGTCAGTTAAGCATCTGCTTTCTGTACAGGTCCTGATCCTGGGGTCTCAGAATTGAGTCCCCCATCGGGCTCCCTACTCAGGAGGGAGTCTGCTTCACCCTCTCCCTCTGCCTCTGCCTCTGCCTTTCCCCTCCCCCTGCCACTCATGCTCTCTGGTGCACTTTCTCTCTCTCAAATAAATAAATAAATAAAATCTTTCAAAAAAGAGAAGTTATTCATAATTCTTACTATTTTTCTGAAAGTGATAAATCTTTCATTCCTTTGAACAACTTTTAGAATTTTCTCTACATTTTTGGTTTTCAACAGCTTGACTATTATTTGCCTAGATATGGCTTTATTATTATTTATCCTTCTTCTTGGACATATGGGTTTGTATCTTCCTGTAGATTTTGAAACTTCTCATCCTTTATGTCCTCAAATACTGTTTCTGTTACATTATCTCCCTGCTCTTATTCTAGCACTTCGCTTACATATATGTTAGATTTTTTTTTATTATGTCCCAATTGCTCTTAACATTTTTTCTGGTTGATTTTTAAATAATTTTTCATTATTTTTCTTTTTGTGCTTCAGTTGGAGTATTTCCTGTGGGCCTGTCTTCGAGTTCATCCATCCTGTTTTCTGTTGTATCCAGCTTATTGTTAAAGGTGATGATATCTTAATTTTAGATTCTATATTTTGTAATTTTGTAAATTCTATAGATTCTATATTTTGTAATTCTAGGATGTCGACTTGATTTTTTACAGATTTAAACTCTTCATTTAAATAGTCTACCTTCTCATTCATCTTGTCCATTTTCCTTCTGTTTTCTTTAACATATAAATTGTAGTTACTTTCCAAGTCCTTCTTATCTGTTGACTCCAATATCTGAGATATCTTTAAGTCTAATTCTTTGACTATTTGTCTCTCTCTCTTTTTTTAAATTTATTTTTTATTTATTTTCAGCATAACAGTATTCATTATTTTTGCACCACACCCGGTGCTCCATGCAATCCGTGCCCTCTATAATACCCACCACCTGGTACCCCGACCTCCCACCCCCCGCCCCTTCAAAACCCTCAGATTGTTTTTCAGAGTTCATAGTCTCTCATGGTTCATCTCCCCTTCCAATTTCCCCCAATTCCCTTCTCCTCTCTATCTCCCCATGTCCTCCATGCTATATGTTATGCTCCACAAATAAGTGAAACCATATGATAATTGACTCTCTCTGCTTGACTGATTTCACTCAGCATAATCTCTTCCAGTCCCGTTCATGTTGCTACAAAAGTTGGGTATTCGTCCTTTCTGTTGTCTCTTAATCATTAGTCATTTCTCCTGCCTTTTTGAAATTCTAAAAATTTTTTATGTACAATAGACATTGTGGTTGGTATGTTAGAAAGATTCCAGCTTATGTCATTATCACACTGTTTTAATTGCTCTAACAAATAATGGCAATTGTGTGTCTTCCTCTTTAGTCCTTATGACCTTTATTTTTTTCTTATATATATGCACTTGATAATGCTTTAAAGAATAAAGGCAATGATAGTAAACATCTTTGCATTATTTCTTATCTGAAAGGAAATGATTCTATAGATTTTTGCTAGATAATCTTTATTAGGTAAGAAAATCCCCTTGTAACAATAGTTTGGAAAGAATTTTTTATAATCATATGTTTCTATTTTTTAAGTGCCTTTTTGTATCTAGAGAGATGGTTATAGTGTGTATCTCTTTTAACCTGTTAATGTAATGAATACTATTTCAAGATTTTCTAATTTTGAACTATCCTTACATTTTAGATAATGGTTTCCTATTTCTAAGAAATACTACTTGAATAGATTTGGTAATATTTCATGTAGGATTTTTCTACCTATATTTGTAAGTGATATTGGCTTATTAATCTCTATATTACTATGGATTCTCCAGAGAAACTAAACCAATAGGAGATATAGATATATAGATTATATCTAGATCACAACTTTGTTTTTCTAAAAGATTTTATTTATTTATTTGTTTATTTATTTAAGAGAGAATGAGAAAGCAAGCACATGCAGGGGAGAGAGAGAAAGAAAGAGAGCAGGAGCAAGGAGAGGGGGAGGGTCAGAGGGAGAAGCATACTCACCCTGAGCAGGGAGTCTGATGTGGGGCTCCATTCCAAGACCCTGAGATCATGTCCTGAGCTGAAGGCAGATGCTTAACTGACTGAGTCACCCAGGTGCCCCTAGATCACAACTTTTTTTTTTTTAAAAAGATTTTATTTATTTATTAGACAGAGAGAGAGAGATCACAAATAGGCAGAGAGGCAGGCAGAGAGAGGGGGAAACAGGTTCCCCGTTGAGCAGAGAGCCCAACTCAGGACTCGATCCCAGGACGCTGAGATCATGACCTAAGCTGAAGACAGAGGCTTTAACCCCACTGAGCCACCCAGGTGCCCAAGATCACGACTTTTTATCCATTCATCCATTGGTGGGCACTTAGGTTTTTTCCATATCTTGGGCATTATAAATAATGCTGTAATAAACATTGTTGCAGGTATATTTTTAGTTTTTTAATTTTAATTCCAGTATAGTTAACCTAGTGTTATATTAGTTCCAGGTGTACCATATAGTTATTCAACAATTTTGTACAACACCCAGCGCCCATCACAAGTGCACTCCTTAATCCCCATCATCTATTTCACCCATCCCCCACCCCCTTCCTTCTGGCAACCATCAGTGAGTTCTCTATAGCTGAGAGTCTGTTTATTGGTTTGTCTTTCTTTTTTTTTTCCTTTGCTTATTTGTTTTGTTTCTTAAATCCCACATATGAATAAAATATGTTGTTTGTCTTTCTCTAACTGACTAATTTTGTATAGCATTATACTCTCTAACTCCATCCATGTCATTGCAAATGGAAGAATTTCATTCCTTTTTATGGCCTAGCAATATATATATATAATATATATATATTATATATTCTTCATCCACTCTTCTATTGATGGGCACTTGGGCTGCTTCCATAATTTGGCTATTATAATTTGGCCATTGTAAATAATGCTACATTAAACATGGGGTGCATAAATATTTCCAAATTAGTGTTTTCATATTCTTTGGGCAAATATCCAGTAGTGAAATTACTGGCTCATATGGTAGTTCTAGTTTTAATTTTTTGAGGGACCCCCATACTGTTTTCTACAGGGACTGCACCAACTCTCATTCCCACCAACAGTGTGTGAGGGTTCCCCTTTCTCCACATCCTTAACAACCATTGTTTCTTGGGTTTTACATCTTAGCCATTTTGACAGGTGTGAGATGGTATCTCAGTGTGGTTCTGATATGCATTTCCCTGATGATGAGTGATGTTGAATATCTTTTCGTGTGTCTGTTGGCTGTCTGACATGTTGTCTTTGCAGAAATGTCTGTTCATGTCTTCTGCCCATTTTTAAGTGGATTATTTGGCTTTTTGTGTTGAGTTTTATAGGTTCTTTTTATATTTTTGATACACACCCTTAATAAGGTATGTCATTTGCAAATATATTCTCTCATTCACTAAATAGACTTTTAGTTTTGTTGATTGTTTCCTTTGCTGTGCAGAAGCTTTTTACTTTGATACAGTCCCAATTTGTGTGTGTGTGTGTGTGTGTGTGTGTGTGTGTGTGTGTGTGTGCTTTTGTTTCTCTTGCTTCAGGAGACATATCTAGAAAAATGTTGCTATAGTCAATGTCAGAGAACTTACTTTTTGCATTCTCTTTTAGAATTTTTATGGTTTCAGGTCTCACATTTAGGTCTTAAATCCCTTTTGAGTTTATTTTTGTGTATGGTGTAGGAAAGTGGTCCAATTTCATTCTTTTGCATGTATTATCTATTTTCTCCAAACCCCATTTGTTGAAGAGATTACCTTTTTCCAATTGGATATTTTTGCCTCATTTGTCAAAGATTAACTGACCAGTTAGCCATGTGTTTATTCCTGAGTTTTCTGTTCTGTTCTATTGACCTGTATGTTTATTTTTGTGCCAGTACCACACTAGTTTGATGACTACAGCTTTATAATACATCTTGAAATCTGGGATTGTGATACCTACAGTTTTGTTCTTTTTCAAGATTGCTTGGGCCCTTCAAGGTCCTTTGTGTTTCCAAACAAATTTTAGGATTATTTGTATTAGTTCTGTGAAAAATGTTGTTTGTATTTCAATAAGAATTGCATTAAAATCTGTGGTTTGGGTAGTATGGACATTTTAACAATATTTCTTTTTCCAACCCATGAGTATGGAATATCTTTCCATTTGTTTGTATCATCTTTAATTTATTTCATTTATATTTTATAGTTTTCAGAGTACAGGTCTTTCACCTCTTTGCTAAGTTTAATCCTGGGTATTTTATTAATTTTGGTATAATTGTAAATGGAATTGTTTTTTTAATTTCTCTTTCTGCTGCTCTATTTTTAGTGTATAGAAATGCAATGGATTCCTCTATATTGGTTTTGTATCCTCTGACCTTACTAAATTAATTCATTAGTTCTAGTAACTCTTTGGTGGAGTCTTTAGGGTTTTCTATATATAGCATGTCATCTGAAAATAGTGACAGTTTTACTTCTTCTTTACCAGTTTGGATGCCTTTTATTTCTTTTTGATATCTGATT
Source organism: Mustela nivalis (assembly GCF_964662115.1). Lineage (NCBI taxonomy): Eukaryota > Metazoa > Chordata > Mammalia > Carnivora > Mustelidae > Mustela > Mustela nivalis. The sequence continues at coordinate 94,382,922 of NC_139040.1, forward strand.
GCTGTGGCTAGGACTTCCAGTACTATGTTGAATAAAAATGGTGAGAGTGGACACCCTTGTCTTGTTCCTGATCTTAGGAGGAAAGCTCTCCATTTTCACCATTGAGTAAAATGTTAACTTTGGGGTTTTCATATATGCCCTATATTATGTTGAGGTATGCTCCCTCTAAACTTACTTTGTTGAGGTTTTTTTTTTTTTATCATGAATGGATGTTGTACTTTGTTAAATGTTTTTTTCTGCATCTATTGAGATGCTCACAAGGTTTTTTCTTTAATCCTTTCTCTTGTTGATGTGATGTATCACACTGATTGATTTACAAATATTGGACCACCCTTGCATCCTGAGAATAAATTCCACTTGATCATAGTGGAAGATTTTTTTTAGTGTATTGTTGGATTCAGTCTGTCAATATTTTGTTGAGGATTTTTTACATCTATGTTCATCAGAGATATAACACTAAAAGTGTTTATAGTAGAGGTAAGTAATTAACATACCACCATATTATTATATTAACATATTCTGAAATTTGTCTATACTTACCATACCAGTATATTGTATATTTTCATATGTTTTCATGTTATTAATTAGTATTCATTCATTTCAGCATGAAGAATTCTTTTCAGTGTTCCTTGTGAGGCAGGTATAGTGGTGATAGTCTCTCAGCTTTTGTTTGTCTTGTAAAGTCTTTATCTCCCCTTTCCCAAACAGCTTTACTGGAAAGAATATTTTTGGTTGGCAATTCTCTTCCAGCGCTTTGAATGGATCAGCTTGCCCTCTCCTGGCCTGTAATATTTTTGCTAAGAAATTTACCAATGGCCTAATGGGAGAATCCCTTTAAGTTATAAGCTTCTTTCTTTTTTTCTTTTCTTTTTTTTTTTTTAGCACTGGCAAGTAGGAGTTTTATTAAAAAACAATCTTGGAGCAACTACCTGAGTACCAGAACTTACTGAATCAAAACTACATTTTTACATGGTGCCAAGTACATTCAATTGTGAGAAAAATTTTGAGAAGTACTTTGAAATATATTGGTCTATATAATTCTTTTTTTTTATATATAATTTTTTATTTTTTATAAACATATATTTTTATCCCCAGGGGTACAGGTCTGTGAATCACCAGGTTTACACACTTCACAGCACTCACCAAAGCACATACCATCCCCAATGTCCATAATCCCACCCCCTTCTCCCAAACCCCCTCCCCCCAGCAACCCTCAGTTAGTTTTGTGAGATTAAGAGTCACTTATGGTTTGTCTCCCTCCCAATCCCATCTTGTTTCATTTATTCTTCTCATACCCACTTAAGCACCCATGTTGCATCACCACCTCCTCATATCAGGGAGATCATATGATAGTTGTCTTTCTCTGCTTGACTTATTTCGCTAAGCATGATACGCTCTAGTTCCATCCATGTTGTCGCAAATGGCAAGATTTCATTTCTTTTGATGGCTCCATAGTATTCCATTGTGTATATATACCACATCTTCTTGATCCATTCATCTATTGATGGACATCTAGGTTCTTTCCATAGTTTGGCTATTGTGGACATTGCTGCTATAAACATTCGGGTGCACGTGCCCCTTTGGATCACTACGTTTGTATCTTTAGGGTAAATACCCAATAGTGCAATTGCTGGGTCATAGGGCAATTCTATTTTCAACATTTTGAGGAACCTCCATGCTGTTTTCCAGAGTGGCTGCACAAGCTTGCATTCCCACCAACAGTGTAGGAGGGTTCCCCTTTCTCCACATCCTCGCCAGCATCTGTCATTTCCTGACTTGTTGATTTTAGCCATTCTGACTGGTGTGAGGTGATATCGCATTGTGGTTTTGAATTGTATTTCCCTGATGCCGAGTGATATGGAGCACTTTTTCATGTGTCCGTTGGCCATCTGGATGTCTTCTTTGCAGAAATGTCTGTTCATGTCCTCTGCCCATTTCTTGATTGGATTATTTGTTCTTTGGGTGTTGAGTTTGCTAAGTTCTTTATAGATTCTGGACACTAGTCCTTTATCTGATATGTCATTTGCAAATATCTTCTCCCATTCTGTCAGTTGTCTTTTGATTTTGTTAACTGTTTCCTTTGCTGTGCAAAAGCTTTTGATCTTGATGAAATCCCAATAGTTCATTTTTGCCCTTGCTTCCCTTGCCTTTGGCGTTGTTCCTAGGAAGATGTTGCTGCGGCTGAGGTCGAAGAGGTTGCTGCCTGTGGTCTCCTCAAGGATTTTGATGGATTCCTTTCGCACATTGAGGTCCTTCATCCATTTTGAGTCTATTTTTGTGTGTGGTGTAAGGAAATGGTCCAATTTCATTTTTCTGCATGTGGCTGTCCAATTTTCCCAGCACCATTTATTGAAGAGGCTGTCTTTTTTCCATTGGAGAGTCTTTCCTGCTTTGTCGAAGATTAGTTGACCATAGAGTTGAGGGTCTATTTCTGGGCTCTCTATTCTGTTCCATTGATCTATGTGTCTGTTTTTGTGCCAGTACCATGCTGTCTTGATGATGACAGCTCTGTAATAGAGCTTGAAGTCCGGAATTGTGATGCCACCAATGTTGGCTTTCTTTTTCAATATCCCCTTGGCTATTCGAGGTCTTTTCTGGTTCCATATAAATTTTAGAATTATTTGTTCCATTTCTTTGAAAAAGATGGATGGTACTTTAATAGAAATTGCATTAAATGTGTAGATTGCTTTAGGTAGCATAGACATTTTCACAATATTTATTCTTCCAATCCAGGAGCATGGAACATTTTTCCATTTCTTTGTGTCTTCCTCAATTTCTTTCATGAGTACTTTACAGTTTTCTGAGTATAGATTCTGTGTCTCTTTGGTTAGGTTTATTCCTAGGTATCTTATGGTTTTGGATGCTATTGTAAATGGGATTGACTCCTTAATTTCCGTTTCTTCTGTCTTGCTCTTGGTGTAGAGAAATGCAACTGATTTCTGTGCATTGATTTTATATCCTGACACTTTACTGAATTCCTGTATAAGTTCTAGCAGTTTGGGAGTGGAGTCTTTTGGGTTTTCCACATATAGTATCATATCATCTGCGAAGAGTGATAATTTGACTTCTTCTTTGCCGATTTGGATGCCTTTAATTTCCTTTTGTTGTCTGATTGCTGAGGCTAGGACCTCTAGTACTATGTTGAATAGCAGTGGTGATAATGGACATCCCTGCCATGTTCCTGACCTTAGCGGAAAAGCTTTCAGTTTTTCTCCATTGAGAATGATATTTGCGGTGGGTTTTTCATAGATGGCTTTGATGATATTGAGGTATGTGCCCTCTATCCCTACACTTTGAAGAGTTTTGATCAGGAAGGGATGCTGTACTTTGTCAAATGCTTTTTCAGCATCTATTGAGAGTATCATATGGTTCTTGTTCTTTCTTTTATTGATGTGTTGTATCACATTGACTGATTTGCGGATGTTGAACCAACCTTGCAGCCCTGGAATAAATCCCACCTGGTCGTGGTGAATAATCTTTTTAATGTACTGTTGAATCCTATTGGCTAGTATTTTGTTGAGTATTTTCGCATCTGTGTTCATCAAGGATATTGGTCTATAGCTCTCTTTTTTGGTGGGATCCTTGTCTGGTTTTGGGATCAAGGTGATGCTGGCCTCATAAAATGAGTTTGGAAGTTTTCCTTCCATTTCTATTTTTTGGAACAGTTTCAGGAGAATAGGAATTAGTTCTTCTTTAAATGTTTGGTAGAATTCCCCCGGAAAGCCATCTGGCCCTGGGCTTTTGTTTGTTTGGAGATTTTTAATGACTGTTTCAATCTCCTTACCTGGTTATGGGTCTGTTCAGGCTTTCTACTTCTTCCTGGTTCAGTTGTGGTAGTTTATATGTTTCTAGGAATGCATCCATTTCTTCCAGATTGTCAAATTTATTGCCGTAGAGTTGCTCATAGTATGTTCTTATAATAGTTTGTATTTCTTTGGTGTTAGTTGTGATCTCTCCTCTTTCATTCATGATTTTATTTATTTGGGTCCTTTCTCTTTTCTTTTTGATAAGTCTGGCCAGGGGTTTATCAATTTTATTAATTCTTTCAAGGAACCAGCTCCTACTTTCGTCGATTTGCTCTATTGTTTTTTTTTGGTTTCTATTTCATTGATTTCTGCTCTGATCTTTATGATTTCTCTTCTCCTGCTGGGCTTAGGGTTTCTTTCTTGTTCTTTCTCCAGCTCCTTTAGGTGTAGGCTTAGGTTGTGTACCTGAGACCTTTCTTGTTTCTTGAGAAAGGCTTGTACCGCTATATATTTTCCTCTCAGGACTGCCTTTGTTGTGTCCCACAGATTTTGAACCGTTGTATTTTCTTTTTTTTTTTAATTTTTTATTTTTAAGCAGGCTCTCTGCTCAGAGCAGAGAGCCCGATGCGGGGCTTGATCCAAGGATCCTGAGATCATGACCTGAGCCGAAGGCAGAGGCTTAACCCACTGAGCCACCCAGGCGCCCCTGAACCGTTGTATTTTCATTATCATTTGTTTCCATGATTTTTCTCAATTCTTCTTTAATTTCCTGGTTGACCCATTCATTCTTTAGAAGGATGCTGTTTAGTCTCCATGTATTTGTGTTCTTTCCAAACTTCCTTTTGTGGTTGAGTTCTAGCTTTAGAGCATTGTGGTCTGAAAATATGCAGGGAATGATCCCAATCTTTTGATACTGGTTGAGTCTTGATTTAGGACCGAGGATGTGATCTATTCTGGAGAATGTTTCATGTGCACTAGAGAAGAATGTGTATTCTGTTGCTTTGGGATGAAATGTTCTGAATATATCTGTGATGTCCATCTGGTCCAGTGTGTCGTTTAAGGCCTTTATTTCCTTGCTGATCTTTTGCTTGGATGATCTGTCCATTTCAGTGAGGGGAGTGTTAAAGTCCCCTACTATTATTGTATTATTGTTGATGTGTTTCTTTGATTTTGTTATTAATTGGTTTATATAGTTGGCTGCTCCCACGTTGGGGGCATAGATATTTAAAATTGTTAAATCTTCTTGTTGGACAGACCCTTTGAGTATGATATAGTGTCCTTCCTCATCTCTTATTATAGTCTTTGGCTTAAAATCTAATTGATCTGATATAAGGATTGCCACTCCTGCTTTCTTCTGATGTCCATTAGCATGGTAAATTCTTTTCCACCCCCTCACTTTAAATCTGGAGGTGTCTTCAGGCTTAAAATGAGTTTCTTGGAGGCAACATATAGATGGGTTTTGTTTTTTTATCCATTCTGATACCCTGTGTCTTTTGACAGGGGCATTTAGCCCATTAACATTCAGGGTAACTATTGAGAGATATGAATTTAGGGCCATTGTATTGCCTGTAAGGTGACTGTTACTGTATATGGTCTCTGTTCCTTTCTGATCTACCACTTGTAGGATCTCTCTTTGCTTTGAGGACCCCTTTCAAGATTTCCTGTAGAGCTGGTTTGGTGTTTGCAAATTCTTTCAGTTGTTGTTTGTCCTGGAAGCTTTTAATCTCTCCTTCTATTTTCAATGATAGCCTAGCTGGATATAGTATTCTGGGCTGCATGTTTTTCTCATTTAGTGCTCTGAAAATATCATGCCAGCTCTTTCTGGCCTGCCAGGTCTCTGTGGATAAGTCAGCTGCCAATCTAATACTTTTACCATTGTATGTTACAGACTTCTTTTCCCGGGCTGCTTTCAGGATTTTCTCTTTGTCACTGAGACTTGTAAATTTTACTATTAGGTGACGGGGTGTGGGCCTATTCTTATTGATTTTGAGGGGCGTTCTCTGAACCTCCTGAATTTTGATGCTCGTTCCCTTTGCCATATTGGGGAAATTCTCCCCAATAATTCTCTCTAGTATACCTTCTGCTCCTCTCTCTCTTTTTTCTTCTTCTGGAATCCCAATTATTCTAATGTTTTTTCTTCTTATGGTGTCACTTATCTCTCGAATTCTCCTCTCGTGGTCCAGTAGCTGTTTGTCCCTCTTTTGCTCAGCTTCTTTATTCTCTGTCATTTGGTCTTCTATATCACTAATTCTTTCTTCTGCCTCATTTATCCTAGCAGTGAGAGCCTCCATTTTTGATTGCACCTCATTAATAGCTTTTTTGATTTCAACTTGGTTAGATTTTAGTTCTTTTATTTCTCCAGAAAGGGCCTTTATATCTCTCGAGAGGGTTTCTCTAATATCTTCCATGCCTTTTTCGAGCCCTGCTAGAACCTTGAGAATTGTCATTCTGAACTCTAGATCTGACATATTACCAATGTCTGTATTGATTAGGTCCCTAGCCTTCAGTATTGCCTCTTGTTCTTTTTTTTGTGTTGAATTTTTCCGTCTTGTCATTTTGTCCAGATAAGAGTATATGAAGGGGCAAGTAAAATACTAAAAGGGTGGCAACAACCCCAGGAAAATATGCTTTAACCAAATTAGAAGAGATCCCAAATCGTGAGGGGGGAGAAAGGGGATAAAAAGAGGTTCAAAAAGGAAGAAATAAAAAAAAAGAAAAAAAAGAAAAGAAAAGAATTTAAAAAACGAAAACAAGTAAGAAAAATATAAAAAAGAAAATATATATATATATTGGATAAACTAGTTAAAAAACTTTAAAAAAGGAAAAGGTAAAAGTTAAAAAAAATTTTACCAGAAGGTGAGAAAAAAAACAAAAAATGAAAAAGAAAAAAATTAAATTAACTGCAAGACTAAAAAAAAAATCACAGTGAAAAAGCCGTGCTTTGCTTTCTCCTCCTCTGGAATTCTGCTGCTCTCCTTGGTATTGAAACCGCACTCCTTGGTAGGTGAACTTGGTCTGGGCTGGATTTTTTGTTGATCTTCTGGGGGAGGGGCCTGTTGTAGTGATTCTCAAGTGTCTTTGCCCCAGGCGGAATTGCACCGCCCTTATCTGGGGCCGGAGTGAGTAATCCGCTCGGGTTTGCTTTCAGGAGCTTTTGTTCCCTGAGCGCTTTCCGTAGAGTTCTGGAGGACGGGAATACAAATGGCGGCCTCCTGGTCTCCGGCCCGGAGGAGCCGAGAGCCCAGGGCCCCACTCCTCAGTGCGCCCTCAGAGAACAGCGCCCAGTTACTCCCGTCCGCCTGACCTCCGGCCGCGCTCCGAGCTCACTGAGCCTGCGACTGGTTCAAGGTAACACCGAGCCGTGAGCTTACTGTCGGCTCTGTCTCTGCAGCCGGCTTTCCCGTTCCAGTACCTGCAAGCTCTGCGACACTTAGACACCCCCGATCCTTCTGTGACCCTGCGGGACCTGAGGCCACGCTGACCCCGTTTGGGCTTTGCCCCGGTTTAGCCTCTGGAGCGATGTCCCTCAGCGGAACAGACTTTTAAAAGTCCTGATTTTGTGCGCGGTTGCTCCGCCGCTTGCCGGGAGCAGGCCCCTCCCCCCGGGGTCTATCTTCCCGTCGCTTTGGATTCACTTCTCCGCCGGTCCTACCTTTCAGAAAGTGGTTGTTTTTCTGTTTCCAGAATTGCTGTTCTTCTTCTCTTCGATCTGCCGATGGATTTTCAGGTGTTTGCAATCTTTAGATAAGCTATCTAGCTGATCTCTGGCTAGCTGAAGTAGTCTCAGCCTGCTACTTCTCCGCCATCTTGACTCCTCCCCATAAGCTTCTTTCTTTTGATACTTTTAGGATTCCTTCTTTGTTTTTGTGTTTTGACACTTTTATTATAACGACTTTTGAAGAGAATCTCTTTAAGGAGTTTGGTGACACATGAGGTTCATGAACTTGGATATCCAAATACCTACCCAGATTTTAGATATACTCAGCCATTTTTTAAAATAAGCTTCCTTTCCCCTTCTCCTTCTCTTCTTCTGGAACTCCAGTAATTCATAGGTAGGTGCTTTGATAGTATTCCTCAGATCATGAAATAATGTATTCATTTTTTCATTTTTTTCTTCTTTCTCCTCTGACTGGATAATTTCAAAGTTCTTATTCTTTAATTCAGATTCTTTCTCCTGCTTCATTAATTCTGTTATTGTTAATGTTCTCTATTGCATTTTTTTTTCACTTCATTCATTATATTCATCAGTTCCAGCATTTCTATTTGGTTCTTTTTTTATGGTTCCACACAGTTGGGAGAGCCCCAGGCACTTACTCACATGCTCTCACTTTCTCCCATGGGAAAAATCATGGGCCAAGAAGTCTTGCCTGACACTGTAATGTGCCACCTTGGGGAAAGGGTGAATTATTTCTCACTCTCTCCAAGGCATCAAAACCCATATTTTCTTTTTGTTCCAACAGTGTGCTACAACTTCTCTGCCAGAAACCTGGACTTCTACAAAAGCTTTTTGTCCGTGGGTGATTGTCTAAGACAGTGTTCTGGTGTTTCCAGACCATGACCAAGAGGTGCTGGAACCACTTCATGAGCCACTTTCGGGTCCACAGCTGAGACTAAGGTCAGTATACCTATTTTCCAATGCATGGATGAGCAGCACTACTCCCAGGCCCTTGGGCATATGATGCTGGATTCCACAGCTCTCACTAAGACACTTTTGTCCATGGATGGATGCCAAATTGTTATGAGGAGGGTGTGCAACGATGCATGTCTTATTCAGCTGCATGACTGAAATCACTCCTATCTTGGAGATTTAAATGTAGATAGGCCCCACTCTTAGCAAATTTTCTGAAATGGAAGAAATGGCAGCTGAGTTCCTACACTTCACAGATTTTCTACAGGAGCATAAACTAATCTGAAGAATGATGTGTCAATAACTGAAAAATTCAACCTCAAATAGTAATTCTTATGAATAACTTTTGTTTTCCTTTCCCAGTCTTTTTTTTTAAGATTTTATTTATTTATTTGACAGAGAGAGATCACAAGCAGGCAGAGAGACAGGCAGAGAGAGAGAGAAAATTAGCCAGATGCCGATGAACATGTTGTAGGGAGACAAAAGCAACTTCAAGTCTTTGTGCAGGAGGCACATAGCCATGCTTTAGACAGGATTGGAGCCAGAAACTAAATCCTATAGGAGTTGCTTTCTTTTTATTTGCATCTGGCTAATTTTCTCTTCATCTCTGGATGAAGCCAAATTTGTTTGTCCCAATCATGACTTTATAGCATTTCCCTTTTGAGCATACAACAAAGATGACATTCAGTCTCTATGCTCTAAGTATAAATTCTCAGGAAGAGAAACCTGATTTTCCCAGCTTAGATCAGGCACCAACCTCTGGTCTAATTACCAGTGACCAGCGGGAAAACTCATATGGTCCATTACCCACTCTGTACGAACTGGGAGAGGCCTCAGAGAAGAGGCATGGGCCACCAAAAAAATGGATTGGCATGCCACGATTGTGCTTTCTCCTTGCTTCCTAGCTCCAAGTTATCAGCCTCTAAGGGACAAGTGGATTAAATCAACTCAGAATGAAACATGATGAATGTTACTGAAAGCCTAAACTTCAGAAATAATACTAGATCGAAGGATAAAACTGGGCAGGAAAGGACACTTGAGAAGAAGAGAGAAAACATGTTACCCACAGGTTTTCTGGGTCTGGGAGGTGGTGTGAAAAAAGAGGAATAAAAAGCACTATTGACAAGTTTCAGCCACAAAATCATCACTACTGCCCCTGCCTGCTTTGTTAAAGAAAAAGGAAAAGACAGTTCATCAGCAGTATTCGGGGCTTCTGGTCAATTTGAGTACAATTTAAAGCTTCCTCCTTATCATTGCCTCACCCATCAATTGTTCCCTGGAGTCTCTGTGCATTTCTAGCTTTTGATTTCCATTTGAAGCACAGAGCTCCTCAAAGGATGGCTGCTGGAGCTAGCATTCAAGCTAGCATTTGAACCTGACATTGCTTTACCCAGGGGTACACTTGTTGGGCCCCACCACCCCTTGGCAGAAATCAACCCCTCTTCTTTTCCCCTGAAATTCTATAAGTCACTCTTACCTTCCCAACCATGAGCTTAAGGATTTTATTACCTCTGGCAGAATGAGCATGGAGCTGCAGACCCCCAGTGCCTTCTCTCTTTGCCTCATGGGAGTTTTCAGCCTGAATTGGCTTGATGTTTAAACCGTGGGCTGGGCCTGAGCCTAGCCCAAATTGTGAAGTAGTATAGTATTAATCTTCTGGGACTTTGTCACTCTAGGTCCCCCTTCAGCTCATTTAATCTTCACTCAAGGAAGAAGTTCTGCCAGACACTTCACATCTAAATTTGCATGGGTGCTTTCTATATAGGTATGAACAAAGTCAAGGATAGCATTAGTTAAGTGGCCCTCAAAGTGCAGTCTCACACCAGCAGCATCGGCATCACCTGGGAACTACTTAGCAATGGAAAGTCTTGGGACTCCAGGGTGGCTCAGTCTGTTAACCATTTGCTTTCAGCTCAGGTCATGATCCCAGGGCCCTAGGATTGAGTCCCACATCGGGCTCCATGCTCAGCAGGGAGGCTGTTTCTCCCTCTCCCCCTGCCTGCTGCTCACCCTGCTTGTACCCTCGGCGTGTATGTGTGTGTGTGTGTGTGTGTGGGTGGGTATGAAATAAATAAATAAAATTTTTTTAAAAGAAAAAGAAATGCAAAATCTTGAGCCCAAACTTAAATCTACCAAATAAGAAACACTAGGGGAGGGATCAGTCATCTGCCTTTTATTAAGTCCTCTAGGTGATCTCTTATGGACACCAAAGGGTGAGAAACTCTGCTTCAGAATGGGTTAATGGCCATCCTAGACTATAGATGAAGTCAGATTTTTAACATCTCCCCACCCAAGTACCACTTATTACAGGTTTATTTGTACCCTCTAGCTACCAGGGCTGCGCACATAATTTCCAGGCCCAGTGCCAAATGACAATGTGGGATTCTTGCTCAAAAAGCAGGAAAATAATGTCCATAAAGGTACCAGTAAGTTTTTTTTCTTTCCTCCCCATCTCTTGACTAGTTGTGGTATTCTTTATTTGTAATTAAATATCATTCTAATTAAAGAAAAATCAAAATGTTATTAGCATAAGTTGTCTTTTTATTGTGTAAATAAAAAAATAAAAAATATAATAATATATAATAACAAATACATGCAAATATTAGAGCATTTCTCCTCTATATAGAATCACGTACACTTCACAATTTGTATTTTGTGGCTTGTCCCTGATAGGTGCCTCAAGCTGGCCAAAAGGGATGGACACGAGCCAGGTTCAAGAAGGTTGGAAGGAGGTAAAGAGGCACAGATATCGCTGAGGGAGCCCTTCTGTGGTATTGACCAGGCAAAGGCAGACCCACCCAGGCACCCAAGCAACCAAGCCTCTACCCTTAGCGGGGCAGGCTCACAGGCTTGACCTTCAACAGGTTTCCCTGCCCACCAGCTGCTGGACCATGCCCCTTCCCCACCTCCATCTCCCATGAGAGGGTAGGGTCTGGGGAAGTTCAGCCAGCATTTTCCTTTCCTAGGGCCTACCACCCTAACCTACGGCAGAGAGATGACCCTAAAGGATCTTTAAAACTCTGTGGCAGGATGCATCAGTATTTGGATCAGGACAGGCCAGATGTGTACCTGTCCCCACAGAGACACAGCTGCCACAAGATGTACTACTGTACTACCAGCCTGGGGCAGGAACAGGACCACTCTGCTGCTCAGGGATGCTGCAGGGGGCACATGCCCAACCCCATCCTCCCCATGGTCGTACCCAGTTCCCTTGCCAGGGACAGAGGGTATCAGCTGTCAGGGCTGAGGTGGGGAGGGGAGACACAGTGGGGCCTGGGGTGTCAGGAGTAGGAAAGCAGGGAGCTGAGAATCCACCCTAGGAAAGTGGTGGAGGTGGGACCTTCCCTGGGCGAAGGCTCCAAGCTCCTTGCACATGTCCCATTGTCCCTGCAGATGTCCTTTACAAAACACAAACTCAAAAATGAAACCATTAAAAATTTGAAGACAGTGACTACATAGCATTAAGCCCTACGCATGGGGCCCTACTGAGCCTGGGGCCCTTTCGAACAAGGCCATTGCACTGGTCACGTGCCCATGAAGACAGCCCTGCCAGCTACTCCTGAAAAAAGCAGGGTAAAGACTAACTCAGTGACATACCTATCCAGCCTCCACACTCCCTTACAAATGGAATGGGTCTCCTCGACTAGTGTCACGAGAACCTTCCGAACCTGAACCTTGACCATTTCTCCAATTTCAACTCGACCCAGTGTTCCTTCCATAGCTAGAGGTTCTAGCCAGACTGAACTAGGACCAGCTGCTCTCTTGCAAGTGCCTGTTGCCTCTGCCTCTGCCTGGAATGTTCCCCACTTCTCCCCAAGTCCACCCCATCACTAACTCCGTCGTTCAGATGGATACTCTAAGTGCATCAGGTATCCTACGCAGTCCCATACAATACTGTGTCTCTCTCACTGGTAGGAATTGAAAGTGCCTGTTTCCCTGCATGTCCCCACAATAGTTAGAAACCCCAGAAAGGCAGAGACAGCATCTTGTTCCCCACTCTATCTTCGGCGTTTGGCAGACTATTAACAAGAGTGGGAATCAGTGATGCTGATGAAATGGGTCCAAGGGTAAGACTCACAGTGTGCTGTCACTGAGAAAAAACCGCCTGTCCAAGTATCTTATGACTAAATGCTATAATCTTTTATTCTCTGAGTCAGACACAACACCACTTCCTTTTTCTGAGACTGCTTTTGCATCTGTCAGATAAATTTAAGCGGCTGAAGTTTAGAGAACCGTATTCAGAGGAGATGAGTGTTTTGCTCTCGCCCCTTCAGTTGAATGTCTTCCGTTGAATTTACATCTTAAAGTTGCAGAAGAAAATTCTCTTTCCCATCCTTCATTGGCTTCCAAGGTATTTAGGATAACTTCAAGTGGTAGCCACCCCAGGATTATGATCCTGAAATGCCTTTGGACCAGCAGTACAGGAGTTTGTGAGCAAGGGTGGGCACATGTCCGGTTTCTTCAGGCAGGTCAGCACAGTTAAAAGCTTTTTTTTTTTTTTTTTTTTTTGGCTTAGAACCCTTTAACTATAAAAATAAATAAAATGAACATCAGTTATATCTGCTCCCGCTGAGGGCTCAGACATGAAATCCTTTCATTTTCTGAGAACCCTAAAGAGACAACTTGGGATTCACCTGAATCATTTATCATTGGCTCCAAAGAGATAGATAAAAATGAGGCATCGCGCAGCACGTGGAGGCAAGGGGATTCAGATGTCCTTTGCTTCAGGTCTGGGAGAAGGGAGGCCCCTGCTTTGTGTTCTGAGGTCAGAACCAGAGCCTCAGCCAGAGAGGAGCCCGGCAGCAGCCCTCTGAGCTTTCTGCCATCCAGCATTCACATTGACTTGCCTTTGAGGCTAACAATGGAAGGCTACAGTTAGATCTTTCAAACTGTGCCTTGGATAAATTTGCTTGGTGTCTGAAGGCAGTTTTGGAAGTATATTTAGTCTTCTGATACTCTCGTGAAATAATAGCGTTAAAACTATTTAGCTTGTTTGGTGAGTGTAACTTCTAAAAAGTTAGTAACACTAATTTTTACCAAGTAGTAATGTGTTTGTTCTAAAGTTTACACTGTCTATAAGGGAAAGTAAATCATGATCATGTAGTTCTCTGGAGGCAGAAAACTCATTATAATTGTTTGCCTTGACCCAAATGAACATAACCACAAGGACAGGGAAACATTCTTTAACTTCTATAGCTTACTCTTTTGTTTCTGTAACATGATTATTATTCATATTTTTCAATATCTCTTTCTACCTACATTAAAAAAAGATTTTATATATTTATTTGAGAGAAGGTCAGAGAGAGAGAGGAAAAAAAGGAGCAGGGGGAGGGGCAGAGGGAGAGGGAGAAGCACACTCCCCGCTGAGCAGGGAGCCTGACGTTGGACTCCATCCTGGGATTCAGGGAATCATGACCTAAGCTGAAGGCAGACGCTCTCCTGACTGAGTCACCCAGGTGCCCCTACCTACAACATTAAATATGAACCACAAATTGCATGCATGTGTGTTCTATAGCATTAGAGCACAGTGGTTAAGGGCACACTGAGCTTCTGGAGCCAGATTGCCTGGGTTCAAATCTGCTCCAACTGGCTCACTAACTATGAATCCTTGGGCCTCTCTGAGCCAGTTTCCCCACCTGTAAAAAGGGGATAATAATATTACCTACCTCACAGGGTTTCTGTGTGGACTGTGACATGAGTTAATATGTTTGCAAAGTACATAGAGCAATACCTCCTATATATTTAGCACTATAGGTATTAGATATCAAAATTATTATCTCTTTAATTTTTAAAAAGACTTATTAATTTAGGGAGAGAGAGAACACAAACAGGGGAGGGGCAGAGGGAGAGGAATAGAATCCTAAGCAGACTCCATGCTGAGCAGGGAGCCCCACATGGAGCTGGATCCCACGACCCTGAGATCATGACCTGAGCCCAAACCAAGAGTTAGATGCTTAACTGACTGAGCCCCTCAAGTGCCCCAAAGTCATTCTCTCTTAATGTGTTGGTGGAATGTTAACATTTGAGCAAGATTCTATAATTTAAAATATATATGCGTGTGAGGAAGGAATATAAATGCAAATACCTCCTCCACGGGGATCTAGCTCTGCACGTGTGGCAAGCATCTGTTTGCTTCTGTCACTAAAGAAGAAAAATATCTAAGCTTCAGTAGGATACATTCTAGTAGAAATAATAACTTCTCTCAAATTTAAGTAAAAGTAAAATTTCAGAAAGACCATCTTTCTCCTCACTGGCACATAATTGCCACCCTACACTCAGCATAGTCATTTCTGTTAGATGGGGCCTTAGACTCACTAAAGGAGAGTCCTACATTCATTTCGGTATTTTATACAAATGCCTCCTAGTCATTTGGGCTAATAAAAAGTGTTGGAACTTTCAGTGTCTTTTTCTGTCTTTTATTTATGCCGGTCCTTCAGACCTGAGATGTCTCCCAAATGCCAGGTGACACCAAAAGATTTAAAGTTGTTTTATCCCTATCATCATATCACACAACTGACCCTTTCAGAATAGCTCTCCATCACTGAGAACATTTTTTAAAAAAGGTTTTATTTTATTTATTTGTCATAGAGAGAGAAGTGAGAGCAAGAACAGGCAGACAGAGTGGCAGACAGAGGCAGAAGGAGAAGCAGGCTCCCTGCCAAGCAAGGAGCCCGATGTGGGACTCGATCCCAGGACGCTGGGATCATGACCTGAGCTGAAGGCAGCCGCTTAACCAACTGAGACACCCAGGTGTCCCCACTGAGAACATTTTTACCTCTGATACCAGATGTGCCGTTTGCACACTATTTTCCAGAACCAGTCTCCAGCCTAATTCCAATCATTCTAGCACATAGTGGTGAGGACTTCAAAGATTGCCTCTCTGCTGGGCCTTCCTTAGAATCAGGTATTTTTTCCATTAGTGACCAGACCACAAGGGAAGTTGCACAGCTTGTTCAGTCATGGCGCTGGGTTCTGCTCCCCCACTAGGCTATATTCAGGGGGATTCTTGCCATGTGAAGAGTTTCTCTGTTCAGGAAACATTTTGTTCCTCAAAGTTCTCAAAAAAGGAGGATTCTGAGGGTCGGATGCCTGGGTGGCTCAGTCGGTTAAGCACCTGCCTTCGGCTCAGGCCATGATCCTGGGATATCAGGATGGAATCCCACACTGGCTTACCCACTGGGTAGAAAGTCCACTTCTCCCTCTCCCTCCGCCTGCCACTCCCTCTGCTTGTTCTCTCTTTCTATCAAATAAATAAATAAATAAACAAATAAAGCATTCTTTAAAAAAAGAAGGATACTAAGGCACAAGCTCATATTTTCTAAGATATGATTACATTAATAAGGTTTCATGTACCCATGTTTACCCAATTTAACTTAGATGCATTAGAATACTTTTTTCAGCAAGATTTAAGCAATGAGCTAGTATTCAAGAGACAGTTCTTTGGCTAATCTTTCAGAAAAGAATGTATTGCTAATTCTCTGACTTTTAACCACTGAACCATTTGCTCAAGGTTGTCAGCTGAACAAATATGGAAAATGTTCCATTTGGCAAGGTCAAGGTTAAAACAGAATTTAATGTCAGATTTACTTGGTTCTAGTATAGAATTATCTCCCATTTATCCTAACTCCTACTAGAAGAAGAAAAAAACATGATATTGTTTCATCTTAGTTATATTCAGAAGATGGGAGAATGAAGAGTTTATCTAATGCAGCTGACACCAAGCAGAGAATCAGCCAGAACAATACCTAGCACACAGTAGGTGTTCAGTAAGTATTTGATATTGAAACGACTTGCTCAGATGACACCAAATTTGGTGGCAGACATGGCATCGAGACACCCCACCCCAGAGTATGCCGTCTGCTACTTAGGCACTCTGTTCTCACACATTGGTTTATTTTTACATGAGCACATTTTTAAAAAAATGTTTTCATCTATAATTTTAATATCTGGCCAACTGTGCATAATGTTTAATGACATCTTATTAACAAAGAAACACTTAGAAGAACCACGGAGAAGTACAACTGCTGCTTTTCTCCCCAGCACCGAATATAAGGTTTCTTGGCAAGGGGCAAATTGGACGACACAACTCTTGCTCCCTTCCAGTGCCTGAAGACTGAGTTTCATGAGGAAAGTATCTTTTGTTATAGCCTGATCCTCAAAACAATAGTTGGCCTGGCTTTAAGTGTGGTGGAGAAAAGGTATCAGCATGGGTGGCATGAACTGACATGACAGACCTTGCTCTGCCTAAAACCATCTCTATGTCTCATTGGTGGCTCATGGCCTGAACACTCCCTATCAGAAGTTTTTCCATTGTGTTAAGCAATGCTCTCTCTCCTAGAACTAGTTAAACTTTTCCTGAGATGGAAGAACTCGTGGTCAGTAAAACCCAACCATGAGGTGCCAACTCTAATCAATCATCTCGAGTAGTAACATGGGGCAGGAACAGCTTAAGAGCCATGGAAGTCTTGGAGTAAGGAGACACCCCCAAAGAAAGAGCAGGCTTTGTAAAGGCCATGGTGCTGTTTTTCACTTGTGATCAATGAAATTTTAGAAGGTTAAGCTTGAAAAATACAAGCTTTGCTATAGATAGTCTTGGGCTTAATTCCCAGCTCCTCTACTTAAAGAGCTGTGTGACCATATGCAAGTCATTTAACATTTCCAGCCCTGTTTCTTCATCTGTAAAATGGTGGCAAATAATCATGCCATCTGTATTAGTTCCCTGGGGCTGCTGTAACAAATGATCACAAATTTAGTGACTTAAAACAACAGAAATGTATTTTCTCACAGTTTTAGAGGTCAGAAGGTTGAAAGCAAGGTGTTGGCAGGATTGGTTCTTTCTGGAGACTCTGAGAAAGAATCCACTCCAGGCCTCTCTCCCAGCTTCAGATGACTGCCAGCAGTCCTTGGTATTCCTTGGCTTATGGATGCATTATTCCAATCTCTGCCTCTGCCTTCACTGGGGCCTCCTTCTCTGCATCTCAAATCTCCCTCTCCTTCCCCTTTAGAAGGATACTAGTCATTGGATTTAGGGCCCACCACAATCCAGGATGTCTTAAAATCCTCCAGTTAATTTTTTTAAAAGATTTTATTTATTTATTTATTTGAGTGTGAGAAAGATAGAGATAGAGATAGAGAGAGAATGCACAAGTCGGGGAGGGACAGAGGGAAAGGGAGAAGCAGACTCCCCACTGAGCAAGGAGCCCAATGCAGGGCTCATCCCAGGACACTGGGGTCATGACCTGAGCCCAAGGCAGATGCTTAACTAACTGTGTCACCCAAGTGGCCCCTTCCACTTAATTAGATCTGCAAATCATATATCTTTTCCCAATAAGGTCATATTCACCAGCACCAGGGGGTAAGAGTTAAACCAACATCTGGTGGGGGTTGGGGGGACACTGTTCAACCCACCACATTATCATATATGGTTATTGTTAAGAGTTAGTGAGATAATATACTGTCTGGGGACAGTTAGAGTTCAATAAATGGTCAGTATGATTACAAATATTTAAGTTCTCTTTACTTAAAAGCTTACAAAGAAACAAAGAAAGTCCTGTTCTATAACAAAAGCATGATTACTGTGTTTTTAGTGCTTACATGTGAATGCTTTGGTCTCTATTTTCGCAGTATTTGCTAGACAAGTACATATTTACTGACCTTGCACTTGGTGCTAATGTTTTATAAATATTATTAACTTTAATATCTGACAAGTGCAAAGACAGTGATGAAGGTAAAGTGATAATAAAGATAGATACTTGTAAGATTACCAGGAATGTGAAAATAGAGATTGTATAGAGATAAGAAAAATGAGACTTCTGGTCTGGACAAGGTAGTGTAAATTCATCTCTTTCTGCTCCTTTCTGCTACATACAACTATGAACACTGAAAATAATTCACGAGATTACCAAAGAAAAACTCTGAAAGGTAAGATTTTTCAGGGCTCCAGGACTTCCAGTTCCAGTACTACAGGAACACCATAGTGTCAAGACATCTTATGAACCACCACCCAATAGAAGGACACCCAGACCTGGTATTTTCCAAACCCACAAGCTATTAAGAAAAAAGGCAGCCCCAAGAGGCTCACTCCTTCCCCAGATAAAATGGGAGTCCCATCAACAATATTATATGTGCCTGGCAGAACCAGCAAAGGGAATCAATTGGATGCCCCACTGACAAAAGGGATCAGGGTAGATACTCTTTATCCTTACTTTGTTTAAGACTCCCCTTCCCCATCTAGAGACACCACACAGCTAATGGGTACTGGCAAAGGGGATCCCAATGCAAGTGTCAGCTTGGGGAGCATTGTGCTTCCTTTCCTATTGGGCCTGGGGCTCTCCTCCTCCACTCAGAGACACCATATATGCAGTCGGAGGGTAGGGGATTGCTAAGTGGGATGGTGACACAATAAATATGTAGCCTGGGATGTACTGTCCACGCCCTCTCCCCAAGCAACGGGGAGACTGCCAGGAAGGTCATTTGTCCCTCCAGGCCTAAGACTTTCCCTGCCCAACTTAGAGACATTCTAAGGGCCCTTCACAAGCACTCAGCTAGGGCAGCACTCTCCATTCCCCACAGATGGGAGGAGCCTGCTGTAACAAACACCAGGAAGCACCATTCATCCCTGAAGCAGGAAAGCTCCCTTTCCCCACCTAGAGGCTCTAGGTAGTCCAGCCTGAATAACCTTCTTCAGGTCCCTACAACAGCATTAACAAGGATCAAGGAAGCTCAGGTCTTTAGATAAGTCATGTAGCAAAATAGCACCACAAAGGCTCTAAAAATTACATTGGAACCACAGTCCAAAAATTAGGCCAGGACCTGCGTGGTATATCTAGACAAAGTACCTTCCCATTAAAATTAAAAAGTTAATGGGACCCACAGTCACCTAATGTAAAACCCAAAATGTCCAGGATATAATTGAAAATCACTCTACATCATAAACCAGGGAAACCGCAACTTGAAGGAAAAAGGGCATTTAACTGCTGCCATCACAGAGATGAACTGATTGTTAGAATTACCTGATAAAGGTTTTAAAGCAACCATCATACAAATGATTCAACAAGCAATTGCAGATTATATTGAAACAAATGAAAGATAATTTAAAATCTCAGCAAAGAAGCAGATGTTATAAAAAAGAGTAATGGAAATTAAAAACTGAAACTTAAGAGAAATAAAAACTCACCGGCTGGGGACTCAGTAGTAGAATGGAGATGACTGACGGTACAATCTGTGAACTTAAGGACAGATCAATAGAACTTACTCAAATATTTTCAAACCACATATCTGAAAAAGGTCTTGTATCTAAAACAACAACAACAAAAGAACTCTCAAAATTCAATGGTAAAGAAACAATAAATTCAGTAAGAAAATGAGCAAAAATACAAATAGGTATTTCCTCAAAGATGATATACAGATGAAAAATAAGCACATGAGAAGACGTTCAATGTCATTAGCCATTAAGGAAATGCAAATTAAAACCACCATGAGCTATCCCTACACACCGTCAGAAGAGCTAAAATAAAAAATAGCAGGGGCACCTGGGTGGCTCAGTGGGTTAAGCCTCTGCCTTAGGCTCAGGTCATGGTTTCAGGGTCCTGAGATTGAGCCCTATGTCGGGCTCTCTGCTTGGTGGGGAGCCTGCTTCCCCCTCCCTCTCTGCCTGCCTCTCTTCCTGTTTGTGATCTCTCTTTCTCTCTGTCAAATAAATAAATAAATAAATAATCTAAAAAAAAAAAAATAGCAGTAACACCAAATGCTGATAAGGATGTGGAGAAACTGGATCTTCCATGCCTTGCTGGTAGGGATGTAAAATGGTAGAGCCATTCTGGAAAAGAGTTTGATAGTGTCTTAAATAAATATAAAATTGTCATATGACCCAACAATTGAACACATATCATGAAAGCTTCAATTCACACAAAAAAACTTGTGCTGAAATGTAATTGTCCCAAACTGGAAAATCACCCAAATGTCTTGCAATGGTTTAATGGTTATACAAATGGGGGTACATTCATATTACTGAATACTGCTTAGCAAATAAGAAGAGACCTATTGATACATGTAACAATTTTGATGAACCCCTGGGGAAATTTTGCTAAATTTAAAAAATAAGCCAATTCCAATTGGTTATGTACTACGTGATTCTAGGTATATGTTATTTTGAAAAGATAGAATTTTAGAAATGGAGAACGAATTCGTGGCTTCTGTGGGTCAGGGGAAGGGAGATAAGTGGTGGATGTAACCATAAAAGGGCAGCAAGAGGGATCACTGTAGTGATGGAGTGGTTCTTTTTCTGGAATGTTTCAATACCAATACCCTGGTTGTGATACTGTACTACAGTTTCAGAAGAAACTACCTTTGGGGGAAACTGGGTAAATGGTAGATCTCTCTGCACTTTTTCTTACAACTGCATGTAAATCTGCAAGTATCTCATAACAAAAAGTTTAAATAGAAAAACAATGCAAGATGATGAACATTGCACATGCAAATGGAATAGATTATAGGAACATTTTTGCAAGGCAAAGAGCAAATCTCATGACAGTATGACAAGGGCTTTGCTTCTATTGTCAACAGTAAACTACAAGAGGGGAGGGAACAGAATTGACCAAATATAGGAAGGCTTGCTGACAGAGGGTTGGATTACCAAGGGCATGTGATAGTTATGATCGTAGTTAGGGAGAAAGCCAGTGTTCAGCCTTGGGGCTGACAGGCTCACCTGAGGAAACATTTGCCTCCAGCCTAAGGTAGTTCCATAGAGTCAGGTCTGTTCCAGTCTGCACAGTATCAAAGGGACTGGTGGGGGTAATGTGAGTATGGACATGTGGATGCCAAGAATCTCCATTCATCTCTATTCTTCCTTGGCCCACCAAGAATGAGGTTATCAAGTTCAGTGAGTGCTCCATATCCATAGAATATGGGGACAGCTGCCTGAGAGAATACATTCCAGTAGGTGAAAAAGGTGGCCAAATGTATCGGTTCAAAGAATGACCTCACAATCCCATTGGTGGGAATACTTCCAGGAACTTCAAACATAAACCTATGAGATTTCCTCACTTTGGATGAACACACAACTGACCCTAGGAACAGTCTTCCAGGTCCTTGCTCACCCATAAGGAAAGCAGTTTCTCTACTTCATAGGTTTAGAAACCTGGTCTCCTATAAGGTTTGTTTCTAAATTGAAGGAAACCACAGACTGTCAATCTTTACAATTCTTAAATTCTCTGACTTTAGTTTAGTACTCAAGGGAGTCAGTTGGCTGTGGAGAGAGAAAGTGAGAGCCTTTCTGGGGGGATAAAAGGTCCCAAATGACAACAGAGCTTTCCAGAATGAGAAGCCATCATTGGAAGATTGGTTTGGGCTCAGTCCAGGCCTCTGATGATGTGGGGCTGCAGAAAGAGAACCAAGAATTCCTGACATGGCACAGACATTTGCTCCTAGCACTAGTGAGTGCTCTCCAATTCTGTGGGAGAGTTATCCCAGACACACTGAAAAATGAGAAATCTACAAGCACTTTGCTGCACTGAAAAGAAAGAGTTTTGGCATTGGGAGATTTGGCTCTAGCAAGAAAAACTGCATTGGACATTCCTCTATCATTTCACAGGAACTCTCGTGGGAATTTGGAGTCTCACTTGGTGTGAGAAGATAAAACGGAGACAAACTTTCCTCCACCCTGCATCTGGTGATTGAGGCCTTCTCAATGCCAAATGACACAAAAGCTTTCTTCCTTGTCTTTAAAAATAAGCTGCTCCCATGGAGATGAGATTCAATGTGTGCAGTTAGGTAACTTATTTCTTTTAGAGATGGTGGGAATGGCTGTGATGTCACTGGTAATAATTATGTACAGCAGTATTTTCTTAAGATACTTTGAGTAAAAAGTGCCCAGTGTCAAATAAGTTGGTAAAATGCTGTACCATCTACTTTTTAAATAGCAAATTAAAGGCTGGGAGAGGTGCATTGTTAAGAATCCTGCATAAATTTCTTTAACTTGACTTGTCAAAACTTATTTGATCACACAGCCCTGTCAGGGTATAATTTCAAGAAGTTAAAAATCATGACTATCATACTAACATAGTGAGCATATGTCAGACATTTATTTAACGCAAAGGTTTATTTAACTTGTTAATGAGAGCGTGTGTCAGTGGGATGCTAAAGCTGGTTCAAAGAAGGATCTGAGAAACCAATATACACAGTCAATGCAGAGAGAGAAAATGCTGAAATAAGATTGCAAAATGGCTGAAACCTAAAACAGGTAACAGTTTTTACAGGGCAATAAAACTATCGGGGTTGTCTTTTTCACTGGACCAAGATTATTTGCATTTCTACTGGACAAAAAACCTTGGCAACTTCTACAAATTAACCTGTAACTTGACAGAATCTTTGCCTTGATCAACAGTAGTAAATAGTACGTCAAACAATTATACGTTCCTCTAGAACAAGGGTTCTCAAAGTTGTACTCCCCAGACCAGCATCACCTGGAATCCTGTTAGAAATGCCATTAACTGAGCCCCACCCAAGACCTGCTGAATCAGAAACTCTGGGATAGGACCCAGCGCTCTGTGTTTTAACCCTCCAGGGGATTCTAAGGCATATGAAAGTTTGAGAAGGACTGATCAAAAGAATTAATCCTCAGGCAGAATGAATATGTTGCCAATACTCTGGTATGACTTTGCAAAGATACGTAGGCTTCCTTTTGCCTATTTCTAAGTTTTAAACACATTTTTTTAGCCTATTTTTTAGTATCACACTTTAGAAATGTCAATGTACAATGAATAAAAACCATCTAGAATTTTAGAGAAAAGAAAGACTTTATTTCTATTTCATCCTACTTCAAGTAACAGTTCAAGTCACATTTTCTCCAAGAAAATATTCTAACCCTCTCTGTCTCCCGCAATCTTTCCTCCTTGACCTCCCAAAGACTCTTAAATTACAGTTTAAGCATCCATTTCACACAGTGCTAACAGTTTTATTTATGTTAACCACATTGAAAATTGCATGTAGGCAGCAATTGTCACTTAAGCCTGTCTTCTCAATCCAAACTTCAACACAGGTACAGAATCATGGATTCTCAAGATTAGAACGTATTTTGAATATTGATTTGTTTAGCTGAGTAAGCTATTAGCATTCTCTTACGGATGGTAGGTAGAATTCTAACATGGCCTCCAAGATCCACCCCCCACCATTACCACATATTTTATTCCCATCATTTGGTTATGTTATAAGGCACTATTGACCTTAAGACAGGGAGACTATCCAGGTGGCTTGACCTAACCACATGAACCTTTTGAAAGCAGTTTCTTCGAACTGGTCACAGAGAGGAAGTCAGACACTCAACACACAAGGATTCAGCATGCCATTTCTGACTTGAAGATGGAAGAAGACACATGACAAGGGACGTGAGCAGCCTCTAGGAGCTGAAAACAGCCCCTGGCTCAGAGCCAACAAAAAAATGTGGACCTTAGTCTGTTAAAGAACAAAATTCAACTGACTACATTTGAGGATCTAATTGACTTTATTTTTTTTTAAAGATTTATTTATTTGACAGAGAGAAATCACAAGTAGACAGAGAGGCAGCCAGAGAGAGAGAGAGAGAGAGAGGGAAGCAGGCTCCCTGCTGAGCAGAGAGCCCGATGCGGGACTCGATCCCAGGACCCTGAGATCATGACCTGAGCCGAAGGCAGCGGCTTAATCCACTGAGCCACCCAGGCGCCCCTCTAATTGACTTTATTAACTGATTCATGACGTGGACAACATTCCATCTAGCAAGCAAAGAGATGTTCCAAGGAGTTGTACAAAATGAAAGGTTTTCATAGGCAGGAGGGTGGGGCAAGGAAGTTATTAGCAAAATAAAAGGAAAGATTATTTCAGGCCAGGGCAGATTCTTTTTTTGAGGGGAAGAGACCAGTGGAGTTTTGTCATGCATTACCCCCCTAATGCTGATCACAAAATTTCAGATTAGCTGTTGTAAAGCCACACTCCTGGGAGAGGCTGAAATAGTAATCGAGTCTCTGTTTGCTGTCCTGGGAAGCAAATGACTCCATTTGGGGCTTCTATCTTTCTAACAAGTCCTACAACCACAAGGAACTGAATTCTGACACAAGAATGAGCTCTGAAGTGGACTTGTCCCTAGGATCTCCTGGTGAGAATTTGGCCTGACCAAGAGGCCAAGTGATTTCAGCCTTGTGATACACTGAGCTGAGAACTGGCCATACTGTGTTGGACTTCTGGCCTATAAAACCATAAGCAAATAAATACATGTGTTTTGAAGCCTCCACATATATAGTAATCTGTTATGTAGCTCAAAAAAACTAATATGTTATTTTCACAAGAGATAAGTGACCTTCTTCTTGAATACTTGAGGCAACAGGGAACTCATTCTCCATCCCCCAGGCCTAGCTGCGCTCTTTGCTCCTGCAAGACAGCCCCGTCCTCCTTTGGAGACCTCTGACATTTAGAGATTGCTTTATCATATTGAGCATCCATCAATACTCCCTTTATTCCTGTCGAAATCTGTTCTGGCTGCTGTAACAGAATGCCACAGACTGGGTGGTTTATAAATAACAGACATTTATTCCTCATAGTTCTGGAGGCTGGGAAGTCCAAGATCAAGGAGCTGGCAGATTTTGTGTCTGGTGAGAGCTCACTTCCTGGTTTGAAGCTGGTACCTTCTCCCTGTGTCTCCTCACATGATGGAAGGGATGAAGGAGCTCTGTGGAGTCTCTTTCATGAAAGCACTAATTCCATTCACCTGCCGAAGGTTCCCTCTCTTAATTCCACCATCACTTGGTGGGGGGTAGGATTTCTACATAAGAATTTGGCGGGTGGGGCACCTGGGTGGCTCAGTGGGTTAAGCCTCTGCCTTAGAGTCCTGATCTCAGAGTCCTGGGATGGAGCCCCCCATCGGGCTCTCTGCTTGGCAGGAAGCCTGCTTCTCCCCGCCCCCACACTCTCTGCCTGCCTCTCTGCCTACCTGTGATCTCTCTCTCTCTGTCAAGTAGATAAATAAATTATTTTAAAAAAAGAATTTGGGGGCAGAGCACATTCAGTCTCTAGAAATACCTGAGCTTGCTCCCATTGGCCTCTATCATCAGGATAAGGTAGGTCATATTAGAGAACATGTCACCAGACTTTTTCTGTATAGTAAGTGAATTTAGGTTTTGAAAGCCATATAATCTTTGCCACAACTACTCTGCCATTAGAGCACAAAAGCAGCCCTGAACAATATGTAAAGAAACGGGCACGTTTGTGTTCCAATAAAACTTTATTTATAAAGTAAGCTATAGGGGCACCTGGGTGGCTCAGTCAGTTAAGCATCTGCCTTCAGCCCAGGTCATGATCCCAGTGTCCTGGGATCAAGCCCCACATGGGGCTATCTGCTCAGCGAGGAGCCTGCTTCTCCCGCCCCCTCCACCCCCCACTTGTGCTGCTTTCTCCCTCTAGTGCTCTCTCTCTCTCTCAAATAAATAAAGTCCTTTTAAAGAAATTAAAAAATAAGAAAAATAAAATGGGCTATAGGCGGGATTTGACCCATGGGCCATAGTTAATCACTCCTACTCTAGTTTGGCTCTAGAGGGTCTCACTCCAGCAATTAAATTTCAGTGTGTAGCTTAGAAGAAGCATATATCCCTTTGACTCACAAATTCAGTGGCCAGAATGAAGCAGATGGCCCTACCCAGCTACAGAAGCAAGGAAGTATAATTCTACTATGTTTCCAGAAGGAGAAGAGCTGGAAATATCTGGTGAATAATATGAGTGACTACCACAGAGGACATGTATTAAAGTCACATGTTTGCATGCTTGTCCTACTACAAAGTAAACCCCTCAGGGGCAAGAACCTTGCCTTAAATACAGACCTGAACAGGGGTAGTAGATGTGTTGTCAAAAACTGATCACTGTGCTTTGGAGCCAAAATACAACTCGAAGACAGAGTTTGGGATAAAGAGGAATACCAGCTTTCTTGCTTTGCTGGGAAAGGAGGCTGGAGCAGTCTATGGCCTTCAAAATGGCAAGCCCACATGTAAGGGAGGAAGGGCCTTGGAGGTGGGCCTTATAGAGAAATACAGGATCAAGATGGACTTTTCTCTTAGTCGTCTTCAGGGTGGTACCAGGTTCCTGAAACAAAAGGCTAAGGAAGGGGGAGGGGGAATTTTGCAGAAGAGAGAAAAAAATGTTATTTTAAGTTCAAGGGGCACCTGGGTGGCTCAATCAGTTAAGTGTATGCCTTGGGCTCAGCTCTTGATCCCAGGGTCCTGGGATGGAGACCCGAGTCAGGCTCTCTGCTCAGTGAGGAGTCTGCTTCTCCCTCCACCCTCCTCCCTGCCCCGCTTCCCTCCACCTGGTTCTCAGTCCCCCTCCCACCCACCCTCCCTTTCCCTCTCTTTCCCCTCTTCCTGCTCTACTCTTGCTCCTTCTCTCTTAAATAAATAAATAAATAAATAAAATCTTTTTTAAAAAGTGAAATCGAGTTTTGCTGAAGCATTAGCTCAGCCATTTTGATTTTTGTTCAACTTGATGCTTTTAAGCAGTTTCAGATGTGCATAACTATGTCTGATTGGTTGAGAAGGGAATGGAAAGAAGCAGAGAGAAAGCAAGAGGCATTACAAAAAGGCCAGTGGAGTGGGTGGTGATAGTAGTAGTGATGGGGAAAGGATTATCACTGTTGGTAGTGGCGATATCTATCGTGATTATCATGTTAATGCTAGTAGTGATGTTCTTTTTTTTTTTTTAGATTTTTATTTATTTATCAGAGAGAGAGAGGGAGAGAGCAGGCACAGGCAGACAGAATGGCAGGCAGAGGCAGAGGGAGAAGCAGGCTCCCTGCTGAGCAAGGAGCCCGATGTGGGACTCGATCCCAGGACGTTGGGATCATGACCTGAGCCGAAGACAGCTGCTCAACCAACTGAGCCACCCAGGCGTCCCATAGTAGTGATGTTCTTAATAGAGTGATCTAAACTCCTGCATTCTTGTTCCATTCATTCCTCAATTCATTTCAATTTGGCTTTTTCTGCCAAACCCCAATTCTCTGAGATAACTCTTGCTAAGGTCACAAGTAACCTCCTATTTGTAGAACTTAAAAGACATGTTTTGTTTTTGTTTTTGTTTTTTTTTAATTTGGGGGAGAGATGGGGAAGGAGAAAGAGCAAGATCATGAGTGAAGGGAGAGAGAGAAGCAGGCTCCCTGCTCAATCCCAGGACCCTGAGATCATGACCTCATCCGAAGCTAGACGCTGAACCAGCTGAGCAATCCAAGTGCCCCTTAATCCTTTATCCTTAATTCTTATTTTACTGAACTCCTCTGCTGTACAGAAAACCACCAAATGCACCTCCTTTAAGTTCCCAGCTCCATATTCCACTGTGACACAGCACTTTCATGGTTCTTCTCTGGGTCTCTCCAACTGTTTTCTGGATGTCCCCTACTCTTCCAATCCCTTAAATATTAATGTTTCTTAGTACTTTGTCCTCTTCCCTCTGCTCCTCTTCTCATTCTGCTACCATCACCTGGATGGTCTCACTTAGCCATGTGTTTCTTACTTCTGTCTGTAGTGCTATCGATTTCCATACTCATGCCCTATTCATAGTCCTTTCCAAGTTCAGAACCATGTCTCCAACTTTCACTCTCGTGCTTTCACCAGGAGGTCCTCTGTATATTTCATTTTTTTTCCTTGCATAAAGTATGATGTATTTGATATTTTACAGACATAATTACAATTACAGTTTTTTTCAGCATAACAGTATTCCTTGTTTTGGCACCACACCCAGTGCTCCATGCAATCCGTGCCCTCTATAATACCCACCACCTGGTACCCCAACCTCCCACCGCCCGCCACTTCAAATCCCTCAGATTGTTTTTTTTTTATTTTTTTTTTTATTTTTTTTTTTAACTTTTTATTTTTTATAAACATATATTTTTATCCCCAGGGGTACAGGTCTGTGAATCACCAGGTTTACACACTTCACAGCACTCACCAAAGCACATACCCTCCCCAATGTCCATAATCCCACCCCCTTCTCCCAAACCCCCTCCCCTCAGATTGTTTTTCAGAGTCCATAGTCTCTCATGGTTCACCTCCCCTTCCAATTTCCCCCAACTCCCTTCTCCTCTCCTTCTCCCCTTGTCCTCCATGCTATTTGTTATGCTCCACAAATAAGTGAAACCATATGATAATTGACTCTCTCTGCTTGACTTATTTCACTCAGCATAATCTCTTCCAGTCCCGGTCCTCTGTATATTTCAAATGAACAGGGCAGAAAATACGCTCCTGTCCTATCTCAGTGGTTACAATAGTATGTGCATAGCCATCTAAGCTAGACACCCATGTGATATTGTGCATGCTTCCTCCCTACTCCCATTTCCTTGTCTAGCCTAAATATTTCTTTCTCTTACTTCTTTGCCATACTACTGTCCTGGACTATATTTTTATCAACTTTCACCTGGATTACCAAGGAGCTTTCTAATCTTTTTCTTTAATTCTTTTGGCTTTATCATGAAATATTTCATACAGAAAACAATAGTAATAAATATAAGGTATACTCAATTTTATCAAATCTTAACTTATTATAATATTTGCATCTAATTTTTAAGGGAAAATAATAATAGATCAAGGAGAAGCCCCATGTCTTACCATCCCAGCTCATTTCCTTCCTCTCTCCCCAGAGGTAATCAGCTCGTGAATTTAGAATTTATCATTAGCACAAAATCTTTGGTTAAATTATTACATTTGCATATATCCCTAGAACAGATAGAGTATTATTTTCGGGGGGTTTTGAACTTTATAGATATGGGACCAAACTACATGAATCGTTGTGCAATTTGCTCTTGTCACTCAGTATTATGTTATAAAGCACAATGTGAAGACACCCTGAGGACTTCAATTGGGCTTATATGTTGATATTTTATCCAGCAAACTTGAAGAATCCTCATTTGTTTTAATAATTTATCTGTAGCTACTCTTGAATTTTCTATGTACACTATCACACAATCTTCAAATAAAGACAGGTTGTCTCTTTCTAATCCCATTTAGATAGACTTTGTTTTTCTTCACTTTTCACATTGGATAGTACCTCCAGCATAACGTTGGACAGAAGCATTTATTAGTTCTTATTGAAATTCTGACTTTATCAGAGTGTGTCAAAAGTGTCACCATTAAATATATGTTTTGGATGAATATATTTGATGGAAATTTATCAAATCCTTTCTCTGTTCCAGGGCTGTGATCCTATGACTATGTTCCTTATTCGTGTGGTATATCACAATAGTAGATTTTCTGATAATCAATTATCATTTCGTTTTCAGGATAAATTCTACTTGGTGGATGTCTTGAAATGTTCTTGAGATTTGTTTTAATCAGGTTTGGTAAGGCTGTCACCTACACGAGACAACGGCTTTTGAAATAACAGTTTATTATTCACAGTTGTTTTCAAGAGGAAAGGGCAAGTCACACCATGTGGGGTCACAGAGAGAAGGACCAGGGACAATCAGGAGGCAGAAGGAGTGAGGGGGAAATATGGATGCCAGCCTTTATTCTGGTTTTCATAGGAAGGAATGGGCGAGGCAAGGTGAGCATGTTAGGACTGTTGAGTTTGAATAATTTTAGTAGGCTCTAGGCTATGGAGATGGTCCCCAGTTGTCCTGTCCCTGACCCTGGAGAGATTTGGGGCAGGGTGAATACTGGCTTGTTGTATAAGAGGGTAAAAGATGTGGTTAGAGACATGGCCTATGGATTATTTGCTTTGCATATGAAAGATATGCTGGCAGGTAAGTTGCTTACTCTTTCTAGAAATTGGCCAGCCCTGGGAGGGGAATTGTCTCTAAGATTAACAAGGCTCCAAGTCATCAAAACATATAAATATGGAAAATTTTTAAACATGATTAATATGGTTGAGATGTTTTAATTTTTCATTTTGTTTCATTTTCAGTACTGTTGAATTTGATAGGATAACATTTGCTTCACGAGATAGATCTAGGATTTTATTCTTTTATATTTTCCATCATAAATTGTGTGTGCGCATGTATATTGAGGCTTTCCTGGGGATTAGGCAGGGCAAGGACCAAGCTAGGGGACTAGGGCCTGCATACCAGGGCAATACTGGTCTTCAGGGCAATGTTGGGTAGCTCAGATCTGAGCTCTATAGATGAGGGGTCCAGTTGGGTACCTCAAAGTAGAGACAGCCACAAAAGGAAGGATAGTCTGGTTGACATTAGTGCAAGAAGGATAATGTCAGTGAAGGGCAGACTTCGCTGAAGAAAAGTTGGGTGTTGTAAAGGTTTAAAGGACCTACATGAACAGAGATTGGGAAGAAAAAGGGCCTAGTAAGCCCTGAGGTGAGAAAGAAGGGAAAGAAAAGTAGGAGAGAGGAACAAGAAGGGTGATTCTGGAATGCAGGGAGGTCCATCTTTTCTCCAGGGACTCAGCATACCAGTACTGCTGCATTGCTAGCTCCTCACTCCTCTCTCCTGGTTTAACAGGTCCCTGATTGTTGCTGTACATGGCAATCATTCTGAACATAGGGCCTGGGAGGAGGCAGCTGGGCCTTATACAGACAGAGGTTTTCTTCAGGCCAGAGAATGACGAAATCCTTCCTGTTTCATCCCGGCACTTGGGCTTAAATATATGGTGCGTGTCAAGGATGCTGTAAGCAAGGAAATCTGCAAAGGTGATTTTGTCCCCTGAAAATTGTGGCCTCTTCTCTAGAAGCTGTGAGAAGAGCTTCATCTTTTTAGGGAGACCCTCCAAGCACTCACGCTTCCATTTCTCTAAGACAAGTTTGATTGGAGGTGTTTGTAACCTAGTTCTTCAAAATGTCCACACAAATCTTCTATTCTGTTTTCCCTCATAGGTTGTGTTTGTGAGCAATGCAGTGAAGGAAGACATGGCTCTGGGTGATCTCATGAGTTTTATCAATTAAGTAGGGCAGTTTGAGAAAGTCCATGCTCAACTTGAATGTTTCAGTCAGCCACTGACTTCAGTCAGAGTTGGGGCATCCTCCATCACATGTTTCTTGTCTTCACAGTTTTGAGTCTGTGTGTTTCAGAAGCAGGTGGATTGAATAAGCCAGCCCATGGATATCCCAGTAAGCCAAAGTCAGGGCCATACTTCAGCTTTCTGTGGACTCGGGGAATAGCCTTAGTGGAGCTGGGCTGGAGCTTCAACCTTATACTTTTTCTTTAGCCTAGAAATTATATCAAAATAAAAAGATTTAGGAAAGAAGAAATCCCCAAGAGTCAAAAATTAAAAGAAGACCTACTAAATATATAGACACTAGTGCTTTGGCTACCGTAAGGGCATTAGCTATATCAGTAAATAAAAGACTTGCATATATTTTTTTAATTTTTTATTTTTTATAAACATATATTTTTATCCCCAGGGGTACAGGTCTGTGAATCACAAGACTTGCATATTTTAACCACTTGGACAAACACCAAGATTTTGGCCACTTGTGAGGCCAATGGATGGAATTAAGATTCCTGAATAAAACATAGGCTGCCAAAACTGTGTACTCTGTTCAGAGGTATAGACAGGCTATAAATCCCCCAGCAAAGGTCAATGTCTGGATCTGGGATTTGGGTGAAAAAAAAAAAGTCTCCCTTGAAAATTTAAAACTACAGGCTACCCTCATAGGGTACAAATTTACACTACCTGTGTGGCAGACATTACTTATGTTTTCCAATACTTAGTTTTCCTTCCTTTCCTTCCTAAGCACCTAAAAGACTGTACTTCCCCATCCCCTTGCAGTTGTGTGGGGCCATGTGACTAGCTTTTGTCCATGGTCACTTCTGGGCCGAGGAAGTCAAAAGTCCCTTCCATCTTTGAGGTCTTTCATCTCATGCTGTAGAGACCTAGAAGCAATAACAACAGCATAAAATGGAAAGGAGCCTGGATCCGCCTAAATCCCTGCTTAGGAAGAGCTGCTCTGAGGAGATGCCCAGCTTGAAGCAGATTTTGTATGAGCCAGAAACAAACGTTTTTTGTCTGAAGCCACAGAAATTTCAGGACTGAATTAATTGCTTGCCTGCTCTCTTCCTACACACACACACACACACACACACACACACACACACATTTATGAAGGAAAATATAAGAAAAGGAAATCCTAGACATCTCATGAAGTAAAATCCAGCAGTATACTGAAGACAAAGCAAAAGAAAAATTAAAACACCTAGGATTTATCCAAGAAATACAACCCAGTAGGTTTTATCATAGAAATGCAATGATAATTCATTATCAGAAAATATACTAATGGGATACTAGAGTTATAATAAGAAATATCTATTTGGTCTTCATCCTGGACTCTGGCACAGAGCTCCTAAAATGCTTGGAACTTCCTGTGACCAGAGCAATAAAGATATCTTTTATTATGTTAATGAGGTAACCTTTGGAAGGCACCTAATGATGAAGCTGGTCACCAGTAGAACCAGCCATATCATTAGAGGACTGGAAATTTCAATCCCTTCTTCTTGATTTCTGAGGTGGGGAGAGGGTCTAAAGATTGAGTTCAATCACTAATGGCCAATGATTTAATCAACCATACCTATGCAACAAGGCCTCCATAAAAACCCCAAAAGACAGGATTTGGAAAACAGATTGGTGACCACATGGAGATGTGGGGAGAATGGTGGGCCCAGAGAGGGCATGGAAGCTCTGCATCATTTCCCCATACCTTGCCCAATGCATCTCCTCTGCCTGCCTGTTCCTGAGTTACGTTCTTTTATAATAAAACAGTAATCTAGTGAATAAATGGGTTTCCAGAGTTCTGTGAACCACTGAAGCAAATTTGTCAAACCCAAGGAGGGAGTTGTGGGAACTTTTGACTCATAACCAGTTGGTCAGAAGTGCAGGTGATAATCTGCACTTGTGACGGGTACCCGAAGTGTGGGTGTGGTGGGGGGAAGGGCAGTCTTGAGGGACTAAACATTTAATCTGTGATATCTGGTACTATCTCCAGGTAGATAGTGTCATAGCTGCATTGTAGGACACCCAGCTGGTGTCTGGAGAATTGCTTGGTGCTGTGGAGAAACCCATACACACACATATTGGAAATCTGATGATCAGATCCCATTTAGTGATATACGATACTAATAAATAAGATACTCCATCTTATCCTGACTAATGCACTGACTGATACAAGAAACTCCTGAGAAATCAGTATAAAAGTGGAAAAATGACCTGAAATTGATTATACTTCAAGAGGCCTAGAAGAGAAAATGCAAGACTCCACTGAAGGGACCCATCCTCCAGTTGGGCCACATAGGGTTTCCGCACATAAATATTCCCTCCCCTTCTACTAAGCAAGATCTTACAATAAAAAAATATGTATATACAATCAATATATAAAACCAGCCACCATGAATGAAAATTAAAATTAAAAAACATGAAGACTATTATTCTCTTGAACTTCATATAATGGAATTATATTAAACTAAGAATATTAAATTGGTTTAAGAGATAAAATAAGAAATTGAAAATCATGAGGAGGAAAACACTATTATCAAGAAACCAAAGATTTCAAAATCAGCAGAATAAAATTTTCAGAAATATATAGTTTTTGAAATTACCAATTAAATGAACATGTTAAAAAACACACTATACAGAATTGGACTTGAAGGATGGTATAGAAAAATTACCCAAAATGGAGTACAAATGAAAAGAAAAGAAAATACACAAAAGCACAATTAAGAGACCTCAAAACTAGAACAAACACATTTACTACATGTCTAATAGAAGTTCTAGAAGAGAACTGCAAAGCATGGAAGAGAAATGATATTTGAAAAAATAATGACATTGAGAATCATACTGAATCTCAAACTGGATAAATAAAAATAAATAAAAAAACACATACAGACACATCATAGTGAAACTTCTGTGTATCAAAAACTAAAAGAATATTTTAACATCATATGTAGGAGGAAATTGGCAGATTAGAGACAGACTGACATCATACCCCTAATCCAAAAGATAAGGGAAGGTAATGGGGACTTGAGAGAAAATCACTCTATCCAGCTAAACCACCATAAAGATCAAAGTCAAAATAAAGAGGCATCTGGGTGATTTAGATGGTTAAGTGTCTGCCTTCAGCTCAGGTCATGATCCCAGGGGTCCTGAGATTGAGACCCACATCCAGCTCACTGCTCAGCAGGGAGTCTGCTTCTCCCTCTCTGTCTATTCCTCCCCAGTTTATGGTTAGTCCCTCTCTCTCAAATAAATAAATAAAATCTTTAAAAAAAAACAAAGTCTAAATAAAGAGATGTGTGGACAACACTGAACTTACTACCAACTTAACCATACGGGAAGAAATTTATACCTCACAGACACTAAAATCCTGGATGTCTTTTTCTACTTTTCAACATGAAGCTCAACAAGTCCAATACCTACTACATTGTATGTCTCTTTCATTTTCTTATTTTCAGAGATGACAGTCTTTCTTGGTTTTCTATTTTTACATTTTTTAATTCTTTTTTTAAAATTTATTTATTTTCAGCATAACAGTATTCATTGTTTTTGCACCACACCCAGTGCTCCATGCCATCCGTGCCCTCTCTAATACCCACCACCTGGTTCCCCCAACCTCCCACCCCCCGCCCCTTCAAAACTCTCAGATTGTTTTACAGAGTCCATAGTCTCTCATGGTTCACCTCCCCTTCCAATTTCCCCCAACTCCCTTCTCTCTAACTCCCCTTGTCCTCCATGCTATTTGTTGTGCTCCACAAATAAGTGAAACCATATGATAATTGACCCTCTCTCCTTGACTTATTTCACTCAGCATAATTTCTTTTATGTGTTTGGACCAGAGGAATATACCTTCATTTCAATTTCTACATAATCACCAGAATAATCTAGCTCTGTGCTTCTCAAACTACCTATGGTGAAGGATCAGTGTGATTTTTCTTTCCTAATAGATGGCATACCAATATTTTACCAAAGTCAACTGATCACTCATTTGGATGTGGCAGCACTGTCCAATTACTATAAATTACTTAATCTGAATTTATGAATTTACCAGAGATTGATAACAGGTAGTTCTTGGAACAGGAAAGACATGTGGATCACAATTTGAATAGTACCGATCTAGTTAAAATTCAATTCTGGAAATTTCACTTAAAATTATGTAATGATCTCAATTACCTACAAGACAACTTTCAAATTCCAAGTAATATGGCATACAAGGTCTTTTTTTTTATTGTGCTATGTTAGTCACCATACAGTACATCATTTGTTGTTGATGTAGTGTTCCCTGATTCATTGTTTGTGTATAATACCCAGTGCTGCAAGCAGTCCATGCCCTCCTTAATACCCACCACAATGCTCACCCATCCCCCCATCCCCTCCCTCCTAAAACCCTCAGTTTGTTTCCCGGAGTCCTTTGTGATCTGTCTCTCCGATTTCATCTCCTACATTTGTTTGCCTCAAATTTTATACCCAGAAACAATTCAGGGCTTGCAGTTTCTTAATCACTAAGAATCACTGAAAAAAGGTGAAGAAACAAACTGTGAGTGGAGATTCCTAGAGCAAATCCCAAAGCCAGACTGCAGAAAGGAAACCCACAAAGTAAGCTACATTTTCCTCTACATCAGGAAGTTTCTAACTCCAGAACCATATAGCTACTGCAATAATAATTTTTAAAAGGTGCTACAGTCAAAACAATCATCATTACCAGTGCCACTGCAGAACCACACCATACCTGCTATTATCTACACAAGGAAAATTGACATCCCACACACTGCCTCTCAACACCCAGGAAGCTAGTTGCTTGACATTGGGACCTCTGTTAATGCTGCCTTAGAAAAATTCCGTTTTCCATATCTTACATGAGTGCACCTGATTTGCTTAACCCTGTATAAGATGTAGAACCAGTTGCAAGTGAGTCTATGGAATGTACATTCTAATTTTCCAACCCCCATATCAGAAAAGGGGACACTAGATCAGTGTTTTTCATAATCCATTAATGGTTTATAAAATTAATTTAGGAAATCAGGATTCATATTTTTTAATGAAATGAAATGGGATACAATAGACTAGAAAATATTGAAGTGCACATTCAAGGAAACTAATGTTTCATGAAAATTTTGTTTTAGTTATATAAATAAAGAAAAGGTAATACAGAAATGTACTGGGATACTACATAAGTGCATTTATTATTATAGGTTCTAATCCAAAAAGTTTTATTTTTTGTTTTATTTTATTTTTGAGGGGGGGGGAATGGGGGGAGGGAAGTAAAGGGAGAGAGAAACCTCAAGCCGTCTCTCCACTGAGTGAACAGCCTGAAGCAAACCTCAATCTCATGACCCTGAGATCATGACCTGAGCAAAAATCAAGAGTTGGATGCTCAACCGAGTCACCCAGGTGCCCCCAAAATCTTTTAAATGCATTATACTAGTGCAGTAATTCTCAAACTTTAGCCTGCAACAGAATTCCCTGGAGATAGGGGTATTAAAGCACAGATGCTGGGCCCCATACCAAGTTTTTGATTCATGCCTGGTGTGAGGCCTGGGAATTTACATTTCTAACAAGTTCCTAGGTGATGTTGATGGTGTTGATCCAAAAAACACTCTGAGAACAACTGCTCTACAACAGTGGCTCTTAACATTGGCTGCAGGTTAGAATCATCTGTGGAGCTTTTGAAAGTCCTGATGCCAGGCTGCACACCAGATCAATTACATGAGGCTCTCTGGGGTGAGACTGGACCATTAATTTTTTAAAGCCCCATCCACGTGAAGCCAGGAATGAGAATCAACATTCTAGAAGAATGATGTTTAGGGGTTGAGCATCTATCTATAATTTTTTTATCATATTTATCTAAATCTATCATCCTTTAAGTTATCACCTTCAGGAACTGTAAAAACTCTTGATCTCCAGATCATGCCCCATCCCCTGGCAAGTAGCTTCATTCACTGAAACAAATGTTGGATTTGAAATCAAGCAGAGAGAGTCAATTATCATATGGGTTCACTTCCTTGTGGGGCATAAGGAATAACACAGAGGACATTGGGAGATGGAGAGGAGGAGTGAGTTGGGGGAAATCTCCCCCTTGGGGAGGGGGAGACAAACCACGAGAGACTGTGGACTCTGAGAAACAAACTGAGGGTTTTGGAGGGAAGAGGGGACGGGTTTGGGCGAGCCTGGTGGTGGGTATTAAAGAGGGCACGTATTGCATGGAGCACTGGGTGTGGTGCATAAACAATGAATTCTGGAACACTGAAAAAAAATTAAATTTTAAATAAAGAAAGAAATCACAAAACTACCCTTTGAGTGCTGACTCTCTTTCTTACCAGGTATGTGACCTTGGGCAGGTCATGAGGCTCTGGGGGCACCTGGATGGCTGTCTGTTAAGCGCCTGCCTTTGGCTCAGGTCATGATCCCCAGGTACTGGCATCGAGCCCTACATCAGGCTCCTTGCTTAGTGGGAAGCCTGCTTCTTCCTCTACCTGCTTCTCCCCCTGCTTGTGTGTACTCCCTCTCTCTTTCTCTCTGTCAAATAAATACAATTTAAAAAAAGAGGAGGTTCTGTTTCTTCCCCCACATAATACAGAAGAAAGCAAAACGCCTTATCAACCTCACAGGATGGATATGATAATACAATACAGGCAAAAAACCCAACTTAATATTAAAATGATGAGGTTGGTGTGCCCGAAGTTCAGGGTGCATGCAGGGTGGAGTGTCCAGACATGAAGGAAGATATTTTGATTGGTGTTAGATGTTTAAGGTTCATATGTGCTTGAATATCCTCTTGGAGTTTGGACAATATGTTGCACAGTGGAAATTTTTAAACAAGGAATTGATATGAATCATTTGTGCTATTTTTCAAATGAGAACTCTGGTGACCAAGTTTCTCTAATGGGAAACAGAAAGAAAGGCCCAGAAAGCAGTTACAAGCAGTCATATAAGAATAAGTAAGAGAGGATGACAGTCTGAAAAGCAGACATGGAAGACAGGACAGAGATTGTGTTGCTACTTCAAGATATCTCTTGGCAGAATAAACGGACTTAGGTGAAGCAATTAATAAGAAAATTCACTTGGGCTATGTTCACATGTGATATGAAAATATTCAGAGTTTTAAAATAGAATTTCAGGAGCCCCTGGGTGGCTCAGTGGGTTAAAGCCTCTGCGTTTGGCTCAGGTCATGATCCCGGAGTCCTGGGATCGAGCCCCACATCGGGCTCTCTGCTCAGCAGGGAGCCTGCTCCCCTCCCTACTCTCTGCCTGTCTCTTTGCCTACTTATGATCTCTGTCTGTCAAATAAATACATAAAATCTTTAAAAAAATAAAATAGAATAGAATTTCATCCATAAACTATCTACATAGCGATCTCATTATTTGGTTAAATATTCAAATAAAGAGCTGAATATTTTGGTACTATTTTATTTTTTTAAGTTGTCATCTATTTATTTATTTATTTTTATTATGTTGTGTTGGTCACCACACAGTACATCTAAGTTATTATTTAAATTCCAGTTAGTTAACATACAGTGTCATATTAGTTTCAGGTATACAATATAGCGAGTCAATACTTCCGTACAACATTGGGTGCCCATCCAGAAAAGCAAACTTCTTAATCTCCATCATATTTTGGTATTCTTTTAGATTTATTATAGATCCATTTAAGGAAATTAATTAACACTTGCAATCTGGTCAGAATTTTCTTCATGGCCCAATACAGTTACACTTCTTTCACAAAAATAAAGTAATGTTGCTCTTTACTTATGATGAAGAAAGACATACTGGTAACTTGATGTTAGCAAGACATTACCAACAGAAAAGGAGCCAAATCTGGTATTTTTACCTCAAGTCTGACTACTATGAGGCACACAAACTGATCACAAAATGAGACTAACAAAGCTCTTCCAAGAACCGGAGCCTGGGGAATACTGCATACTGCTCCCCTCTTGAAGAGTCATCATACATATTAGCATCTTAAAGACTCCAAAAAGTCATGAGCAAAGAAACATGTTCTGTTCTGCTTAATGCAACATTTCCTATTCTTATAAGACTATGAAACGCTTTATTTTTAAAATTTTTTCATAAAATCTATTTGCATTCTGTAAAAACAGTGTATACTTTTGGGTAATGTAAATTTAGAAAAATAGTCTCCCAACTAAATAATACTCCTGCAAGCACAATTATACTTATATATTAATTCTATTTTGCATGTTATACAATCACTATTTTACTTGGGTATTACATAGGTTGAAATACAAAACAGAAATTTAAAATGATATAATATAAAATAATCTTTTAAAAGTTCTTATTTATTTGTGGCATAGAAACTCTATGTTAACATTAGACAAAGTAGATTTAAAAGCAAGAAAAAATTACCAGGGATTAAAAAGCGACATTACATAATGTAAAAGGGTCAATTCACTAATGAGACATAAGTGTTCTATATGTACATGCACCAAAAAAGAGAGCTTCCAAATATGTGAAGCAAAATCTGATAGAAGTGAAAGGAGAGATGGGTAAATTTACAATTACAGATGGAAATTTTTCAACACTCTTCTTTTAATATTTGGTAAAGCAAGTATACAGAAATTCAGCAAGGATATAAAAGAACTGAACAAGATTATCAATCACATTGACCTAATGGACACTTATTTATAGAAAATTTCACTTAACAACAAAATTTTCATTTTCTCAAGTGCATATAGAATCACTAATATACACTACACCCTGGGTAATAAGACAAACCTTATTAAATTTAAAAGAATTAAAGTGATGCAAAGTATATTCTCTGACAATAATGGAATTAAACTAGAAATTAGTATCAGAAAGACATCTTAAAAATTCCCAAACTCTTAGAAATTAAACAAAATACTTCTGAATAATCCATGGGTCAAAAAGGAAGTAGTAAGAGAGATGAGAAAATATTTTGAACTGAGAGAAAAGGGAAAATATGACATAACAAAATTTGTGGGATACACAGTCAACACACCAATTAAAACACAATTGTCAGGTTGGATTAAAAAAAAAACAAGACCTGCCCATATGTTGTCTACAATTATTTATAATTACAGAGAAATATATAGCATGAAATGCCTGTATTGGTAAAAAAATAGAGGTCTCAAATCAGTAATCTAAGCTTCCATATTAAGAAACTGGGGAAAGGGGCACCTGGGTGGCTCAGTGGGTTAAAGCCTCTGCCTTTGGCTCAGGTTATGATCCCAGGGTCCTGGGATCGAGCCCTGCATCAGGCTCTCTACTCAGTGGAGAGCCTGCTTCCTCCTCTCTCTCTCTGCCTGCCTCTCCCCAAACTTGAGACTTCTGTCTGTCAAATAAATAAATAAGATCTATAAAAAAAAGAAAGAAAGAAACTGGGGAAGAAAAACAAAATTAAGTTCAACAGCTCTTTTTCACATTTGGCCTTAGGATAGTCAGTGAACTTGTATGTGGTAGAAAAGATTTTTAAGGTCACTCATTTTATTTCAATATATAGTTTCAATGTATAGTTTCTACTTTAGGGGAAAATATAACCTCCCATCAAATCCACTTAGCCAGTCTCACATAATCTTCAATATCCTAAAAGAGAACCAACAAACAGTGAGGGACCTCTGTCAACCTGTCTATATTTTATGGATTACCAGTTTTCTCTTAGGAAACCATGAACACTGGGCATATGACATACAAGAGCCTAGGCAGATGGACGGAGTGAGGTCATCAGTGTTAGTCTGAATGTTAATTGCTGAAAAAGTTTAATTTCTTTCTTGTTTTTTTTTTAAAGAAAAAATCCTACTATTTTCTTCCCATACCCAAATGGATTGTTCACCTACCCCAACACAGAAACTTCTAGACTAGAGAATAAAGAGGTGAAGGGGCCTAGTTATTAAGCAATTTCATCTCTGAAATGATCCCATGGAATTCACTCACAGCAGACAGAATATACCAACCCTAAAGTAAAACTATGGAAAAGGTAGCTATTGCTAAGGCTCAAATAATCCTTTGGAGAACACACTGCATTTTGTTAAGTTGTCAACCCGTGGGTTTCTATTTCTCCTTATATGTTGTGCTGTGACTATCTTCTAAATACCACACTCCACTGTTGGCTTGATATTTAAAACCAGTTGGCCGCACTCCACTGCCATCCATTATGTTGCATTGTTTTACAAGAAATATGAGTTCTTTCACAGCAGACATGTTGATCCCAAGGAAACTGTTTTTCACATTTTACTGTGTGGATTTTAAAAATGTATTTATCCTAGACACAAAAGAAAGAAATGTGACACAATTGAACTTACTTAAACAGTTAATAGGTTTGTACATGCTGCTCCTTTCTCTCGAGATGAATGTTTTTTAATATCTTTAAATAAAGTTTAAAACCCAATCTTTCCTGGCTCAGATGCTTGCAGAGGAGTTGGCTCCTGATGCCTTCTCATTTGGGATCGTCTTCTGTTGCTAAGAGATTTGCATATGCTTAAGATGACTTAAGATCATTGGTATAAAATATACTCAGA
This sequence comes from Mustela nivalis, assembly GCF_964662115.1. Taxonomy (NCBI): domain Eukaryota; kingdom Metazoa; phylum Chordata; class Mammalia; order Carnivora; family Mustelidae; genus Mustela; species Mustela nivalis. The sequence continues at coordinate 94,424,719 of NC_139040.1, forward strand.
AATTAATCCGTAAGTGGCATTTTTATACAAAGAATCTTGGTCAGGTAGACTTACTTTTCTTTTTTATTATGTTCAGTTAGCCACCATACAGTACATCATTAGTTTTTGATGTTGTGTTCAGTGATTCATTGGTTGCATATAACACCCAGTGCTCCTCACAACACATGCCCTCCTTAATGCCCATCACCTGGCTACTCCATCCCCCCATCCCCCCACCCCTCTGAAACCCTCAGTTTTTTCCTCAGAGTCCATAGTCTCTGATGGTTGATCTCCCCGTCTGATTTTTTCCCATTTAGTTTTATCTCCCTTTCCCTATGGTTCTCTGCACTATTCCTTATGTTTCACATATGAGCAAAACCATATGATAATTGTCTGTCTCTGCTTGACTTATTTCACTTAGCATAATCCCCTCCAGTTCCATGCATGTTGATGCAAAAGGGTATTCATCCTTTCTGATGGCTCAATAATATTCCATTGTATATATGGACCATAACTTCTTTATCCATTCGTCCTTCGAAGATCATCTTCGCTCCTTCCACAGTTTGACTATTGTGGACATTGCTGCTATGAACATTAGGGTGCATGTGCTCCTTCTTTTCACTACATCTGTATCTTTGGGGTAAATACCTAGTAGCACAATTGCTGGGTCACAGGGTAGCTCTATTTTTAACTTTTTGAGAAACCTCCATACTGTTTTCCAGAGTGACTGTACCAGCTTGCATTCCCACCAAAAGTGTAAGAGGACTCTCCTTTCTCCACATCCTCGCCAATATTTGTTGCTTCCTGCCTTGTAAATTTTTGTCATTATAATTGGTGTAAGTGGTATCTCAATGTGGTTTTGACTTGAATTTCCCTGATGGCTAATGATGTTGAACAATTTTTCATTTGTCTGTTAACAATTTGTATGCAGACTTTCAAAGAAGCTATCTTTCTTTTCCTTTGACAACAGTGGGAGTGTGAGCCTGAAATTTAAGTATATGTCATCACTACTGTGGTCAATTTGATCCAGTGTTCAAGGTAATATCAACCCTGTTAGAAACTGAATTTTCCTACTAAATCCTAAATATTTAACCTAATATAGAATGAAAAAAAATGCAAATACTTAACAATTGCACATATTTACACATGCTTAGTATATTATTTATCTATTACTGCATAATAAAATACCACATAAATTTGTAATGTAAAAAACCCCACATTTATTATCTCACAGTTTCTGTGGATTAGGAATCTGAGCACAGCTTAACAGGCTTCTTTGCCTCAGGGTGTCCTATGAGGCTGTAATCAAGGTATCAGCCAGGGCTGGACTCTCATCTGAAAGCTCACTGAGGGGAGAATCTACTTCTAAGCCCACTGCATAATTTTGGATAGGATTTGGCTCCTTTTAAATTGCTGGACTGAAAACTCCAGTTCTTTGATGGCTGTTAGAGGACACCCTAAGCTCCTTACCATGTGGACCCCCTAAACAAGGTAGCTTGCTTCATCATTACAAGCAAAGGAGAGAGTCTGAATAGCAAGATGGCATGGGAACAACCTCTTATAACTTAATCAAAGAAGTGACATCTCCTCATAGTGGAGATAGGCCATTGAAACCAATTATTCAAGGGAAGGGTATTACACAAGGCTGTGAATGCCAAGAAAGCAATATTTAGGGGCTATCTTAGAAAGTACACACCACACTGAGATACAAGATCCCACCTCCTTCAACTATGGCCACTTTCAGTCTTCTCCTTTCTTAATAACACATGCATGACTTGCAAACAATTAAAAAAAACTTTAAAAAACTTTTTTGCTTACGAGTAATAATGTACCAGTGAATTCAGCCAGATTCGAGTCAAAAGAAGATTGGCATGCAATATGTGCCCTCCATAATACCCAGCACATATTGCATGGAGCACTGGGTGTGGTGCATAAACAATGAATTCTGGAATGCTGAAAAGAAATAAATTTAAACAAAAAGAAATTAAAAATAGAGCTACTGTATGACCCTGCAATTGCACTACTGGGTATTTATTCCAAAGATACAGATGAAGTGAAAAGAAGGGCCATATGTACCTCAATGTTCATAGCAGCAATGGCCACAATCGCCAAACTGTGGAAAGAGCCAAGATGCTCTTCAACAGTTGAATGGATGAAGAAGATGTGGTCCATATATATACAATGGAATATTATGCAGCCATCAGAAAAGATGAATACCCAACTTTTGTATCAACATGGACGGGACTGGAGGAGATTACATGGGGTGAAATAATTCAAGCAGAGGGAATCAATTATATGGTTTCGTTTACTTGTAGAGCATAAGGAATAACATGGAGGACATTAGGAGAAGGAAAGGAAAAGTGAATTGGGGGAAATTAGAATGGGAGATGAACCAGGAGAAACTGTGGACTCAGACTGTGGACTGACAAACAAACTGAGGGTTTTGGAAGGGAGGGATTTGGGGGAATGGGTGAGCCTGGTGGTGGGTGTTAAGGAGGGCACATAATGCATGGAGCACTAGGTGTGATGCATAAACAATGAATCTTGGAACACTGAAAAAAATTAAATTAAATTAAATTAAGAAAAAAGAAGATTGACAGGTAAGATTTTAGACCAAATGTTTGTATTTTTCAACTCCTGGTATCAATACATATTTTTCTTTCCTGATTTATAACCTCTACCACTAGTAGAGTCTGAATATATTTTCTCCCAAATTTAAAGTAACAAATTAAAAAGTTAGTATAACAGGGCGCCTGGGTGGCTCAGTGGGTTAAGCCGCTGCCTTCGGCTCAGGTCATGATCTCAGGGTCCTGGGATCGAGTTCCGCATCGGGCTCTCTGCTCAGCAGGGAGCCTGCTTCCCTCTCTCTCTCTCTCTGCCTGCCTCTCCATCTACTTGTGATTTCTCTCTGTCAAATAAGTAAATAAAATCTTTAAAAAAAAAGTGTTAAAAAAAAAGTTAGTATAACAATTTCCAAACAATTGATGCCATATGATAGGCACAAGTCAGGAAAGTGTTTCTGGCCTCCATTAGCAAATTTAAAGTCAAACTATATTAGAGTCACTGACTTGGTTTGGGCTTATCCAATAAGGAGTATTTAAGTATTTAAAGTATTTAAGTATTTAAGTATATTAAGTATTAAGTATTAAGTATATTAAGTATTTAAGTATTTAAGTGTAGGCATTTTGGGGGTGGGCAGGGAAGCAGCATTAGGAAACACCAGTAGGGGAGTGGAGAAAAAAGAATGGAAGTAACTACACGTCGATAAAGTGTGTGTTTTCAAGCTTGTTACCATTGTGGTGACTCGGGGTCGTTTACAGTGAGGAACTGTGGGAAAGAGGGAAGAACATATCTCAGCGTTATCCCAACTAAGAACAAAAAGTCTGGGGTATGTATTCACTCGCTCCTTATTGTCACTGGTTGTAGTTTGTTTCCAGAAGCATAACTCTCTGGCACTTTATGCTAACTTATGTGTGAAGGTTGAGCCTATTCCCCTAGCCAGAAGGGTAAAAATCCCCTCTGGCAGAGTTACTAGCATTCACAGGAGGCAGTCTTCAGCATGTAGAGATGAGTGTGGAAGCAATACAGATGGGGCACAATTAACATCTTCTGTAGTGACCGTAACTGAAGAGCACTGGGAGACCACCCAGTTCTTTTCCTGCTTTCATCAAGGGTTATACCTAAAAACTTCCCTAAGGGGACAAGCAGTTCTTATTTCAGGTCAGGTTACATCATACATTCCTGATCATGGGCTGCAAGTGGTGAGATAAAACAAAGACATGAAATGTACAGGAAGTTCTGAAACTTTCCCAGAAAAGCCTGTGCCCCCAAAACAAAGTAATGGCTCTAAGTAGCAACAACTCTAATGCTTTATTGGACTGGGGATGTCCCCTGGAATATCACTGATCATTTGACAGCTTGCCAAGTGCCCTTGGAAGTAGCAATAGGTCACAGAAGACTCAAGGTACTCTAGGAGGTTGAAACAGATCACATCAGCCCCTCAGTAACCTGGGAGGTAATAGTGGGCCAGGTTAGCCTCAGAATCCTCAGAAGTAGTACGGAGCCACATCAAGCCCAAAGCATCCTAGAGCTTTGGTATGGCCCACATCAGATCTGAGACAAAAGGATCTCTGATTTTCTAATTCTAAGACATCTTTCAACAGGGAACAGTGGGAAATGTAATGGACAACAGGCACACTCTGATAGTCATGCATTTTTCCAGCCAGCGGAATAATAACTGACCTCAAGTTATAACTGAACTAAGACTCCTAAACAAAACAGAGCTTTTTCCAAATTTAAATTAAATCAACTTTTGAAGTCATTGGTAAAATGATTAATAGCTCCCCAAAGACATGGGATTAACTTTTTTCATTTTTTAAAAAGATTTATTTAGGTTTTAAAAAAATATATTTTAGGGAGCCTGGGTGGCTCAGTGGGTTAAGCCGCTGCTTTCGGCTTGGGTCATGATCTCAGGGTCCTCAGATCGAGTCCCACATCGGGCTCTCTGCTCGGCAGGGAGTCTGCTTCCTCCTCTCTCTCTCTCTGCCTGCCTCTCTGCCTACTTGTGATCTCTCTCTGTCAAATAAATAAATAAAATTAAAATTAAATAAAATAAAAAAATATATTTTATTTATTTATTTTAGAGAGAGCAGGAGCAGGGGCAGGGGGGAAGGAGAGGGACAAGCAGACTCTGCACTCAGTGAGGAGCCTGATCTGGGGATGGATCCCATGACCCTGAGATCATGACCCAAGCCAAAACCAAGAGTCTTACACTCAACAGACTAAGTTACCCAGGCGCCTCAAGGCATGGTCTTATTTTGCTTCTTTTTGTGTCTCCAGTCCATTCTTTGGGATAATAAATAGGTATTAAGTAAATGGATGAATGTCTTAGTTTAACTGTCCTTTAAGGCAGAAACTATTAATAAACACTTCTTTGGAATAAAAAGAGTGAGGTGTCTATTTTCTTTCTCTTTTTTAAAGATTTTATTTATTTATTTGACAGACAGAGATCGCAAGTAGGCAGAGAGGCAGGCAGAGGCGGGGGGAAGCAGGCTCCCTACTGAGCAGATAGCAGAGCCACAGAGCCACCAGAGAGCCTCATCTATTTTCAAATATATATGGGAACCCCGTGAGTTAAAGTTAGACTTAGATGAAGTGCTCAAATATTAGCTAATTGAACATAAAAAAGAATACCATGCAAATAAGAAAAATGTTTAAGTATACAGTTCGAAAAAAATTAAACAGACTTTTTTTACTATGGGAATTCTCAGAGCCTTTAATATACAAAGGTGGATTTTAAGTCAGCAGGCTAGGAACATGGCATATTCACCATTTCCTGAATTTATTAAACCACTAAACTCCTTTTCTCTCCCATGGAACATTTCAAAATTCTAAAGAAGTTTGAGATGCTCTAACTCTTTTTTTTTTTTAAAGATTTTTATTTATTTATTTGATAGACAGAGAGAGATCACAAGTAGGCAGAGAGGCAGGCAGAGAGAGAGGGGGAAGCAGGCTCCCCACTGAGCAGAGAGCCCGATGTGGGGCTCGATCCCAGGACCCTGAGATCATGACCTGAGCCGAAGGCAGAGGCTTAAACCACTGAGCCACCCAGGCGCCCCGAGATGCTCTAACTCTTAAAGGTGGTTTAATGATTGAAAATCATAAGTCATAGCAAAATTGAATGTTGTGGGGGGGATTTTGAGGGAAGGGTGTGGTTGAGATAAGAGAAGAGAGATGGGACCATAATGATTTAGGGTCTCACATTAACTGTGGACACTGGTAAAAATGATGTGTCATAACACAAGACAGAACTATAAGGGGCCTGGGGTAATTTCTGCATCATGACACATCGTTTCTGACAATTAGATCTTCTCCAACATTGGATCCCATGACCAGTAATACCTTTTGACCTGGGCAACAAGGGCCCCTCACCTACAGGGAGGCCCATGCTTTAAAGTTTAGGAGACCCTGCTTTAGATTTCCTCCAGCAGTACCCTCCTTATGAAGCAAGTAATCCACAGAGCCAAGGAAATGTGTTCATTCAAACTCCACAGCCCCTCTTTTAGGTCAAGATCAAGATACTAAAACTCTCTACCCAAAGGTACCCAAGCCACTTCCAGGGCCCATGCAGGCCTGTTTCCTATGCCCATTCTCTTGAGAACAGACTGTGTGTGCTAAGGGATGACTGGTGAATTAAAAGACGGTATGGGACTAGATGGAACATAGTTACATGGACTAAAATACCTACTAAAGGCCCCTCATGGTTCAGAATAAAGCCAGAGGTGGAAGGAAAAGGGGAGTGGAAGCTGTATGTCAGGGATTTCCATTGACACTCTTGCCTAACACCCTACAAATAGTAGGGGTGGGCCTACCTTCACAAGTACAGTATTCCTGCTCAGTGGGCCCACGTGGGGAGCCAATTTTTGGTACATATTCTAGTAAACTTACTTGTGACTTTCTCATCATTTGTACACCTAAGAATTGTTAGATAAATAACAGTGGCATTTCCAAGATTTATCTCTAACATCTCACCAGTCCAGCCCTCACATTTCACAAGGATATACAAGAGAAATACTCCTGTACATGGCCATTTCAGTGATACATAACACAACCAAGAAGACATTTCTAAAAGTCTGAAGACACAATCTGTGTCACAACAGTGCGCTTGCATCAATTCACAAGGAATCACTGAAAAAGTAAACAGAATGTCTCATACAGTAGTCTACATTGTGATGACAGGAAATGTCACAGCTCTGCCCAGTGGATCACCTTCATCTAGCCCATATTCAACCGGAAAACTGAAAAACTGAGGTATTGAGAGGATAAAAGGCCATGATGGGTCTGTGGTATTCGAAACCCAAAAGTGGTAGACAGAGATTCTTTTCCTCCAGGGAAGAAGATAGCCACTGAGTCAGAAAAACAGAAACCACTCCTAAATAACAAGTGACTCAGACTAATAACAGAACATAAGAAATGTCTTTTTCTCCCTATTTTTCTTTTTATTGCATTGTATCATACTATATCATATTGTATTTCATTGTGGTGAGAATATTTAACATGACATCTACCCTGCTCATAAATTTTTAAATGTATAATACATTATTGGTACAATTGTCATACAACACATCTCTAGAACTTGTTCTTCTTGCTTTATTGAAATGTTATGCCCATTGATTAGTAATTTCCATTTCTTCTTCTCCCCAACCCCTGGCAACAACCACTCCACTTGAGTCTAGGAATTTAACTATTTTAGATACCTGATATAAGTGGACTCATCTAGCATTTGTCTATGACTGGCTTATTTCACTTAGCATAATATTCTCAAGGTTTAGCCATGTTGTCTCATATGCAGAATTTCCTGCTTTTTAAAGCCTGAGTAGTATTCCATTGTATGTATAAACCACATTTTCTTTATCCATTCATTTGTCAATGGACATTTATGTTGTTTCTACCTCTTGCTATTGTGAATAGTACTGCAACGAACATAGAAGTGCCAATATCTCTTTGAAATCTTGATTTCAATTCTTTTGGATAAATACCCAGAAGTGGGAGTTCCAGATCACATGGTAGTTCTATTTTTAATTTTTGAAGGGACATCTATACTGTTTTCCACAGTGGCTGCACTTTTTTGCACTCCCACCAACATTGTGCAAAGGTTCCAATTTCTCCACATCCTCACCAACACTTGCCTGTTGTTTTTTAGATACTAGCCATCCTCACAGGGGTGGGTGGTCTCTGTGGTTTTGATTTGCCTTTTCCTAGTGATTAGTCACATTAAGGATCTTTTCCTATGTATTTTGGCCATTTGTATGGGTGTGGGTTTTTTTTAAAATAGAAAAATGTCTATTCAAGTCTTTAGCCCATTTTTTAATCAAGCTATTAGTTGTTTTGATTGTTTTTTCACTGATAAGTTGAAGAAGTTCCTTATATATTGTGCAGATTATCAGACAGGTGGTTTGCAAATATTTTCTCCCATTCTGTAGGTTGCCTTTTCATTCTATTGATTTTCCCTCTTGCTATACAGAGCTTTTTAGTTTGATATAGTCTCACTTGCTTATTTTTGGTTTTGTGGACCATAAAGAAATATCTTCATATAAGCCAAGCTGAAATTACTGGTCCACAGACCACCCTTTGAGAAGCACTGTGTTAAGTGCTCTATATCCCCCAAGTCTCACCTCATATCCAGGGGACCAGAATCACAGGGGAGAAGCCCAGAAGCTGATCTCTTAACAAATATCCCTAATGATCATTCTGGTCTAAATATACTATGTCTTTTATGCACACAAAAATTCACACTCTTTCCTTTTTTTTTTTTTTAAGATTTTATTTGTTTATTTGACAGACAGAGATTACAAGTAGACAGAGAGGCAGGCAGAGAGAGAGAGAGGGAAGCAGGCTCCCTGCTGAGCAGAGAGCCCGATGCGGGACTCGATCCCAGGACCCTGGGATCATGACCTGAGCCGAAGGCAGCGGCTTAACCCACTGAGCCACCCAGGCGCCCACACTCTTTCCTTTTTGAGGAGGTCCTCAGACACTGACTAGAGCCCATTACGCTTATCTATACAATACTCTTAAAATTCTGATTATCCTATTTCCCAAGACAGAGTAGATTAGAAACTACTTACTTGGGATGTGGAAAGAGGTTTGTTTGTTCATTTGATTTTGTTTTTAAGCTATAATGTGAGATTTTGGTTTTAGAAATTTTGATATTAAATGAGGTTATTATATTTTGTTTATTAAAATTAAAAATGCCAAATCTTGCTTTTCTTTAAGCTTTTGAGACCTATAAATCTTATTATTCTATTTGTAAATTTAGTAAAATTTAATGATCACTCACACAGATGCCTTTGACTCATGATTAGTCCCATTCAACTAAATACCCTTATAAATTGAACAATTTACTTCTTAAGCCCCTTAAATATCTGACTAACAAATAAAACTTTCTCAGCACTAAATTAATTCCTTTAAACATAATAAATTAAACTTAAAAGTATAGAGAACCTTAGAGATCTCTTAAACATCCAAACATGTCAGTATAATGCCCTTAAAACTAGGGACAAATCCTTGATAAATTCTTCCAGATGTCTTTTTAAAATCTATAAAAGTTGTATTGAAAAGGATAGAAAATGTAGGATCTGTCAAGCCCAAAGTATTTAAAACTAAAACATAAAGATTCTTAAGTATTTTGAGATATTAACGTTAAAAATCCCATTTTGTGAGAGAAGTTGCAGGAGTCTGTGAGTGGATGAAGGAATTTGATAATAATTAGGCACAAACCAGGGACATGGACTATGTGACTGTGGTGGTTAAATTTATGTGTCAACATGACTGGATCATGGAGGGCCCGAATATTGAGTTAATCATTATTTCTGGCTATGTCTGTGAGGGTGTTTCTGGATGAGATTCGCATTTGAATCATTGAACTCAATGAAGCAGATTTCCCTGCCCAGTGCAAGTGGGCATCATTCGATCTTTTAGGGGCCTGACTAAAATGAAAGACAAAAGAAGGAAAACTTTGCCCCTTCTCTGCCTGACAGATTGAGCTGTAACATTGGACTTCTACACTCAGACTGCGACTTACTCCATCAGGTCTTCTGGTTCTTAGACCTTCAGATTTCAACTGAATTATACCACCAGAATTCCTGGGTTTTCAGCTCACAGATGGCAGATTGTGGGATTTCTCAGCTTCCATAATTGCATGAGCCAATTCCTAATGCAGTGATCATCCCTTCTTTAAACTTTAGTATATATATATATATATATATATAGAGAGAGAGAGAGAGAGAGAGAGAGAGAGAGAGAGAGAGAGAAAACAATAAAAAGGGGGCTTAACTTGATAGTTGAGATCAGGAAAAAAAATGGCCTCGTCTGGCTGCTACTCCAGACCTTGCATCCCAGCTGTTATGTCTGGACACTATGTACCATCAACTCTCAAACAACATTTGGGATGGTATGTTGGGGCAATTAACAAACCCCCAAAATTCAGTAGCTTCAAATAATATAAGTTTGTTTCTTTCTCATGGAAAGTGCAATGCAGATGTTCCTGGACTAGGGTTTTCCTCCAAGCAGAGACTTGGAGATCCAGGCACATTTAATCATGTGAGGCTGCCATCTTCAACACATGGCCTCCAAGATTGCTATGGAACAAGGGAAGACAGAGTCTGGACAAAGCACCAGTTTTTAATTCAATGATCTGAACTGTCACAACACCCCTGCTCACAATCTATCAGCAAGAATGGGTCACATGACTGCTTCAGCTGAGGACTGCTGGAAATGTGTTCTATCCATGTGCTAGAAGAAATGGATTTGGTGAGTGTCTGGCAACTCTCTGCCAGGGATGGCATAAGTGTTTCTTTAGAGGGTGTATTAGTTTTCTACAGCTGCCATAACAAATTACCACAAATTGGGCAGCTTATAACAACAAAAATTTCTTCTCTCACAATTCTGGAGTCCAGAAGTCTGAAATCAAGTTGTTGGCAGTCCATGCTCCCTCTGAAGGCTCTAGGGGAGAATCTTTCTTTGCCTCTTCCAGCATTTGGTGGTTGCCAGTAATCACTACCATTCCTTGGCTTTTAGCTACATCACTCCAGTTACTGCCTCCATCTTTACTTGGCCATCTTTCCTCTGTGTATGTGGGTCTACAAATTTCCCTCTCCTTAAAAGGACACCTGTCGTCACATGTAGGTACCACCTAACTCAGTATGATCTCCTCTTAACTTGATTACATCTGCACAGATTCTATTTCCAAATAAGTTCACATTCACAGGTACCAAGGGTTAGGGCTTCAACATATTCAGCATATTTTGGGGGTTCACAAGTCAATCCGCTACAGATGGAGGATTAGTCTTCTATGACTATTTCTGTGTATCATTTCTGGCACAGGTTAGATGAAGGTCTTACCAGGCTGAAATCTAGGGCTGTGGTTCTCATGTAAAGCTCAGGGTCCTTTCCCAAATTTACTGGTTGTTGTCATAATTGAATTCCTTGTGGTTGTAGGACATAAGTCCCAGGTTGGCTTTTCATTTGTTTGTGGTTTGGTTTTTAATTTTGGTGTTTTGTTTTTGTTTTTGTTTTTTGCTTGTTTTGCTCGAGTTGACCAGGGGTAAGCTACATCTTCAAAGTCAGTAGAGTATTTCTCTGATGTTTTACCTTCTTTTAAGGTCTCGCCTGGTTAAGTCAGACCCTATCAAGACAGAAATTTCTATTTTAATTAACTCAAAGTCAACTGATAAGTAATCTAATCACAGCAATCTCATCATATTTCTGAGTTCCAGCCCCACTGAAGAAGAGACCTTGTAGGCATGGGTTATGGGGGTTATCTTAGAATTCTGCCTACCACAGAGGTAAGCTTTTAATCACAGGAAGATTTAGAATTAATGCATAAATCTTAAGAGCTATGTTTTTTTACTTTTTTGCATTGAGGAATCTGTGCAGGGGAGTCTGGGGTACTCAGTCATTTAAGTGTCTGCCTTCAGCTCAGATGATTTCAGGGTCCTGGGATCGAGCCCTGTGTGGGACTCCCTGCACAGTGGAGAATCTGCATCTCCTTCTGCACCACTCCCTCCTGCCCCCACTTGTCCTCTCTCTCTCTAATAAATAAAATCTTTTAAAAATTAAAAAAAAATCTGTATTTGTAATGTTTAAGAAAATTTGTCTAACTGGACTAGTAAGTCAGCCTTTTGACTCCTGTCTTAAATTATAATTGTACAATGAATTTGGGCAGCTGCAGTAAGTTGAAACATTCTAGTATCTTCCATTTTAAGAGAATTTATGATTGAGCCTTTTCTCAGTTACAAGAGGATTCTGTCTGTTATTTTTATATGATTGAGTTTTTCTGAGTTCAAGGGGTACCATTTCTGACTTCTTCCATCTGCTCAGGGAAATCTGTAGTCCTCCCCAAAGTTATAGTTAACCCTCAACCTTGATTAGATTCTTATATTTTAAAGCTGTCTTTATCCTAATGTCTGGCATCTATGTCCTGGCCCTGTAAAGTAAATGAGTTGTTCTGGAAGTAATTTAATAAGGCCATAGCAAATAGCCAACCTGTATGGCTGTAAAGTACTTTACTCTATCATTTCCTCCCCAACATCACAAACTCGCAACAAACACTCAAAGATGCCAACTACAAAAATGAATTATATTTAATTCTATATTATTAGTAACACAAGTTAAATCAGCAGGCAGTGGAGAAGAAGTGTCCACCTCCCACAAACCCATCTACCTGTTGAGCATTGGTAGCACATTTCCTTTCTCCAGCTACAAGGCCTGAGAAAGGCTAATAACATTTCGTGGGAGCAATCAGTTAGAAGTTAATTGTTGATACCAGGATGAGACTAGAGTGAGGCTAGTGAGGCATCCAGGGTTCAGAATGTAAGGCAGCACTCACTCAGGGATGTGCTGAAGAAGATACTGGAACTTCGTCACAGTGAAGGCATAGGGTCAACACCAAGAGTGTGTGCCACCTTACATATTGCACCTTGGTGCCTTGCTTTCCTCACCTTAGTCCTAGCCTTATTGGTGACTTAAAAGCCTGCTGTTACAGAGATCTTCAAAAGATCAAGAAAAGACTACCTTCCATCTTGCAGTGAGAATTCCTGTTTTACCTGGCTTTCTTGCTGGGTGAGGCCATACCTGAAGGATTCAAATTCTTTTGACTTTATTGCCACCTTTTTTAGAGCAGCACCACCTGGCCAAATTTTCTCTGACTGATCTCTTTCTGCCGTGGAAAACCCATTACCTAAATACTAAAAATACCTTTGTGGCATATTCATTTTTATAAATATCAGAAAATTCAGATCTACAAAAAATAATGACATAAAAAATCACCTTTAATCTCACAACCCAGCAGTAACTATTATTTACATTTTGAAGGATGACCTTTCAGTCTTTTTATGCATATACATTTAAAAATAAAATCATAGGCTCAAATTGTACATATTGGTTTCAGTCTTTTTTTTCACTATATCACAATTTTCCATTTGAAAATCATCTACAACATTGTTTAAAAAATTTACTTAATACTCCATTGTGTAATCTATATCAGGATTTATTTATTCAATCCCATTTTGTTGGAAATTTAAATTGTTTCCAATTTTTCTCTACTATGAATTTCAGTATTATGAGAATTCCCCAGAGTTAGACTTTGGCACTCATCCTGAATTATTTCCTGTAGAGTTTTAATTATGGAAGCACACTTTGAAGAACAAATATGAAGATTTTTGCTACATTTTGTCAACTTTCCCTCCAGAAAGCTTACACCAATTTTTATCTTGGTCTTTTGGCTACCAATTACTCAATCAAGAAAAAACAGTAATAGTAGTTATTGTAGCCATCATTTTGTAGCCATCATTTAAAAAGAACTCAACTTCTTTTGACTTAACATACATTATCTCATAAAGTCTCCAAATAGTCCTAAAGTTAAGTGATACTATACCTATATGATGGCTAATTTTATGTCAACTTGGCTGGGCCACAGTTCTCCGATATTTGGTCAAACATTATTCTGGACGTTTCTATGAAGGTGTTTTTGGATGACATCAACATTTAAACTGGTGGAGTTCGAGTAAGGCAGATTGCCCTCCATAACGTGAGCAGGTCTCATCCAAACAGTAGAAGACCTGAATAGAACAAATACTGCCCTCCTTTGAGCAAGAAGGAATTCTGGCAGCAGACATCTTTTGGACTTGAATTGCAACTCTTCCCTGGGTCTCCAGCCTGCTGGCCTGCTCTACTGATTTTGAACTTACTAAGTCTCCACAATCACATGAACCAGTTCCTTAAAATACATCTCTCTCTCTCCCTCTCTCTTTCCCCTACCCCCATATAATATATATCCATATCCATATCCATATCCACATCCATATATCCATATCCTATTCATTCTATTTCTTCCGAGAACCATAACACACCCTATTTGGCAGATGAGAAGTCCAAATCTTAGAAAAGCTGATGATGCTCCCAATTTTACACAGATGGAAAACAGTAACATCAGTATTCAAATCCAATCTATCTGACTCCAAAACCCATGCTCTTAACCATTATATGAAAGAACTATGCCAAGGTCATCAGACCATGAGCCCATCATATTTCATACTTGGACATTTCCCATCACTGTGGAGAGGTTTGGGTCACTTCCCCCAGCATCTGCCAATAGCAGTGAATAATCCAAGAGCCTCTTCACAGTAGAAAATACTGAAGGGCCAAACTCAGTTACACCAGGGTAGCTACCAAACCCATAATCTCTCCCACCACCACTAAAAGAACACCTTTTGATGAACTTAGACTATAGTCTTTTAAAGACGAGACCAGGGACTTCTGTCATTAGTGACCATACCATTGCTTCTCTGTTTTTCAGATCCCAATGTAATGTGTTAGATTCAGACATTCTTCCTATTTTTGTGATTTCAGGGTCACCTATATGATGAAGTCGAAGAGCACAACCTCTTGTGGCAGTCTTATTTTGAATCAAAATAGGAAGTCAAATGTGAGCAGAGGTAAAATAAATGAAGAAAACTAGCAGATTTTGTTTCTTGACTCTTCTAATACCAGCACCTAGGAAGCCACCCTGTCTGAAATGAAAACATGAATAAACCCCCTGAAAGGAACATTCTCCTGCCCCAATACTCTCACTCCTTGCAGTTAAACAATGTGCTGATATTAAATAAAGATGACAGACCTGCACAAGCTTCTCTAGGACTGTCACTTTTTCTCACTAATTTTAAGAAAGTCCCAGAAGCCCTTAGGCATAGATGCTGAGAAATTCAAATTTTAACTACAAATTGTGCATTGCAATTGGCAGATGGGAAAGCTAGAACACTAATCTATTTCAGGAAATGAGGCTCCAGCTTTTGGTTTCATGCAAGGAGTGCTGACTGCTACTTTAAGAATTCAGACTGTAATTCAGTTCTGCATCCAATTCCATCATGTTGGTGTTCAGTTGGAAGTACAGTCTGGGAGACATTCACAAGGATGAATGTGTATACTCCATATAAAATGGAAAGCCACAGAAACTACCCCAATTTAAGTCTTTCTTATGTGAAGGTGATGAAACCAAATGCAATGTAAAGATTTAAATGTGCCCACCAAGCCCAAGACCTAAAGAGATGACCCATTCATGCCCAAAGAACCTTTAATAGCTTTGATGAATGGCGTTCCAACAACATTCAGCTGCCCCCAATTCCGCCTCAGTCAAATAGACACAATTTTAGTTTGCTTAAAGGAGAAACAGACACAAAATGGAAAATTTCAACAACAGGAATAATAACCTTAACAAATTGGGTATAGAAGCAACATACCTCGACATAACAAAGTATGTGTATGACAAACCCACAACTATCATACTCAGTAATAAAGGGTCAAAAATGTTCATCTAAAATCAGGAGTAATAGAAGCATGCCCGTTCTCATCACATTTCAACATCTATTCAACATAGTGCTGGAAGTCCTAGCTAGAGTGATTAAACAAGACAAAGAAATGAAGGCATTCAAATTGGAATGGAAAAAGTAAAATTATCACTTGCAGGTTGAATGGTATTATATATTGAAAACCCCAAGGATTCAACAAAAAAATTGTTGGAATTAATAAATGGATTCAGTAAACCTGCAAGATGTAAAATTAACATACAGAAATAAGTTGCTTTCCAATATGGTAAAAATAAAACATTTGAGAAGGAAATAAAGAAAGCTATCTCATTTCACAATAGCATCAGAATCAAAAAATATGTAGGAATAAATGTAACCAAGGAAGTAAAATATCCTTATAACAAAAACTACAAGACTTTGATGAAAGATAACCTGTGTTCATGTAACAGAAGAATTAATACCACTAAAATGTCCATACTACTCAAGCCATATTTGAGGTAATCTGATGCTTATCAAATAACCAATGACATTTATCACAGAAACAAACAAACAAAAAATGACCCTTAAATTTGTGTGGAACAACAAAAGACTCAGATAGCCGAGAGAGAAGAGCAAAGCTGGAGGCATCACACTTATGATTTAAAAGTATACTACAGGTGAAAAGGAAGATGGCAGTGGAGTAGGAGGACCCTAGGGTCATCTCATCCCATGAAAATAACTAGATAACTATCAAATCATCCTAAATGTCCCCAGAAATTGACCTGATGACTGAGAGAGCAAACTCTACAACTAAAGGAAGAAGAAAGGCCACATCTAAGAAGGTAGGAGGTACAAAAATGTTGTTTAGGGAAGAAACAGATCACAGTTGCTACAGAGGAGAGGGAGCCATAGTCACAGAGTAGGGAGAGAGAAGAGTACATAAGAGAAATCAAAAGAAGAACATTTACCCAAAGCCATTAGCTTCAAAAATGAGAGGGGCTGAATTTCATTAATTCTTGCAACCAGTGGGGCTTAAAAGCCTAGGGTTTTAAAAATCACCAGGTTGGCTAGGATACAACCCAGGGATCAATGCACTATTCTGGAGACAAGGCAGTTAAACAACCCAGGGGCAGACAGTGTGGAAACAGCCATCTAAAAAATGGTTGGGGCACATAGGGTGGAGATTATTCACTCTTCTCAGTGTGTCCGTGAGAAACATTCACAGAGACATGCCTCCCAGAATTAATGAACTGACTGACACCATTTCCCTCAACACAGAGCTACCTGCAGGAAGCTGTGAAGCACTGACACTTGTTGCCTAATTTTCATACACGAAACCCCACTGCCCCTGCATTCTGGTGGGATTGCCTTCCTCAGTCAAGTTTGCTTTCATCCTGGTGCAGTGGGGCCCTTCCCCAGAAGACCAGCATAAACCCCTGCCCACACAACATCTACTGAGCAGAGAGAGCTCAGCAGGACCTCAGTTCTGGTGGAAATGGTGTCACGTCTCATTTTATAAGCAGACCAGAGCACACCTAGTTAACATTTGCCACAGTTAGGCAATGGACCAAATACTGCCCACAGCAAGCAAGGAAAGCCTCTGCAGACTAGTGGCCTAAAGGATAGAGCATCAAAACACAGGCAGCACACATCAGAGACATTCCCTGAAGCACCAGGCCCTGGGAACTGTATGACTTCTTCTTTATAAGGATATTACTTTCAAGAGCAGGAGCCATAACTGACTTTTCTAACACAGAGAAGAAGGCAGAGGCTTATACAAAATGTGAAGATAGAGGAATTCATTCCAAATGAAAGAACAAGATGAGATCATGGCCAGAGAGCTAAGCAAAACAGATATAAGTAACATGCTTGATGTAAAATTGAAAGCAATAATTATAAGGATAGTTACTGGGCTTGAGAAAAGAACAAAAGACATCAGTAAGACCCTTACCACAGAGATAAAAGAGTTAAAAAAGCATCAGAGATAAAGAACACAATAAACGAGATTGGAAACAGGCTTGATGCAATGAACAGGAGGATGAAAGAAACAGAGGAATGAATTAGTGACCTAGAGGATGAAGTAATGGAAAATAATGAAGCAGAATGAAAGAGAAAAACAAGAATTATGCGACAGAAGAATAGACTTAAGGAACTCAGTGACTTCATCAAATATAATATTTGTATTATAGAGCTCCCAGAAGAGAGAGAAAAGAGGGCAGAAAATTTAATTGAAGAAATAATAGCTGAAAACTTTTTTTAAAAAGATTTTATTTATTTGACAGACAGACAGAAATCACAAGTAGACCGAGAAGCAGGCAAAGAGAGAGAGAGGGACGCAGGCTCCCTGCTGAGCAGAGAGCCCAATACGGGACTCGATCCCAGGACCCCAGGATCATGACCTGAGCCGAAGGCAGAGGCTTAACTCTCTGAGCCACCCAGTGCCCCAGCTGAAAACTTTTTAATTTGAGGAGATAAATAGACATCAGATCCAGGAGGCACAGAGAAATCCCATCAAAGTCAACAAAAGCTGGCTAACACCAAGGCAAATTACAATTAAATTTGCATTATATGGGGATAAAGGAAAACAATTTTAAAGCAGAAAGACAAAAGAAGTCCTTAACTTACAAGGTAAGACCCATAAGGCTAGACAGAGATTTCTCAACAGAAACTTAGCAAGCCAGAAGAGAGTGGCATGATATATTCAAAGTGCTGAATGGGAAAAATCTGCAGCCAGGAATACTCTACACCACAAGCCTATCATTTAGAGTAGAAGGAGAGAGAAAGAATTTCCCAGACAAACAAAAACTAAAGGAATTTGTGACCACTAAACCAGCCCTGCAAGAAATATTAAAGGGGACTCTTTGAGTGCAGAGACCAAAGTAAAAAGACAAGAAAAGATCAGAGAAAATCTCCAGAAACAATGACAAAATAAGTAATAAGATGGCACTTAATACACATCTATCAATAATTACTTTGAATGTAAATGGAATAAATGTTCCAATCAAAAGATGTAGGGTGGATCAAATGGATTAGAAAAAAAAAAAAAACCAAGACCCATCTATATGCTGCCTACAAAAGATTCACTTTAGACTTAAAGATACCTGCAGGTTGAAAGTGAGTGGATGAGAAACATTTATCACACAAATGGGTGTCAGGTGGAAGCTGGAGTAGCAATACTTCTATCAGACAAACTAGGCTTTAAAACAAAGACTGCAATAAGAAATGAAGAAAAGCACTATATCATAATAAAGGGGATAATCCAACGAGAAGATCTAACAATTGTTAATATTTATGCACCCAACATGGAAGCACCCTAATATATAAAACAATTAATAGTAAACATAAAGTAACCAACTGATAATAATATAATAATTGTAGGGGACTTTAATACCCCACTTACATCAATGGACAGATCATCTAAACAGAAAATCATAAGGAGTGCCTGAGTGGCTCAGCTGGTTAAGTGTCTGCCTTTGGCTCAGGTCATGATCCCAGAGTCCTGGGATCAAACCCCACGTTGGGCTCCTTGCTCAGCAGGGAGTCAGCTTCTCCCTCTCCCTCATGCTCATGCTCTCTCTCTCTCTCTCGTTATCTCTCTCTAATAAATAAATAAAATCTTTAAAAATAATCAATAAGGAAACAATGGTTTTGAATGACACACTGGACCAGATGGACTTAATAGATATATCCAGAACACTCTATCCTAAAAGAATAGAATACACATTCTTTTCAAGTACACGTGGGACATTCTCCAGAACAGATCACATATTAGATCACAAATCAGTCCTCAACAAATGCAAAAAGACTGAAGTCACACCATGCACCTATTCTGAACCAACACTATGAAACTAGAGTTCAAACACAAGAAAAATTCTGGAAAGACCACAAAAACATGGATGTTAAACAACACGCTACCAAACAGTGAATAGGTCAAACAGAAATCAAAGAAAAAATTAAAAAATACATAGAAACACGGGCATCTGCATGGCTCAGTGGGTTAAAGCCTCTGCCTTCGGCTCAGGTCATGGTCCCAGGGTTCTGGGATCGAGCCCCATGTCAGGCTCTCTGCTCAGCAGGGAGCCTGCTTCCTCCTCTCTCTCTCTCTCTCTGCCTGCCTCTCTGCCTACTTGTGATCTCTGTCTGTCAAATAAATAAATTTTTTTTAAAAAATCTTTTAAAAATACATAGAAACAAGTGAAAATGAAAACATAATGGTCTAAAACCTTTGGGATGCAGCAAAAGTGGCTCTAAGAGGGAAGTATAAGGCAATACAGACCTATCACAAGAAGCAAGAAAAAACTCAAATAAACAATCTAACCTTACACCTAAGGGAGCTACAAAAAAGTACAATAAATGAAACCTAAAGACATTAGAAGGAAGGAAATAATAAGGATTATAGCAAAGATAAATGAAATAGAAACTAAGACAACAATAGAACATATCAATAAAACTAGGAGCTGGTTCTTTGAAAAACTTAATAAAATTGATAAACCTCTAGCCAGACTTATTAAAAAGAAAAGAGAAAGGACCCAAATAAATAAAATCACAAACAAGAGACAACCAACACCACGGAAATACAAACAATTCTAAGATAATATTATGAAAAATTATATGCTGACAAATTAGACAACCTGGAAGAAATGGATAAATTCCTAGAAATATATAAATTATCAAAACTGAAATAGGAAGAAATAGAAAACTTCTACATATGGATAGGTAGCTAGCAAAGGAATTGAACCAGTAATAATAATTAAAAAAAAAAAAACTCCCAACAAACAAAAGTCCAGGGCCAGATGGCTTTACAGGCAAACTCTATAAAACATTTAAACAAAAGTTAGTATCTATTTTTCTCAAATTATTCCAAAAAGTAAAGCAGGATCGATAACTTCTAAATTCATTCTATGAGGCCAGAATTACCTGGCTACCAAAACCAAATAAGCACTCTACTAAAAAAGTGAACTACAGGCCAATATCCCTGATAACAGAGATGCAAAAATTCTCAATAAAATACTAGCAAACCAAATCCAAGAATACATTAAAAAATCATTTACCACGATCAAGTGAGATTCATTGCTGAGTTGCAAAGATGATTCAATATTCACAAGTCAATCAATGTGATACATCACATCAATAAAATAAAGGATAGAAACCATATGATCCCTTCAATAAACACAGAAGGAACATTTAACAAAGTACAATATCCATTCAGAACAATTAAAACAAACCCTCTTCAAAAAGTAGGTTTAGAGGGAACATACCACAAGATAATAAAGGCCATCTATGAAAAACCCACAGCTAATATCATTCTCAATGGGGGAAAACTTAGAGTTTATCCTACACTCAGGAACAGGGATGCCCACCCTCACCACCATTATTTAACATCATACTGGCATCATACTGATTGCCATAGCAATCAGACAGCAGAATGAAATAAAAGGCATCCAAATTGGCAAAAAAGTAAAATTTTCACTGTTTGGAGATTGCATGATACTACATATTGAAAACATGAAAGGCTCCACCAAAAAATGGCTAGAACTGATACATGAATTCAGTAAAGTCACAGGATACAAAATCAACATGCAGAAATCCATTTTATTTCTATACACCAATAATGAAGCAGCATAAAGAGAAATGAAGGAATCAATCCCACTTACAACTGCACCAAAAACAATAAGATACCTAGGAATAAATCTAACCAGAGAGGTGAAAGATCTGTACTCCAAAAATTATAAGACACTGATTAAATAAATTGAAGTTGACACCAAAAAATGGAAAGACATTCCATGCTCATGGTTTAGAAGAACAAACACTATTAAAATGCCTATACTACCCAGAGCAATCTGCACATTTAAAGTAGTCCCTATTAAACTACCACCAACATTTTTCACAGAGCTAGAACAAACAATCCTAAAATTTGTATGGAACCACAAAAGACCCTAAATAGCCAAAGCAATCTTGAAAAAGAAAAGCAAAGCTGGAAGCATGACAATTCCAGACTTCAAGTTATATTATAAAGCTGTAGTGATCAAAACAGTATGGTACTAACATATAGACACATAGCTCAATACAACAGAACGGAAAACCCATAAGTGAACCCACAACTGTACAGTCAATGAATCTTTGACAAAGCAGTAAAGAATATCCAATGGGAAAAAGTATCTTTAACAAAGGGGGTTGGGAAACTGGAGGGCAACCTGCAAAAGAATGAAACTTGACCAGTTTCTTACACCATACACAAAAATAAATTCAAAATGGATTAATAGACCTAAATGTGAGACCTGAAATCATAAAAATTCTAGAGGAGAACACAGGCAGTAACCTCCTTGACACTGGCTGTAGCAGCTTCTTTCTAGGTAAGTCTCTTGAGGCCAGGGAAACAAAAGCAAAAATGAACTATTGGGACTTCATGAAAATAAAAATCTTCTGCACAGTGAAGGAAACAATCAGCAAAAACTTAAAGGCAACCTATAGAATGGGAGAAGATATTTGGAAATAACATTTGATAAAAGGTTAGTATCCAAAATATATAAAGAACTTATAAAATTCAATACCAAAAAATAATCCAATTAAAAATGGGCAGAAAAAATAAAAATAAAAATGGCAGAAGACATGAATAGACATTTTTCCAAAGAAAACATACAGATGGCCATCAGGCACATTAAAACGTGCTCAACAACTCTGACAATCAGGGAAATAAAAATCAATACTATAATGAGATATCACCTCACACCAGTCAGAATGGCTAAAATCAACAACAACACAAAAACAACAGGTATTGGTGAGGATGTAGAGAAAGGGGAACCCTTGTATTCTGTTGGTGGGAATGCAAGCAGGTGCAACCACTCTGTAAAACAATATGGATATTCCTCAAAAATTGAAATGCAGCACTTACACTACTAAGGTATTTACCCAAAGAATACAATAATTCTAATTCAAAGGGATACATGTACCCCAATGTTTATAGCAACATTATTAACAATAACCAAATTATAGAAACAGCTCAATAGTGTCCATCAATTAATGCATGGATGAAGAAGATGTAATATATATAAACAATGGAATATTAATCAGCCATTAAAAAGAATGAAATTTTACCATTTGTAGTGACATGGGTGGAGATATAGAATATTATGCTAAGCAAAATAAGTCAGTCAGAGAAAGACAAATGCCATGTAGTTTCATTCATATGTAGAATTTAAGGAACAAAACAACTGAGGGAAAGGAATGAAAAAAAGAGAGGGAAACAAACCAAGAAACAGACTCTTAACTATAGAGCACAAACTGATGGTTTCCAGAGGGGCAGAGGGTCTGGGAGATAGGTGAAATACATGATAGGGAGGGGTGCCTGGGTGGTTCAGTCTGTTAAGTGTCCAACACTTGATCTCAGCTCTGGTCTTGATCTCAGGGTTGTGAGCTTGGGTCCTGCATTGGTCTCCACACTGAGCTTGGAGCCTACTTAAAAATAAAATAAATGAAGGGGATTAAGTAGTCCACTTGTGATGAGCACTAGGTGTTGCATAGAAGTGTTGAATCATTATATTGTACACCTGAGACCAATATTATACTGTATGTTAACTACTTAGAATTTAAATTAAAACAAAAACAAAAAAACTAAGTATATTACAAAGCTGCATTAATCAAAACAATATGTTATGGGCATAAAAGCAGACACACACACACACACACACACACACAAAAACAGACACACAGATCAATAGAACAGAATAAAGAGCCCAGAAATAAACCTTCACATATTTTGGTCAACTTATATTTGACAAGGGAGCAAAAAATGGGCAAAAGACTGTCTCCTCAATAAATGGTGTTGGGAAACTGGATAACCACATGCAGAAAAATAAAATTGGACTTTTTCACACCACTTACAAAGAAATTATCTCAAAATAGATTAAAGATTTAAACATAAGGCCTGATACATAAACATCCTAGAAAAAAACACAGGAACAAGCTCCATGACATTGGTATTGAAAATGATTTTTTGGCATGACACCAAAAACACAGCAACAAAAAGCAAAAAATCAATGAGTGGGTTTATATCAGACTAAAAATTTACTGCAGAGCAAAAGTAACAGTCAACAAAATGAAAAGGCAGCCTATGGAGTGGGATAAAATATATACAAACCATATATGAGATAAGGGGTTAATACTAAGAAACTGCAAAGAACTCATACAACTCAATAACAACACTAACAAAAACTGTTCTAAAATTGGACAGAGGAATGAATAAAAAGTGTCATCTATGTATAGTGGAATATTAGTCAGCCATCAAGAAGAATGAAATCTTGTCATTTGCAATGATATGGATGGAACTAGAGGGTTTTATGCTAAGCGAAATAAGTCAGTCAGAGAAAGATAAATACTATATAATTTTACTCATCTGTGGAACTTTAAAAAAAGATTTCATTTATTCATGAGAGAGAGAGAGAGGCAAAGGCAGAAGGAGAAGCAGGCTCCCTAGGAACCTGATGTGGGACTGCATCCCAGGGCCCTGGTATCATGACCAAACCAAAGGCAGACATTTAACTGACTAGCCACTCAGGTGCCCTCAAATGTAGAATTTAACAAACAGATGAACATTGGGTAAGGGAAGGAAAAATAAAATAAGATAAAAACAGAGAGGGAGATAAACTATAAGAGACTCTTAACTATAAGAAACAAACTGAGAGTTGCTGGAGGGGAGGTGGGAGGGGGATGGGGTAACTGGGTGATGGGTATTAAGGAGGGCAAGGGATGGAATGAGCACGGGCTGTTATATGCAACTGATGAATCACAAAATTCTATCCCTGAAACTAATAATACACTATATATTAACCAAAGTGAATTTTTAAAAGATTTTATTTATTTATTTATTTGAGAGGGAATACAAGCAGGGGGAGTGGGAGAAGCAGACTTCCTGCTGAGCAGAGAACCTGATGTGGGCCTGATCCCAGGACCCTGATATCGCGACCTGAGCTGAAGGCAGATGCTTAAACACTGAGCCACCCAGGCGCCCCACAAAGTGAATTTTTTAAAACAATTTTTAAATGGGCAGAGGAACTAAATAGGCATTTTCCCAAAGAAGACATCCTAAATGGCCAATAGATACATGAAGGGGGCGGAGTCAAGATGGCGGAGAAGTAGCAGGCTGAGACTACTTCAGCTAGCCAGAGATCAGCTAGATAGCTTATCTAAAGATTGCAAACACCTGAAAAT
This sequence comes from Mustela nivalis, assembly GCF_964662115.1. Taxonomy (NCBI): domain Eukaryota; kingdom Metazoa; phylum Chordata; class Mammalia; order Carnivora; family Mustelidae; genus Mustela; species Mustela nivalis. The sequence goes on from NC_139040.1 coordinate 94,449,243, forward strand.
ACATCGGCAGATCGAAGAGAAGAACAGCAATTCTGGAAACAGAAAAACAACCACTTTCTGAAAGGTAGGACCGGCGGAGAAGTGAATCCAAAGCGACGGGAAGATAGACCCTGGGGGGAGGGCCGGCTCCCGGCAAGCGGCGGAGCAACCGCGCACAAAATCAGGACTTTTAAAAGTCTGTTCCGCTGAGGGACATCGCTCCAGAGGCTAAACCGGGGCAAAGCCCAAACGGGGTCAGCGTGGCCTCAGGTCCCGCAGGGTCACAGAAGGATCGGGGGTGTCTGAGTGTCGCAGAGCTTGCAGGTACTGGAACGGGAAAGCCGGCTACAGAGACAGAGCCGACAGTAAGCTCACGGCTCGGTGTTACCTTGAACCGGTCGCAGGCTCAGTGAGCTCGGAGCGCGGCCGGAGGTCAGGCGGACGGGAGTAACTGGGCGCTGTTCTCTGAGGGCGCACTGAGGAGTGGGGCCCTGGGCTCTCGGCTCCTCCGGGCCGGAGACCAGGAGGCCGCCATTTGTATTCCCGTCCTCCGGAACTCTACGGAAAGCGCTCAGGGAACAAAAGCTCCTGAAAGCAAACCCGAGCGGATTACTCACTCCGGCCCCAGATAAGGGCGGTGCAATTCCACCTGGGGCAAAGACACTTGAGAATCACTACAACAGGCCCCTCCCCCAGAAGATCAACAAAAAATCCAGCCCAGACCAAGTTCACCTACCAAGGAGTGCGGTTTCAATACCAAGGAGAGCAGCAGAATTCCAGAGGAGGAGAAAGCAAAGCACGGAACTCATGGCTTTTTCCCTGTGATTTTTTTTTTAGTCTTGCAGTTAATTTAATTTTTTTCTTTTTCATTTTTTGTTTTTTTTCTCACCTTCTGGTAAAATTTTTTTTAACTTTTACCTTTTCCTTTTTTAAAGTTTTTTAACTAGTTTATCCAATATATATATATTTTCTTTTTTATATTTTTCTTATTTGTTTTCGTTTTTTAAATTCTTTTCTTTTCTTTTTTTTCTTTTTTTTTATTTCTTCCTTTTTGAACCTCTTTTTATCCCCTTTCTCCCCCCTCACGATTTGGGATCTCTTCTAATTTGGTTAAAGCATATTTTCCTGGGGTTGTTGCCACCCTTTTAGTATTTTACTTGCCCCTTCATATACTCTTATCTGGACAAAATGACAAGACGGAAAAATTCAACACAAAAAAAAGAACAAGAGGCAATACTGAAGGCTAGGGACCTAATCAATACAGACATTGGTAATATGTCAGATCTAGAGTTCAGAATGACAATTCTCAAGGTTCTAGCAGGGCTCGAAAAAGGCATGGAAGATATTAGAGAAACCCTCTCGAGAGATATAAAGGCCCTTTCTGGAGAAATAAAAGAACTAAAATCTAACCAAGTTGAAATCAAAAAAGCTATTAATGAGGAGCAATCAAAAATGGAGGCTCTCACTGCTAGGATAAATGAGGCAGAAGAAAGAATTAGTGATATAGAAGACCAAATGACAGAGAATAAAGAAGCTGAGCAAAAGAGGGACAAACAGCTACTGGACCACGAGGGGAGAATTCAAGAGATAAGTGACACCATAAGACGAAACAACATTAGAATAATTGGGATTCCAAAAGAAGAAGAAAGAGAGAGGGGAGCAGAAGGTATACTGGAGAGAATTATTGGGGAGAATTTCCCCAATATGGCAAAGGGAACGAGCATCAAAATTCAGGAGGTTCAGAGAACGCCCCTCAAAATCAATAAGAATAGGCCCACACCCCGTCACCTAATAGTAAAATTTACAAGTCTCAGTGGCAAAGAGAAAATCCTGAAAGTAGCCCGAGAAAAGAAGTCTGTAACATACAATGGTAAAAATATTAGACTGGCAGCTGACTTATCCACAGAGATCTGGCAGGCCAGAAAGAGCTGGCATGATATTTTCAGAGCACTAAACGAGAAAAACATGCAGCCAAGAATACTATATCCAGCTAGGCTATCATTGAAAATAGAAGGAGAGATTAAAAGCTTCCAGGACAAACAAAAACTGAAAGAATTTGCAAACACCAAACCAGCTCTACAGGAAATTTTGAAAGGGGTCCTCTAAGCAAAGAGAGAGCCTACAAGTGGTAGATCAGAAAGGAACAGAGACCATATACAGTAACAGTCACCTTACAGGCAATACAATGGCACTAAATTCATATCTCTCAATAGTTACCCTGAATGTTAATGGGCTAAATGCCCCTGTCAAAAGACACAGGATATCAGAATGGATAAAAAAACAAAACCCATCTATATGTTGCCTCCAAGAAACTCATTTTAAGCCCGAAGACACCTCCAGATTTAAAGTGAGGGGGTGGAAAAGAATTTACCATGCTAATGGACATCAGAAGAAAGCAGGAGTGGCAATCCTTATATCACATCAATTAGATTTTAAGCCAAAGACTATAATAAGAGATGAGGAAGGACACTATATCATACTCAAAGGGTCTGTCCAACAAGAAGATTTAACAATTTTAAATATCTATGCCCCCAACGTGGGAGCAGCCAACTATATAAACCAATTAATAACAAAATCAAAGAAACACATCAACAATAATACAATAATAGTAGGGGACTTTAACACTCCCCTCACTGAAATGGACAGATCATCCAAGCAAAAGATCAGCAAGGAAATAAAGGCCTTAAATGACACACTGGACCAGATGGACATCACAGATATATTCAGAACATTTCATCCCAAAGCAACAGAATACACATTCTTCTCTAGTGCACATGGAACTTTCTCCAGAATAGATCACATCCTCGGTCCTAAATCAGGACTCAACTGGTATCAAAAGATTGGGATCATTCCCTGCATATTTTCAGACCACAATGCTCTAAAGCTAGAACTCAACCACAAAAGGAAGTTTGGAAGGAACCCAAATACATGGAGACTAAACAGCATCCTTCTAAAGAATGAATGGGTCAACCGGGAAATTAAAGAAGAATTGAAAAAAATCATGGAAACAAATGATAATGAAAATACAACGGTTCAAAATCTGTGGGACATAACAAAGGCAGTCGTGAGAGGAAAATATGTAGCGGTACAAGCCTTTCTCAAGAAACAAGAAAGGTCTGAGGTACAGAACCTAACCCTACACCTAAAGGAGCTGGAGAAAGAACAAGAAAGAAACCCTAAGCCAAGCAGGAGAGGAGAAATCATAAAGATCAGAACAGAAATCAATGAAATAGAAACCAAAAAGACAATAGAGCAAATCAACGAAACTAGGAGCTGGTTCCTTGAAAGAATTAATAAAATTGATAACCCCCTGGCCCGACTTATCAAAAAGAAAAGAGAAAGGACCCAAATAAATAAAATCATGAATGAAAGAGGAGAGATCACAACTAACACCAAAGAAATACAAACTATTATAAGAACATACTATGAGCCACTACACGCCAACAAATTTGACAATCTGGAAGAAATGGATGCATTCCTAGAAACATATAAACTACCACAACTAAACCAGGAAGAAATAGAAAGCCTGACCAAACCCATAACCAGTAAGGAGATTGAAACAGTCATTAAAAATCTCCAAACAAACAAAAGCCCAGGGCCAGACAGCTTCCCGGGGGAATTCTACCAAACATTTAAAGAAGAACTAATTCCTATTCTCCTGAAATTGTTCCAAAAAATAGAAATGGAAGGAAAACTTCCAAACTCATTTTATGAGGCCAGCATCACCTTGATCCCCAAACCAGACAAGGATCCCATCAAAAAAGAGAGCTATAGACCAATATCCTTAATGAACACAGATGCGAAAATACTCAACAAAATACTAGCCAATAGGATTCAACAGTAAATTAAAAGGATTATTCACCACGACCAAGTGGGATTTATTCCAGGGCTGCAAGGTTGGTTCAACATCCGCAAATCAGTCAATGTGATACAACACATCAATAAAAGAAAGAACAAGAACCATATGATACTCAATAGATGCTGAAAAAGCATTTGACAAAGTACAGCATCCCTTCCTGATCAAAACTCTTCAAAGTGTAGGGATAGAGGGCACATACCTCAATATCATCAAAGCCATCTATGAAAAACCCACTGCAAATATCATTCTCAATGGAGAAAAACTGAAAGCTTTTCCACTAAGGTCAGGAACACGGCAGGGATGTCCATTATCACCACTGATATTCAACATAGTACTAGAGGTCCTAGCCTCAGCAATCAGACAACAAAAGGAAATTAAAGGCATCCAATTCGGCAAAGAAGAAGTCAAATTATCACTCTTTGCAGATGATATGATACTATATGTGGAAAACCCAAAAGACTCCACTCCAAAACTGCTAGAACTTATACAGGAATTCAGTAAAGTGTCAGGATATAAAATCAATGCACAGAAATCAGTTGCATTTCTCTACACCAACAGCAAGACAGAAGAAAGAGAAATTAAGGAGTCAATCCCATTTACAATTGCACCCAAAACCATAAGATACCTAGGAATAAACCTAACCAAAGAGGCACAGAATCTATACTCAGAAAACTATAAAGTACTCATGAAAGAAATTGAGGAAGACACAAAGAAATGGAAAAATGTTCCATGCTCCTGGATTGGAAGAATAAACATTGTGAAAATGTCTATGCTACCTAAAGCAATCTACACATTTAATGCAATTCCTATCAAAGTACCATCCATCTTTTTCAAAGAAATGGAACAAATAATTCTAAAATTTATAAGGAACCAGAAAAGACCTCAAATAGCCAAAGGGATATTGAAAAAGAAAGCCGATGTTGGTGGCATCACAATTCCGGACTTCAAGCTCTATTACAAAGCTGTCATCATCAAGACAGCATGGTACTGGCACAAAAACAGACACATAGATCAATGGAACAGAATAGAGAGCCCAGAAATAGACCCTCAACTCTACAGTCAACTAATCTTCGACAAAGCAGGAAAGAATGTCCAATGGAAAAAAGACAGCCTCTTCAATAAATGGTGCTGGGAAAATTGGACAGCCACATGCAGAAAAATGAAATTGGACCATATCCTTACACCACACACAAAAATGGACTCAAAATGGATGAAGGACCTCAATGTGCGAAAAGAATCCATCAAAATCCTTGAGGAGAACACAGGCAGCAACCTCTTCGACCTCAGCCGCAGCAACATCTTCCTAGGAACAACGCAAAAGGCAAGGGAAGCAAGGGCAAACATGAACTTGGGATTTCAAGATCAAAAGCTTTTGCACAGCAAAGGAAACAGTTAACAAAATCAAAAGACAACTGACAGAATGGGAGAAGATATTTGCAAACGTCATATCAGATAAAGGACTAGTGTCCAGAATCTATAAAGAACTTAGCAAACTCAACACCCAAAGAACAAATAATCCAATCAAGAAATGGGCAGAGGACATGAACAGACATTTCTGCAAAGAAGACATCCAGATGGCCATCAGACACATGAAAAAGTGCTCCATATCACTGGGCATCAGGGAAATACAAATCAAAACCACAATGAGATATCACCTCACACCAGTCAGAATGGCTAAAATCAACAAGTCAGGAAATGACAGATGCTGGCGAGGATGCGGAGAAAGGGGAACCCTCCTACACTGTTGGTGGGAATGCAAGCTTGTGCAGCCACTCTGGAAAACAGCATGGAAGTTCCTCAAAATGTTGAAAATAGAACTGCCCTATGACCCAGCAATTGCACTATTGGGTATTTACCCTAAAGATACAAACGTAGTGATCCAAAGGGGCACGTGCACCCGAATGTTTATAGCAGCAATGTCCACAATAGCCAAACTATGGAAAGAACCTAGATGTCCATCAACAGATGAATGGATCAAGAAGATGTGGTATATATACACAATGGAATACTATGCAGCCATCAAAAGAAATGAAATCTTGCCATTTGCGACAACATGGATGGAACTAGAGCGTAACATGCTTAGTGAAATAAGTCAAGCAGAGAAAGACAACTATCATATGATCTCCCTGATATGAGGAAGTGGTGATGCAACATGGGGGCTTAAGTGGGTAGGAGAAGAATCAATGAAACAAGATGGGATTGGGAGGGAGACAAACCATAAGTGACTCTTAATCTCACAAAACAAACTGAGGGTTGCTGGGGGGAGGGGGTTTGGGAGAAGGGGGTGGTATTATGGACATTGGGGAGGGTATGTGCTTGGGTGAGTGCTGTGAAGTGTGTAAACCTGGTGATTCACAGACCTGTACCCCTGGGGATAAAAATATATGTTTATAAAAAATAAAAAATTTAAAAAAAAAGATGCTCAACATCATTATAATCAGGGAAGTGCAAGTCAAAACCACAATGAGATATTACCTCACACCTGTTAGAAGGGCTGTCATCTAGACTAAACTAAACTAAAATTAAAAAAAAAGAAGAAATTTAAAAAATAAAAATGCAAAAGAAAAACACAGGTGTATGTATCAAAAAGTTCAGGTTAGAAGGTTATTATGGAATTTGATGTACTGGATAGCTCAATGTGATGGTAAATAGGTTAAAAAATTATTTATATAAAAAAATGAGCCAGAATAGTGGGAACAAATTAAAAATAAAAGTTGTCCTATGACGTAGTGGTGGTTGTTCTCTTGTAGTCTTTTTTTTTTTTTTCTTTCCTGGTTGGTTTTCTGGGGAAGGGGCCTACCATGTGGTTTTTCAGTCAGTGATGTTCCCTGAATTAAGTCCTCCCGTCCCCCATCAAGAGGGTGGGCTCTGAGGAAACCGTTTTTTTCCGGAGGTTTTTATGTTTATTCACTTTTTTTTTTCCTCTTGCCTTGACTGCTTTTGATGGTTTTTGTAGGTTTAGAGGAAAGCAAACTGCACCCTGACCTCCCTCTCAGAGAGAAGCCTCAGTCTGCTCTTCTGTGGGTGTTGCAAGCTCATATAAATTCCCTTTTGGCCGCTGGCAAAGCAGGTTGCGAGTCACGGTCACTGGGGACGCAGGATCTTCTGCTTGTACCCAAAACCATGGCAGCGGCAGCTGTCTGGGCAGCTCCAGACCACCAGAGAGGTTCCAAGCAGCGATCTCACAGAGATTTTTCCGCTGGCCTGGGCTGGGAGTGCCTGGTCTTTCTGGGTCTAAGAGCGCCCGGCTTGCACGCACCTCTCTGAGGGGAGGCTGTGGGTCGCGTGTGCGTCTCAGGCTCCGAAAGCGGGGTGCAGGTCTGAAAGCACCAGGAAAAAATATACAGTGGAAAAAAGACAGTCTGTTCAATAAATGGTGCTGGGAAAACTGGACAGCTATCTGTAGAAGAATGAAACTCGACCATTCTCTTACACCGTACACAAAGATAAACTCAAAACATGGACGGGACTGGAAGAGATTATGCTGAGTGAAATAAGTCAAGCAGAGAGAGTCAATTATCATATGGTTTCACTTATTTGTGGAGCATAACAAATAGCATGGAGGACAAGGGGAGTTAGAGAGGAGAAGGGAGTTGGGGGAAATTGGAAGGGGAGGTGAACCATGAGAGACTGTGGACTCTGAAAAACAATCTGAGGGGTTTGTAGCGGTGGGGGGTGGGAGGTTGAGGGAACCAGGTGGTGGGTATTAGAGAGGGCACGGATTGCATGGAGCACTGGGTGTGGTGCAAAAACAATGAATACTGTTATACTGAAAATAAATAAATAGATAGATAGATAGATAGATAGATAAAAAGAAGGGCTGTCATCAAGATGACAAGACATAAGCAGTGTTGGCAAGGAGAAAAGGGAACCCTTGTGCACTGTTGGTGGAAATGAAATTTGTTACATCCGCTATGAAAAACATCATACAGGGTCCTCAAAAAATTAAAAATAGAACTACCATGTGATCCAGCAAATCTACTTCTGTATATATCCAAAGGAAATAAAACCAGAATTTTGAAAATATATCTACATGTTTATTGCAGCATTATTCATAATAACTAAGATATGGAATCAACCTAAGTGTCCACTAGTGAATGGATAAAAAGATGTGATCCTTATGTATCTATATCCACACAATGGAATATTATTAGCCATGAGAAAGTAGGAAATCCTGCCATATGCCACAACATGGATGAACCTTGAGGGCATCATGCAAAGTGAGATAAGTCAAGCAGAGAATGACAAAAACTGCATAATACCACTTATATGTGGAATCCAAAAAAGCTGAACTCATAAGTACAGAGAGTAGAATGGTCATAATCGGGGGCTAGGGGAAGGGGAATTGGGGAGTTGTTTAAGGGCACAAACTTGTATCTAGTAGATATATATGTTCTGGAGATCTAATGCACTGTATAGTGATTATAGTCAGCAAATACTATATTATTAACTTCAAAGTCACTAAGAAACTAAATCTTAATTGTTCCCACCACAAAAAGGATGTGATAATTATGTGATGGGATAATGCTATGATAGTATTCATATTGTAATATATAAATGTATCAGATCAACACATTGTGTACCTTAAAATTACAGTGTTACATGTGACTTACATCTCAATTTAAAAATTAAAAATGTAAATAATGTTCACCAAAAGTAAATAAATAAAAAATAAATAAAAATAAATAAAATTTGATTTGATTATGTGTTTTTTGGGTGCTGAGTTTGAGAAGTTCTTTATACATCTTGGATACCAGCCCTTTATCTGTAGTGTCATTTGCAAATATCTTCTCCCATTCCATGGGTTGCCTCTTTGTTTTATTGACTGTTTCCTTTGCTGTGCAGAATCTTTTCATCTTAATGAAGTCCCAAACATTCATTTTCGCTTTTGTTTCCTGACTTTGGAGACGTGTCTTAAAAGAACTTGCTGTGGACAATGTCAAAGAGGTTACTGTTTATGTTCTCCTCTAGGATTTTGATGGATTCCTTCATTTTGAGTTTGTCTTTGTGTATGGTGTAAGAGAATGGTCAAGTTTCATTCTTCTGTACATAGCTGTCCAATTTTCCCAGCACCATTTATTGAAGAGACTGTCTTTTTTCCACTGGATATTTTTTCCTGCTTTGTCAAATATTATTTAACCATAAGTCTGAGGGCCCATATGTGGGCTCTCTACTCTGTTCCACTGGTCTGTGTGTCTGTTTTTGTGCCAGTAACATGCTGTCTTGATGATCACAACTTTGTAATATAGCTTGAAATCATGCAACATGATGTCCCCAGCTTTGTTTTTTGTTTTGTTTTGTTTTGTTTTGTTTTGTTGTTTTTGTCTTTTCAACACTTCCTTGGTGATTTGGGGCCTTTTCTGGTTCCATAAAAATTTTAGGGTTGTATGTTCCAGCACTTTGAAAAATGCCATTGGTATTTTGATTGGGATGGCATTGAAAGTACAGATTGCTCTGGGTAGCACAGACATTTTAACAATGTTTGTTCTTCTGATCCATGAGCATGGAATGCTTTTCTATCTTTTTGTGTTTTCTTTGATTTCTTTCTTGAGTGTTCTATAGTTACTAGAGTATAGATCCTTCACCTCTTTGGTTATGTTTATTCCAAGGTATCTAATGGGTTTTGATGCTACTATAAATGGAATCGATTCTCTAATTACTCTTTCTACAGTTGCATTTTTAGTCTCTAAGAAAGCAACTGATTCCTGTGCATTGATTTTGTATCCTGACACATTACTGAATTGTTGTATGAGATCTAGTAATTTGGGGGAGGAGTCTTTTGGGTTTTCCACATAAAGTATCATGTCATCTGCAAAGAGAGTTTGACTACTTCTTTGCCAATCTGAATACATTTTATTTCTTTTTGTTATCTCATTGTTGTTGATAGGTCTTCTAGTGCTATGTGAACAAGAGTGGTGAGAGTGGGCATCCTTGTCGTGTTCCTGATCTTAAAGGAAAGGCTCTCAGCTTTTCCCCATTGAGAATGATATTCGCTGTGGGTTTTTCTTCAATGGATTTTGTGAAATTGAGGAATGTTCCCTCCATCCCTATACTCTGAAGCATTTTAATCAGGAAGGGACACTGTATATTGTCAAATGCTATTTCTACATCAATTGAGAGGACCACATGGTTCTTCTCTCTCCTCTTGTTAATGTGTTCTAACACATTGGTTGATTTGTGAATGTTGAACCACCCTTGCATCCCTGGGATAAATCTCACCTGGTTGTGGTGGATTATCCTTTTAATGTACTGTTGGATCCTATTAGCTAAGATCTTGTTGAAAATTTTGGCATCCATATTCATCAGGGATATTGGTCTGAAATTCTCCTTTTTGATGGGGTCTTTGCCTGGTTTGGGGATCAAGGTAATGTTGGCCTCATAAAAAGAGTCTGGGGGTTTTCCTTCTGTTTCTATTTTTTGAAACAGCTTCAGGAGAATGGGTATTATTTCTTTTTGAATGTTTGGAAGAATTGCCCCAGGGAATCCATCAGGTCCTGGACTCTTGTTTTTTGGGAGGTTTTTGATCACTGTTTCAATCTTGTTACTGGTTACTGGTCTATTCAGGTTGTCAATTTCTTCCTGTTTCAGTATTGGTAGTTTATACATTTCCGGGAATACATCCATTTCTTCTAGATTGCTTAATTTGTTGGCATATAGCTGTTGATAATAATTTCTGATAATTGTTTCTATTTCCTTGGTGTTAGTCATGATCTCTCCCCTTTCATTCATAATTGTATTAATTTGGGTTCTTTCTCTTTTCTTTTGGATAAGTCTGGCCAGTGGTTTATTGAGTCAAGAAATGGACAGAAGACTTGAACAGACACTTCTTCAAAGAAAACATACAAATGGCTAAAGACACCTGAAAAAATGTTCATCATCATTAGCCATCAGGGAAATTCAAATCAAAACCACATTGAGATACCACCTTACACCAGCTAAAATGGTAAAAATTGACAAAGCAAGAGACAACAAATGTCAGAGGGGATGTGGAGAAATGGGAACCCTCTTACACTATTGGTGGGAATTCAAGCTGGTACAGCCACTCTGTAAAATAGTATGGAGGCTCCTCAAGAAGTTAAAAATAGAGCAACCTTATGACCCAGCAATTGCACTATTGGGTATTTACCCCAAAGATACAGATGTAGTGAAAAGAAGGGCCACATGCACCCCAATGTTCATAGCAGCAATGGCCACAATCACCAAACTGTGGAAAGAGCCGAGATGCCCTTCAACAGATGAATGAATAAAGAAGATGTGATCCACATATATAATGAAATATTACTCAGCCATCATAAAGGATGAATACCCAACATTTGCATCAACATGGATGGGACTGGAGGAAATTATGCTGAGTGAAATAAGTCAAGCAGAGAAAGTCAATGATCATATGGTTTCACTTATTTGTGGAACATAAGGAATAGCATGGAGAATATTAGGAGAAGGAAAGGAAAAATGAAAGAGGGAAAATCAGAGGGGGAGATGAACCATGAGAAACCATGGATTTTGAGAAATAAACTGAGGGTTTTAGAGGAGAGGGGTGGGGGGATGGGCTAGCCTGGTGATGGGTATTAAGGAGGGCATGTATTACATGGAGCACTGGGTGTTACACCCAAACAATGAATCATGGAACACAACATCAAAAACTAATGATGTACTGTATGGTGACTAACATAACATAATAAAAAATAAAATAAAATTTTAATGTTAAAAAAATAAAAATAAAAATAGGAGTAATAGCAGCCAACATTTACTAACAGATTGCTATGAGCAGGGTACTCTCCCAAGTGCTTTTCATGTATAAGTAACATTTACAACAATAACTTAATGAAGTAGTTAAGATTCTTCTCACTGTTTTACAAATGAGGGAACAGACTTAGCAAGATCAATGACTTCCCCAGGGCCTCAATAGCTGATAAGTAAAGGATAAAGGGCCTAGTGTTTTCTGCCTTAAACTCTGCACAAAACTGCAGAGAAAAAAATACAGTATGCTCAGACAGAGAAAGACAAATACCATATGATCTCTTTTATATGTGGTATCTACAAAAAGTGAACTCATGGATACAGAGAACAGATTGTTGGCTGTCATAGGCAGGAGCAAGGGGTGGGGGAGATGGTTGAACACAGTCAAAAGGTACAAACTTCCATAAGGTAAATAATATACAGCATGTAATATACAACATGATGACTATAGTTAACAATACTGTATTGTATATTTGAAAGTTGCTAGGAGAGTAGATCTTAAATGTTCTCACTACACACAAAAAGTTAAAAACATGTAAGATGATGAATATCTTAACTATCTTATGGTGATCATATAACAACACATAAATACATCAAATCATTACACTGTATACCTTAAACTTACACAATGTTATATGTCAATTATATTTCAATCACACTGAAAATAAATAAATACCCTCTGAAGCTAAAAGAATGTAGCATTTAGCAATATGTACAAGATATGTAAAATACAACAATTAAGCATAACAACAATAAACACTGAATCTCATAAAACCAAATCACATGTAGAAAATCACATGTAGAAACTACTAGAAATTCTGAAACTGAAAAAAATACATGAGAGACAAATGGGAAGTTTCTAAGAACTCAGAGGGAATATTCAAACTTTCAATTCAAATCTGAAGTTAGGTCTTTTCTTCCTTTAGTTGTGCCCCATTAAGGAAACTGCATACTTCTTGTTTTGGCAAGGCTTATGGGCCAAGGAAAAGAGAAGGTAACAAGTACTTCCTGAGAGCTTCTTGCATGCCAAGAAGGTTGCACACACTCCCTCTGGTAGACCTCATAAATAAGAGTTGAAATGTTATTGTCTGGTTTATAGGGGAAGTCACAGAAGCTAAGAGAGGTAGCTGGGTCCTGGCACCAGTGGTAGATAGGAAGACAGGCTTTCCTTCACTTCTATCTAGTTCCAGAGCCCATAGGAACTGTGTTCTACTCTCAGCCAAAGAAGGCATTTTTGAGGACCACAACCCAAGCACCAGAAAGGCCATATCTGTAGTTTCTTCCATGAGAAAAACCTTTATTTAAACACATATTCATTACCAATTTTCCACTCTTCATCCTGTCTTTCAAGGGTTCCCACAATCTCCTTCTCATCTCCTCTCATTTTCTGTGCCCCATGTATCCATATTGTTTTCCTGAGTAACTGTCAATTTCCTCTTAGAGAAGGACCTGTGTATTAGTCATAAATGTGGGAGCATGATGTAAGGGCAAAGCAGAAAATCTCAGTAATCATGATGTGGGAGGTGCGGAGAGGAGATGGGTGGAAATGCAGTGCTTTCTGAAGTACTCCTCCTAAGGCCAGGTGCAGATGATAGAAACTGTTGCAGCAGCTGAGACTGCTCAGTGAAAATAAGAAAGGGATTTAGAAAATCCTGTCTTCAACTAACTTTTTCCCCACAGATGTTTTCTTAAATGTATCCCTTTATATGGCAATAAGCGAAAACGCACTGTTTCTGTTTATCTAAATGCCATTGAAACACTAGGAAACTCATAGCCAGGGCTTCCATACAGGGTTCCCAAGGCACATGCTACCCACCCCAGGAGGGCATCCGTGTGTGTTGTCCTACCAGTTGATACCAATTATGGGCATCTGACCAGGAAATTCTTTTCAGGAATGGTGTCTAAAGTCTTTGATGCTAAAAGGAGGGGTGGAAGAAGCTTATCTTTCACTGGGTTCTGTGCAAAGCCATGCTGAGATTTGAATGACTCTCTAGAGGTGGGACAGGGACAAACCAAGAGTCCTTGAGCCTCATGGGTGTGTGTGTGTGTGTGTGTGTGTGTGTGTGCTGAAATAGGAAAATCTTGCTTCCTATTTCTACTCCAGCTATGTAAAGAGGATATCTAGAGCCTAAGTCAGTGGCATAGAGCAGTGCCAAATTTATCAAACACATCTCTTTAGGCCAAGTTTAGAGGGAGACGAGAGGAAAGAAAGCAGGGTTTCTTGAAAATGGTCAGGACTGCCTTGTGCAAATTATTTAATAGCAAGGGAGGCTAGCACCTGAGAATAAGTCAGCAGAGCTCTCCACCAAGCAATGAAGGACTCTTGCCCTGTGACAGACAGGTAAGGGAACCTACTAGAATGAATATGCTTTGCAGAAGTGTTGCCACGGGTCCAGTGCCAGAGCACCACATTGACCGAGCAGCTGTCAGTCCTGCACCACCTGCACCTGGGAGTCCAATAACCATAACATGAGATGCACCATGGAATCAGAGTGACACCCCCCAATACAGAGGCCTACCCCTCACTTATGGCCAAGTAGTAACCCTGTTGCTATTTGCACCACCTTGATATAGCCTAGGTCTGCTGAAATCAGGGAGAGCAAAGAATTGTAAGAATTTAAACTCTTAGGAATAAATTAGTGTCTTAGCTATGTCAGGGTGGTCATAGGCCTCTCTCTATCCCATTCCATAAGGGATAGCAAGAATGTTTTCCCAGAGTTCTGGCAGAGATGAGGCACTTCTCCTTTGAAACCACTTGGACAAATGGCTAATAAGCCACATTACATCTGAGTGAAAGCATTGGTGTGGTACAGCTGGAATATTATCCCATGGTAATTTGGACTGTCGCTCTCGGCCCGCAAGAACGACTCGGAGACTCACGTAGCGGCGAACCTTTTTTATTAATCCCTTTTTTTCTTCCTCCCCTTTACCCTCGGCGCATGCATTTTTATACAGGCAGTGTTACCCAATCACAATGCAGTGCTCATGCACCTCCCGCGAGAGTGGACCTAAATGAACAGCCAATCATATTCAGTCCCTTACGGCTCTTAGAGTAGGCCTCCTGTACCGGCTCCCGACATCTCCCCCTTTTTTATTTATTTATAATGGCTGAGATCGTGCCTGTCTTAGGTTGCCAATCCTCAGCACACATGCTTACCCGTCATCGGGTACTCTCCCTGGTCGAAGAGCCCCTGTCTTAGGTTGCTATGGTGTGGGATCAGTCTTACCCGTCTTTGACTACCGATCTAGCATACTTAGCCATATCTGGGGGGAGGTACCAGCTTCAAGAGCCATCATGGCTTGAACCATGAGGTGTTATTGTCGTTGATTGCGATGGACACGGCCACACACCCAACGTAACATTAGTACGTTAGCTGTGATTAAGAGAACAGCCATGGCACCAAGTCCGGCCCACAGTTTGAGGAACGAAACAGATTGCTGTAACATTTTTTTTCCACTCACTAACAGGTGCAATAGTTACTTTGGTAGAATATATGGATATAATTTGAGCTCGTAATTGCCTAGTTAAATTTTGAAATTGACGGTTCCAGGTACCATTAAGCATATTTCCTAACTGTCTAGAGAGGTTAGCTGCTAAGGATAAGTTGTTATGAGCTATAGGGGTGATACAAAGTCCAGCCATATTATGTATGCATCCTATCGACACAATTGACTCTAGGATATCAAGTTGTTCCTGTACAAGATCAACCCTTTGATTTACAATAAGGATCCCAGCATGCAAATGTCCGTTAATTTGTTCTTGCATAGCCAATGCTTCAGCGACCATTCCTGTGACGTTGTTGAGCATGGCAGCTGTCTGTACCGAGGTTGTCAACGCTACCGTGGCAGCAGTAGCAGCGGTGGCGGATGCTGCGATAGCTGCAATAATGGCTGCTGTTATTCCAAAGTCTCGTTTATGTCGAAGCAGCATCGGCAGGTTGTCGGGGTTCACCTGTACTGGCATCGGGATATATGTCGGTATCTTGGCTATTACTGCCGAGTCTCCCACCGTGGCGTTCCAACATTCTGATAGCAGACAATTCTGGGACTCACAAGAGAGACTAGATGACTTGTTAATAGTAGAAGCATTAAAAACTATGAAGAGAAAGGGAGCTCTAACACAGATGGGCGTTGGTGAGTAACTTATGTGCTTAGCTGAGGTGCAATTGCAAGTAACATTTGTTTCAAATCGAGAGCCTACGTGATAGTTGTACGTACAGTTATGCCATGTAGACCCATTAATAAAGTGAAGGCTTTCCAAGCCTGTACATGCCTGTGCAGCGTTGCAGAGCAGCCACCTATCTAGAAGGTGAGCTGACGCGCCTTGCGCCGGGTCTTGGTAGGTAGGTATAATTATAGCCAAAAAGGTGGAGTTAGAGTAAGTGGGGATTTTAGTACTGAATGAGAATCCTGTTCCCACCCAAACTCCTGAGAGGCTACTATGGCAGCCACTCGTGCGGTGCAGCTCGCACAATAGCAGGCCTTGGTGCAGCAAGGTTTATATGGAGGAGGCCCCTCGTAAGGTGGCGCTGTTGGGGCTGGGCGCGTGGGCATAAGATCTAAGTTATCTACCACTTCCGTCTCTGTTTGTAACTGCGCCATAGCTCCTTTCACTTTTAATTTCAGCTGCGCCATAACTTCCCCCTGCATTTTGAGCTGCGCCATAGCCTTCTTTAGCTCTTCCTCCTTTTTTGCAAGCTCCTTTTGCATCTTGCTCACCTTTTGGCTTTTGGGCGATTTCCCTCCTCTGCTCCTTTCCAAAAACCAGGGAGCCGTTTGTCCCACTTCTCTCAAAAACAAACGAGCTGTTTTATTTTTTAAAGGAGTACCAATTGCTTTAAGGATATCAGAAAGCGGCCCCAGCATTTTATATGTGGCCATCTCGTTTCCCATACCGGAAAGCTTTACTCTCGTCCTTATCCTAGGAACTTTGCAGCCATCTCGTTTCCCATCCCGGAAAGCTTTCTACGCTCGTCCTTATCCTAGGAACTTTGCATCCATCTCGTTTCCCATCCCGGAAAGCTTTCTACGCTCGTCCTCGACTTGAGGAACTTTCCCTGTCACTAGACAGAAATAGGTGCACTCTTTACCTGATCGTCGCCGACTCCGTGTGTCTCTCACGATGAGATTCCCGGGTTTCGGCACCACTTGTCGCTCTCGGCCCGCAAGAACGACTCGGAGACTCACGTAGCGGCGAACCTTTTTTATTAATCCCTTTTTTTCTTCCTCCCCTTTACCCTCGGCGCATGCATTTTTATACAGGCAGTGTTACCCAATCACAATGCAGTGCTCATGCACCTCCCTCGAGAGTGGACCTAAATGAACAGCCAATCATATTCAGTCCCTTACGGCTCTTAGAGTAGGCCTCCTGTACCGGCTCCCGACATTGGACCATGTCCCTTCACTTGCCATCAAAGATAGCTGGCTTTGGAGACAAAGCAACAGGAAAAGGAGAAGATGATGGTATGGGGGAATGAGGGAAGTTCTAAGAACAAATGCTACAAGGACAAATGTTACAAGTAGCCACAGAGGAAAAAAAAAAACCAACAAGGATAGATAGGCAGACAACTCAAAGTAGAAAAAAAGAAAGCCCACAACTTCACTTGGGGAAAAGCAGCCACCTATCATCTCTAGCCCTTAAAGCCATATGCATTAAACCTCTCCATTTTGTGCGTGATAGTGGAGGGAATGACAAACAACCCGTAGTAACTCAAAAAATTCTAAAGGAAGAAGCATGCAATCTGAAGATACAGTAACTAATCTTAGTCTATATGTAAACTCATTTACTTAAATATTTTAAAGTTCACATCTTGAGTTCCAGAGCCTGAAACAGGAAGTATGGTGCAAGTGATTTATTGCAGAGGTAGGGGGTGTTCTTAGGAGAAAGGGACTGAGGGAAGCAGAATTGAGTGGGGAAGTGGGGAGCTGTTAAGCAAGGATGTGACTGGAGTCTAGCTTAAACGTCATTGCATGGTGAAGCTCTGGAACAATGTTTTCAGAAGTATATAATTTCAGAATAACAGGCTTAAGTGAGATAGAAAATCTCCTCAGATGACAAGATGCCTCCCTGAGCTGACAACACACGGGGTACTAAAAGCAAATCTACAGGAAGATGCCCAGAACTCTGAGATTTTGATTAACAAAATTAATGCAATGTACTTGACGAAAAAATAGATCATCGATCAGGAAGAGAATCTTAGTTGTAGCAAGGTTGGCATAGCTAAAGAAATTGTGGTATCCAGAGATGGTCCTCATGGAAATAGGAAACCAAAAAAGAGGGTCAGGGTCAAAATTGGCAATACCCATTTAGCATGTCAAGAGAGAGAAGGTGCGTTGGCCCATGAACACAGACAACCAGACCTTGCAGCAGGTCTTGTCCCAGTGGTAGAGATGGCGGCATCTACCTATTGAAGCAGATGCTAGCAGTTATTAAAGTCATCTAGCTACCTCCCTTCTCTCTGTTTCCTTATTCATAGGCAGCCTTCTTTTCACACTTGGGCCTCTACTGGAGCTTCCCACCCAGAGAGAATTTACTAACCACTGAAAAAAGCAACCCTCAGGATTCTCATTGTAAATTACATATGGGCATTCTAATTTGTGTATCAGTTTCCTGTGACTTGGGTTAATGGTAGTTTCATGGGGTTTGTTCAACTCTAGATCCAGCCATATACTCCTCTTCTCTAAGGGTGTGATTATATAGGCTAAAGACATTCTAAATGGTGACATTTAGAAGTATGAGTTAATTTGCAATCTCTGGATTTTCAGGCAGAAGGTCTTGACTTCGAATGAGTTCTCTCAACTGAGACCCTGCTCCAATCAGGCTCCATCCAAAGGCCATTCAGCTGACCCACCTAAGGTGACCTCTTTAACCACAACAGGAAGAGTAAAGAAAAGTTTATCTTTGTGATCATACCTGGAAAATGCTGCTTCAGTCTTTGGCATGTTTGTTTGTTTTTTTTTAATTTTCAGACAAACAATCATATCATGTTGCCTAGAAGATCACACAACTGGACATATCTTACTCAGGCTTTATAAGAATAGGGCACATGGCCAAAATAAAAGCTTATTTCCTTGATTTTCTCAAGCAAGGCCATTGTGAGCCTTGCTGGAGTCAGCTTCCCCTTAAGCCTAACCCAACAGAATATCCATCTACATCCATATCTACTACACTGTAGGTGTAGGCTACCCAAAAACACGATATATGTCTTCTGCACATTTATATCCCCCAGGGTGAGGGGGATGTTCAATTAATATGTGTTGAATGGATGAATGAATGAATGGATGAATGAATGAGTTTCATGGGTAAGACAAAATTTAGAAATCAGTGTCATCAGCCCCAAAAAGTAGAGACAAGCATGGCATATTTTGGAAAATTTCCCGTCCCTCAAATGATTCAAATACCAAAGTCCATGAGTTAAAAGGTTAAACCTTCAGTTATCCACCCTTCCCACCCAACAGTGTTAATGAATCATCTGTCTCTCTCACTCTTTCTCTTTCTCTCAATCTTCCTTTCCCTGGGGGCCAAAATCTGCAGTTATAATTTAGTCATGCAGTAAATTGATTATTCATGTCTTGGTTTGCTTGCAAAAGAGCTAGGATTGAAGCTAGAGAGAAAAGAAGAGTGAAAAAGCCATAATTTCTTAGAAATAGAAAATTCTCACTCTTTATATCCTACAGTGGCAATGGCATACTTGACCCAATTCAATACCACATATATTTTAGAAAAAAGACAAGCCACCCCCCCAAAAAAGGGTTGTTTCCTCCTCCCCTTCCACTTATATATTCAGCTTCCTTTAGGGAGGAAGTGAAAATTAAATTCAAGAGAAAATTAAATTCAACTCCTATTCTAGAATAACCTACAGTTTAAACATAAACTAGAAAATATTAATTTTAAAGAAGGACAAATTTTCTATTCAATCTTTCTAGAACACCATGGTTAAACCTCTAATCATGGTTTAAAACTTCATCCAAGGTTTATATATAAATATTCTTGCCTCCTTCTTGTGTTTGCCTTTTGTCTTTTGATTAATGATTTATAACAGAGACTCATAAGTTAGTTTAATAACATGCTCATTTATCTAAAGTTATAATATCCTTGAAGGAATTTTTTGAGGCTTATAAAACAGATTCTGAGAGATTTTCAATGATTAAATGGAACGAATGGACCTCTAAAGACTGAAAATTCCAAGTTTCAAATGGTTTTCCAAGAAACTGAAAACATTTCCATTACTAAAAGTGTAACAAAGCAAAGAATAGCCTATCTGTTTCTTTTGATGCTTCTTTGTGCAATGAGATCCATGTAGGAAATAACTTCACGTCATCTAAGTCTCTAAAAGTAGCCTCTAATATGTCTAGTCTTAAAAAAGAACCAAATCCAACCTGCCAGCTCCAATAACCCCTCTTGATACTCTCAGTCAACAGGCTCTTCTGGGGCCAGTAGCTTTCAATCTTCGCTGCACATTTGAATCACTGAGAGTTCTAGTGGGGGTGCCCCATTGACCAAATCAGAATTTCCAAGAATGAAACCAAGACTTCAGTACTTTTTAAAGTTCTTTGAGCATTGTAATGTGCAGCCAAGGGAGAGAACCACTGCTCCAAGCCAATGTTTCTCAAATTGTTTTCCAATAGACCAGCAATATAAAAATAGCTGAGGGAACTTGTTCAAAGTGCATGTCTTTGACCTCCACTATAGACCCAGTAGATGGGTATTTTGGAAAACGTTCTAATATAACAAACTCTACACATGTGATTCTTATGCACATTGTATTAGATATTGCAGATTAGTTCTCTCAAATCCTTTCCAGTTCTCCTAGAGCAGTGGTTCTCAAAGTATGATCCCTAGTTAACACCACCACCACCACCTGGGAATTTGTTAGAAACACAAATTCTTTGGGCCCCACACCCCAAACCTACTGAAAGTTGGGCCCAAACAATTTATGTTTTAATATACTCTCAGGTGATTCTAATGCATGCTCAAGTTTGAGGACCAATGCCTTAATAACATGCTGGATGTTAGAAAGCTAAAGATTACCTTTCCCATACTTTCTTAGAGCTCAGATCTTCTTGTGACCTGGCTTATGCCAACTAGATGTACCTCTTTAGGGACCAAAGGGTACAGATAAGAGGGAGACCACACACTTCTAAGCAAGCTTAGGAGTGGAGGTGGTTGCTTTTTCTTTGAGAGTGGTAGTGGAAATTCCAGTGCTTAGTCCCTACACTCATGGGTACTTATAATCAGGACACAGAGCTCTTCTTTGTTGACATGAGTCAGCTGAGGACGTGTGCCCTTGAGCCAAGAGGGGCAATGGCTTCTGTATCCCCATGAGGCAGCTGAAGTACTGTAGTCCTAAAGTCAAGAGAGGGCAGAAGCTTCCTGAAGCCCCACCTCCAGATCATGCTCCAATAAAGGCAGAAATTCCTTCGGTCGGACAGTTCTATGGTCTTCTAGGCATCATTCTTTTTTTTTTTTTAAGATTTTATCTATTTATTTGACAGAGAGAGATCACAAGTAGGCAGAGAGGCAGGCAGAGAGAGAGGGAGGGAAGCAGGCTCCCTGCCGAGCAGAGAGCACGATGCGGGGCTCGATCCCAGGACCCTGAGATCATGACCCGAGCCGAAGGCAGTGGCTTAACCCACTGAGCCACCCAGGCACTCCTAGGCATCATTCTTAAAGCCATAGTTCTCCTCCAGTTCCCATGTGGACTTCTCACATTATTGCTTACTTCATCAAAGCAACAAGGAGAATCTTCCTCCAATCTCCTACTACAGAATCACATAATATAATGTAGTCATGGAAGTAACATCCCATCACCTTTGTCATATTCTACTGGTCAGAAGCAAGTCACACGTTTCCACCCACACTGAAGGGGAGGGGAGTAAGAGGAAGGTGTGGATACTAGGAAGCAGAAAATCAATGGGGGTCACCAGATGTCTGTCTACCACATTGCTTCTTTGTTTTTTTTTACTTTTTAAATTAAATTTAATTTTTTCCGAGTTCCAAGATTAATTATTTATGCATCATACCCAGTGCTCCCTGCAATACATGCCCTCTTTAATACCCACCACCAGGCTCAACTATTCCCCCCATCCCCACCCCTCCAAAAGTCTGTTTGTTTCTCAGAGCCACAGTTTCTCATGCTTCATCTCCTCTTACAATTTCCCCCAATTCACTTTTCCTTTCCTTCTACTAATGTCCTCCATGTAATTTCCTATGTATTCACAAGTAAGTGAAACCATATAACAATTGTCTTTCTCTGCTTGATGTATTTCCCTCAGCATAATCTCCTCCAGTCCTACATGTTGATACAAAAGTTAGGTATTCATCCCTTCTGATGGCTGCATAATATTCCATTGTATATATGGATGATACTTTATCCATCATCTGTTGAAGGGCTTTTTGACACTTTCCACAATTTGGTGACTGTGGCCATTTCTGCTGTGAACATTGGTGTACAGATGGCCCTTCTCTTCATTACATCTGTATCTTTGGGGTAAATACCCAGTAGTGCAATTGCAGGGTCATAGGGAAGCTCTGTTTTTAATTTCTTAAGACATCTCCACAGTTTTCCAAAGTGGCTGCACCAACTTGCATTCCCACTGACAGTGTAAAATGATTCCCCTTTCTCCATATCCTCTCCAAAACTTATTGTTTCTTGTCCTGTTAATTTTGGCCATTCTAGCTGGTGTCATTTGGTATCTCAATGTGGGTTTTTTTTTTTTCTTTTCAGCGTAACAGTATTCATTGGTTTTGCACCACACCCAGTGCTCCATGCAATCCATGCCCTCTCTAATACCCACAACCTGGTTCCCCCAATCTCCCACCCCCTGCCCCTTCAAAACCCTCAGATTGTTTTTCAGAGTCCACAGTCTCTCATGGTTCAACTTCTCTTCCAATTTCCCTCAACTCTCTTCTCCTCTCCATCTCCCCTTGTCCTCTGTGCTATTTGTTATGCTCCACAAATAAGTGAAACCATATAATAATTGACTCTCTCTGCTTGACTTATTTCACTCAGCATAATCTCTTCCAGTCCTGTCCATGTTGCTACAAAAGTTGGGTATCCATCCTTTCTGATGGAGGCATAATACTCCATAGTGTATATGGACCACATCTTCCTTATAAGCACTTTATTCCCATTAACTCACCTATTCTTTTCAAAACTTTCACAGTAAGGGGTGCTAAGTGGTTCAGTCATTTGAGTGTCTGACTCTTTATTTCAGGTCAGGTCATGATCTCAATGCCATGGGAGTGAACCCTGAGTCAGGCTCCACGTTCAGTGGGGAGTCTGCCTGAGACTCTCTTTCTCTTCTTCTGCCCCTCTTCTTTCTATCTAATAGCTAAAATAAATCTTTAAAAAGATTTCACAGTAGATATTTGTGAATATTAGTGTTTGTCAGGGTTCTTGGTTACAGACTAGCAACAATAGTCATGGGTAACTTTAGTTCAGATATTTTTTATTGGAAGGATATTGGGTAGTTCACAGAGTTCAAAAAAGACATCAAGCCTAATTCGGAGAATGGACAAAATGAAACAGTGGGGAGAGTAGATCGGGAGCCAGAAATTAGCCAAGTCATACCATAGGAAGAATCTGGTCAGGATACCTCCACTACTTCCTCCCTACTAAACATCATGATCCTTGCCTCTGCATACCTCCAAGAATAAAGTTTAAGTCACTGCCACTTACAGAAGGTCTCCAAAATGTTTGCTACTCATGAGCAATAAGTATAGTATTCAAAAATAAGCATTTAGAAATTTTACAGTACTCTGATGGAGTAATTTTCTCTCAGGAACTTAATAATATATAATTGAGGTTTGTAGTTTTATGATTTTTTTCATTTATTATTCACTTTTCTAGTGACTCATTTTTATGGTTTGTTATAAAATATCAGTCCCCAGCAAACTGGAAATTTTTAAAACCTGGCGCTCAACAGAGATAGTTTGTAATGTTCTAAACTGTCATAGTTAGCCTTAGCTTCTGACTTCAGAGGTGAACCTTAGAGGGAGTACCTGAGTATTAGGCCTGCATAGTGGCTGCCATCATGGAGTTCAATAACCTGCTATGTAGTTCAATGTCTGTGTATCTGTGCTGGAGCCTCTAATAGGTGGGCTCCCCAGATGTAGAAAGGGGCACAGATGCCAACAAGCCAAAAACATGTCAGAGGGAGTGGGGAGGAGGGAAAGGGAAATATTTATTTTAAGGAATTGACTTACACTGTTGTAGAGATTGGAAGGTCTGAAATCTATAAGGCAGACCAACGGGCTAGAAACTCTAGCAGGATTTCTATGTTACAAGCTTGAGGAAGAACTCCTTCTTCTCTGGAAAATCTCAGTTTTGCTCCTAAGGCCCTCAACTGATTGGACGAAGGCCATCCACATTATCAAGGGCAACTTCCTTTACTTAACGTCAACTTGACTGGAAGTATTAGTCACATCTAAAATACCTTCGAGGTAACATCTAGACTAGGGTTTGATGAAACGACTGGGCACCATAGCCTAGCCACGCTGACACATATAGTTAACCATTACGGTGACATATCCACTAAATTCTATTGACTGATTCATAGATTGTTAGGGATTGTAGTGGAGAAGTGGGGCAACTATTCTCAAACCACCACACACAGAGGCCCATGCTAAGTGACAATACCTAGTCACTAAAACTATATACACCATGAAAACCTTGACTGACTGGCTGGTTCCCTAGGGGATGACAACAGGAGCAATTAAGGGACTAAGGAATGCAAGGATGAGGAATGGAGCATGGGAAGGAAGGGGCCACAAAGAACCAGGGTTTGGGGAGGCAGGCTTGAGGAGAAAGGGCAGTGCAGACTCCAGTTTATAAGCAGGGGATTGTGAGGTAAGGGTATGCAAAAAGACAGAGGGACATACCAACTATATTCAAAAGGGAAAAACCTGGAGAGGGGGAAGACTTGCCCCTACAAGATACTTCTTTAATGTATCACATTGGAAGAGCCAGCCTTGGAAAAATAAAAATAACCTGAAAAAATGTTAGTCAATCAGTTCATATTTCAAATTTCAGGATTTTAGTTTTCTTATGGTAATAGAAAGGAAGAAAATCAGGTTCTTCAGAAGAGAAGCTAGCCAAAGAATTATGCCCCTAGAAATTAAAGATTATTTTTTGACTAGATTGTGTTTTTATTTGAGGCTCAGTTTTTTGGTGTTTTTCTACTGTTGGTATGGGTGTAGGTGATTCTGACCCTTCAGCACGAAGTATCTCCATTTTAAATAAGGGACCCAGTCTTCTATAAGTGTTTGTCAGGGTTCTTGGTTACAGACTAGCAACAATAGTCATGGGTAACTTTAGTTCAGATATTTTTTATTGGAAGGATATTGGGTAGTTCACAGAGTTCAAAAAAGACATCAAGCCTAATTCGGAGAATGGACAAAATGAAACAGTGGGGAGAGTAGATCGGGAGCCAGAAATTAGCCAAGTCATACCATAGGAAGAATCAGGTCGAACTATCAGGTCGATAGTTCTACTTGCTTCTCTATTTCACTTTGAGCCAATAGTGAGACCTGTCCCTGTTCACTTTGAATTCCATATTTGGATACCTAACCACAACTTGACTGCAAGAGTAAGGGAGCCCACTGGGTCTATTTTGAAATTTTTCCAGGCAGGTAGTTCTGGGTTTTACTTGCTTCCCACATCTCAGCAGCTCATGTAGTCACAATTCCCTGGCTCAGCTGCCCCTGGAAAGAAGGAAGAGATGGGACTGACGTTGAGCTTGAAGTTCATGCTTTAAATTGAGAATGAACTGGTGGGGAAGTGTGGGAAGGAAGGGGCTCTTTATTTCTCCCAACTTTTTATTATGAATGGTTTCAAACAAAAAAAGTTGGAAGAGTATAATACATCAAACACCCATATACTTATCATCTTGATTCTACATTTATCATATTGCTATACTTGCTTTATCTCATATCTATGCTTCTCCTCATGCTTCTATCATTTATGACTTTATCTTACTTTTTGGATCCATTTCAAAGTAAAATGCAGTCATCAGTATATTTTACTGCTGAAGACTTCAGCATGCATAGCATTAACTAGATGGAGCTGAGTTTTAGTAACCAAAAGTAACAAGAAAGCTTTGAAATCCACCCAAGGTATGACTAAGGGATGCAAAATATATTCAGTACAACATGGTTGAAGGCAATGATTGTAGAAAAATGAAATCCCTGGGAGGAAAAACTTATATGTAAGTGCAGTTCATGATGCTACTTGTTCCTTCCTTTGAAAGATATCCCTTTAATGTTGGTCTTTAGTCATATCACACATATATCTCTATTTACACTGCATTGGTGTTCCACTGGTATAATGCAGATAGTCATCAAGATTTTTAACTATTTGTTTGTATGTGAAGTTTTCATTATTAATGAGTTTCTTTCTATCATATTATTTATTCAGTAGCAATGTATATAGACACATTTTCTAGGCAATTGCTTGTAGAATACCTGTATGCATGTGTGTATATATACACATGTATCTATATGTATATAAATATACATGTATACATACATACATGTATACATACATACATATGTATTTTAAGGAGGCTTCATATGCAGTGTGGGGCTTGAACTCACAACCCTGAGATTAAGGTCCCATGCTCTACTGACTGAGCCAGCCGGGTGCCCCATGCACTCTTTTATTTTAAATCTATTTCCCTTCCTTCTACTCTTTATTCTATATTACATACTTTATGGACAATACCCACCACCCACGTTGACTCTAAAATTGTTTTAAGCTAAAATATCTCATGACTTTCACAAATGGCAAACAATCCAATTTTAATCTGTTGACCTAAGACAAAGAAATATTTTTGTTTTCACGAGCCTTGGATTCAGATTCTTTTGAAAGCTGTCACTAAGCCACTTGTCTCAGGAGGTAGCCTTAATAAAGATAGAAGTGTTTCTCATAACTTACTAATAATAATTAGTACTATCTACTTTAGCATCTACCAAACAGCAGGTACTACACTGGGTACATCACTGATTTCATCCATTGAACAGCGAATTGTGGACTGCTTACTAAGTGCCAGTCACTGTACCAAGTGCTGGAGATACAACAGTGAAGAAGATGGACACACGAAGCAATTTAAATTGCAACTGGGACAAGTTTTAACAAAAAGAAAAGTGGTATTTCAGATGGATTAAACAGGGAAAGCCCTTACTTAGTCTGGAAGAATGGAGCATTGTGGGGCGTATTCCAGGAAGACTTTCCTAAGGAAAGATATTTTGTCTGAGACTTGATAGATGAGTAGCAGTGGGCCAAGCAGGAAAAAAAAAATAAGAGAATTCTAAGCAAAGAAGAAATGATATTTAAAAACCCTTGATTAGGAAAGACATAACTAAAATCAAGCCATCCTGCTTGGAGCCTAGGAGCCTTAGGGTGCAAAAGGAAGCTAGAGAAATGGGCCGGGACTACATCATACAGTTTTAGGGGCAATGTTAAGCATCTTGGCATTCACCCATTCATTGATGGGTAGCCCCTGAAGGCTTATGGTTAAAACCATAATCCATACATTATTAGCAAAAAGTGCATTGTTGATAAACACTTACATTGTTTCCACCTTTTGGCTCTTGTGAATAATGCTGTAATAATTTTGGCGTACCAGTACCTGTTTGAGTCCCTGTTTCCAATTCCTTTGGGGATATACTTAAAAGTGGATTTGCTGGGTCATATAATAATTCTATATTTAACTTTCTGAGGAATGACCAAACTGTTTTCACAATGGCTGCACCATTTTACATTTCCATCGGGAAAGTACAAGGGCTCCACTTTCTTCACATCCTGTCAATATTATGATTATGATTATGATTGCCACACTAGTAGGTGTGAAATGGTTTCTCATTGTGGTTTTGATTTCCATTTCTTGAATGACTAATGGTGTTGAGCATCTTTTCATGCTCTAGTTGGCAATCTGTGTGTCTTCTTTGGAGAATTCTTTTTATTCAAGATCTTTATTTTTAATTGGTTTGTTTATCTTTTTGTTGCTGATTTGCGGGAGTTCTTTATATATTCAGGTTGGTAAACTCTTACCAGATAGGATTTGCCAATATTTTCTCTCATCCTGTGGACTGTCGTCATACTCTCTTAAGAGTACCCATTGATGAACAAAAGTTTTTAATTTTGTCCAATTGATCTGTTTTTCCTTTTGTTGTTTGTGGCATTATGTAATGGTGCACTTATCTTGATGGACACTGGAAAATGTATAGAATTGTTGAATCATTATAATGTACACCAGAAACTAATATAACACTGTATGTTAATTATACTTGAATAATTTTTTTTAATTTATGGGGGGAAAACAGCATATTCACCATGCCCAAAAGTTTCAATGAAGTAAAAAACTTGGCATTTACGGGGTACCTGGGTGGCTCAGTGGGTTAAGTCGCTGCCTTCAGCTCAGGTCATGATCTCAGGTTCCTGGGTTCGAGTCCCGCATCAGGCTCTCTGCTCGGCAGGAGCCTGCTTCCTCCTCTTTCTCTCTGCCTGCCCCTCTGCCTACTTGTGATCTCTCTCTGTCAAATAAATAAAATAAAATCTTTAAAAAAAAAACTTGGCATTTTCATGTATCTGGAAATTGATTAGTAAAGAAAAAAAGAGGTGGCCTTGATTCGAGATATATATATATATATATATATATATATATATATATATATATATATGAGAATGGGAAGATTTTTATGTTATTTGAAGCCATGGTAGTTAGAGGAACACCTAGAATAGAAGTTGTGGGCCAAGGATCAAGTATTTCAACATCTAATGCTGAGAAGGATGAAAAGAGCCCATCACAAAAGACTGAGGAGTGTGTGTACCAGAAAGTGTGGTGTAACTCAAAGAAACAAAGGAAAAAGAATATTTCAAAAATAGGGAAAAAATTAGAAGAACAAAAATAAGGATATAGTCAACAATGTGAAAAGCTGATGAAAAAGTAAAATAAGATGAAGACTTTAAAATGTCCGTTGTGGGGCACCTGGGTGGCTCAGTGGGTTAAGCCACTGCCTTCGGCTCAGGTCATGATCTCAGGGTCCTGGGATCGAGTTCCGCATTGGGTTCTCTGCTCAGCAGGGAGCCTGCTTCTCTCTCTCTCTCTCTGCCTGCCTCTCCATCTACTTGTGATCTCTCTCTCTCTGTCAAATAAATAAATAAAATATTTTAAATGTCCATTGTTTTTTAGCAGCAATTACTGGTAATTGTAACAAAAGAAGCTTCAGCTCAGTAGATTTTTTTTAAATTTTTTTATTTTTCATAAGCATATATTTTTATCCCCAGGGGTACAGGTCTGTGAATCGCCAGGTTTACAAACTTCACAGCACTCACCAAAGCACATACCCAGCTCAGTAGATTTTAATATGGATAGGAATGACTGAACAATGAATTTGAATATAAAGGAATATATATCATCCAAGATACTGTCATGAAATATATAGTACACTTAAAATAGGTAAATCAGAAGAGTTTAATAAATGGAATATTTACAAAGTTGCTGGCAGGGTGTAGGGAAACCAGCAAAGGATGTTGATGCATCCCAGGGCTGGCAACAGCAGAATCACCATTATTACCCTTAGTCCTGAGGGCAAAGAAGGAGTAGTTGCCATTTCCTGAAGACATGAGGTATAGGAGAGGGATGTCTAATAAGTGTTGTCACCTTCTTCTGAGAAAGGAGCTGACATACGGAGGATCATCTGGGAGGAGCTAAGGGAGTATGTACCTTGACCTCTCTCGACTCTCTTTCTCTAATCTTCTGGTAGGGCCTCCGATTTGGCCAAACCCAATTTGAAGACAGAGGGCCAGGAAAGTCACTGAAGTCAGCTGTTAATATCAGCTTTCTTGGGCATGGAACCTAGTAGAAAAGCACAGAGAGTAGATCTGGGGCAAACAAAAGACATCCGACATAAACTGAGTTGTCTTATGAACAAAAGTTTCTGAGAAAGTGAGAAAGCAAGAGATCAAAAGAAAAGTGGAGGGATTATCCTTTCATTGGAAAAGAACCCCTCCCTCCTTGGAAATAGGAGCGAATGGAGAAGGCCCAATGTGTTGCCAGTGAGTTTATAAATATGATGGTGATAAGTCGATGGAATTCTGATGGGATGGCTTCTGTTTTCTCTGCAAAGGACAAACTATGTTATCTTTTAAGAGTAAAAGAGGTTAAGGAGATGAGCAGAAATTTGAGAAAAGCATTGAGAATGTGTGAAAAGGAAAGAAAAGAGTTGGAGGAGAAGGCAGCCAGAGAAATTAAGTCAACTGACTATACATACCAGAAGTCCAGATTAGGTTAGTGTTAAATAGCAAAAATTCAGCTGACTAAATGTGAAGACCTAATTGGTTTTATTAAATGATTCATGAATGGGGCACCAGCTAGCAAATACAAAGGAGATTCATTAAGCTGCAGAAATAGAAGTTTTTAAAGGCAGAAAGGGAACAGAAAAAAGGAAATTATTAGCAAAGGATCCATTGTTCTAGGCAAGGTTGCCCTCCTAAGGTGAACAGAAGGGGCCTATCAGTAAATTTCCTAATGCTGACCATGAAATTCCATGTTGACTGGTTAAATATGACATTCCTGGGGGTGGGAGGGTGTGAAACTGCAGTTAGGTTAGGTATTGAATTTTTGTTTAGTGACACAGCCTTAAGGTAAGTGACTCCATTTTGGATCTGTGGTTTTCTTTTTAACACTAGTCACCTGAATTTAAACTGGGCATACCTCTTACTGCTTGTAGGATTTTCTCCAGTTGCTCTTCAAATATAATCTTTTAAAAATACTTACAAATATTAGTTTGAATACAAAAATTCCCCAAGATATGTATTGTCTTTTTTAGCTTTTTTCTATTTATTTGTCAGAGAGAGAGAGCACAAGCAGGGGGAATGGCAGGCAGAGGGGGAAGCAGGCTCCCCATTGAGCAAGGAGCCCAATGTGGGACTCGATCCCAGGACCCTGGGACCATGACCTGAGCCTAAGGCAGATGCTTAACCGACTCAGCCACCCAGGTATCCCAAGATAGGTATTATTATCCATAGTTCACAAATAAGAACACTGAGGATCAAAGACATGAAGTGATCTACTAAAGTTTACCCAGTTAATCAATGGTATTCTAAGATAGCCCAGCTTTTTCTGCATGATGCTAGAGTCACCTCACCCAAAAGAACACTAATAGAACACACTACAAAATCTTTTCCTACCAAAGTATAATAAGCAAGAAAACAGGTGGAATATTGTAGTCAAAGAAAGACAGGAAAATAGAAAGCAAGTGTGTGAGGAGGAAGGGAAGATAAATGGCATACCCAAGACAATCTCTTGGTGCTCTGGGTCATTGGGTCACATGTAAAGCCCTTCACATGAATAATTGGTCTCATGCATACTAGAGTATGCATAGAAAGAAAGCTGATCAGAGGATAGCACATGTTTTTATCTGGTTTGTGTTACTTGGTCATATAGGATGATCATCTAATTCCCAAACTAAAACATTTTGAAGAATTAATTTGAGTTAATTTGTAATTTGAAGAATACAATTGCATGGTTTTTTGACATATTTATTTCTTGACCAACAAAACTGGACTAATTTCATTGGTAAAATTTAAAAATGTTGGGGCACCGAGACAGCAGAGCCAATTGAGTGTCCAACTCTTGGTTTCAGCTCAGGTCATGGTCTCAGGGTCATGGGGTAGAACTCCACACTGGCTCCCCACTCAGGGCAGAGTCTGCTTAGGATTTTCTCTCCCTCTGCCCCTCGTGCTCATGCACTCTCTCTCTAATAAAGAAATCTTTTAAAAAGAACTAAAAAATGTTATATTTAAAATATATTTAAATACGAAATTCTTTTAAAAAATAACATTATTTCCATGCAAAAGACTTTTCAAAATGAGTTTCCAAAATAAAAAAATACAGGGGCACCTGGGTGGCTCAGTGGGTTAAAGCCTCTGCCTTCAGCTCAGGTCATGATCCCAGGATCCTGGGATCAAGCCCCACATCGGGTTCTCTGCTTAGCGGGGAGCCTGCTTCCTTCTCTTTCTCTCTCTGCCTGCCTCTCTGCCTACTTGTGATCTCTCTCTGTTAAATAAATAAATAAAATCTTTTTATTAAAAATAAATAAATAAATAAATATGTAAGAAGAATAATTATTCTGGGTAAATACCCATGCACTTTAAAATCAGCTTATTAGCAATATCTATTTGTAATATTATGCTTTTGACTTTTTTTCAGAAAATGTATCTTTTCAATAAGGCTTAATAACATTGCCTGCAACATTATCCGAAGTTATAGTTTATAGCCAATACATTTGAAATCTCTGATAACTTCAATTTATTCTTTTCTGAAAATTTTAGTATTTTTTTAAAGATTTCATTTATTTATTTGACAGACAGAGATTACAAGTAGGCAGAGAGGCAGGCAGAGAGAGGAGGAAGCATGCTCCTTGCTGAGCAGAGAGCCCGATGTGGGGCTCGATCCCAGGACCCTGGGATCATGACCCAAGCTGAAGGCAGAGACTTTAGCCCACTGAGCCACCCAGGCGCCCCTGAAAATTTTAGTATTTTTAATTGAGAAAATATTGTCCTTACAGATGTTAAAGTATCTGGTAAATCTATAACAACTTCTATTAATCAGAGAGTATTCTCAATTCTGATTCTTTTACTGATAAATGTACAAACATTTTGGAGACTACTATCTTTTTGTTTCCATTTAGGGTCCTTCAGCAAATATTTTTATAAGCTAAAACTCATTAAATAAATTCTCTCAATTTATGATTCTTTTGAATGGTTCACCAAATTTTAACACTGCCAAATCAAGGCTGTCCCAAGTTTCTTCTCTTTCAGCACAGATTATAAACTTCTCTAATTAGAAATAAGAGATGTATCAAGTCAAGATGTTACAAAGTGCAGCTGTAGAATATCGAAGTTAAATTGTATGCAGTTTTGGGCTCTCATGATAAAATCTGTTCAATGATAAATGATAAGTTTCAGTATCTTCCCAAATCCCAGCTTTATTTTCATAATTGCAATTTGCTGAGGGCTTCAAAAGCTGAAATTTTGGGCACTTCATTCCTTGAGTACTTTGATTAAAAATTTCCAAGTGCTTTTGAACAAAATGCAAAGAACTTGTTTGCAATAACCGTCAATACTCTGTAGGGCGCTTGAGTTAATTAACAGTGTACTCCTACAAAGACTCAAACATTTTAAAAATCTGAGATACGACAAACAAAGAGAATCATATACCACCATGTTCTATACCAGAATTGTCACAGAAGTTTGTAATTCAATTGTTCTAAATGCATATATGTGTATATAAATACACTTGTAACTGTTGACAGCTAGAGCTTCTCTTTCAATTGGTGGAGTATAGCAATGTAGATGTAATGATGAATTGTATATGTTCCACAACCAGTCCCAAGTGTATTTCTGCCCCATAGGTTTCTTTCTTTCTTTCTTTCTTTCTTTCTTTCTTTCTTTCTTTCTTTCTTTCTTTCTTTCTTTCTTTTTTTGAAGATTTCGTTTATTTATTTCAGAGAGAGAAGGAGCATGAACTAGGGTTGGGGGTGGTTAGAGAGGGGTAGGGGCAGAGGGACAAGCTGACTCCCCACTGAGCAGGGTACCCGATGTGGGGCTGGATCCTGAGACCATGAGATCACGACCTCAGTTGAAGGCAGACGCTGAACCAACTGTGCCACCCAGATTTCTTAATTTAGTAAGAATAATATTTTTGCCAAGATAATTATATTCCATCTAAATTTGTATTTGTGGGATGCCTGGGTGGCTCAGTCTATTTAGCATCTGTCTTTGGCTCAGGTCATGGGCCCAGAATGCTGGGATCGAGTCTTGAATTGGGCTCCCTGCTCAGCAGGAAGCCTGATTCTTCCTCTGCCTGCTCTGCCTGCTGCTTCCCTGCTTGTGTTCTCTCTCTGACAAAGAAATAAATGAAATCTTTAAATAAATAAATAAATTTGTATTTGTGTCATCATCACAACAAAATAATTTTATCCTCAATATTGGATTTTTTTGAAAAATATTTTATTTATTTATTTGACAGACAGAGATCACAAGTAGGCAGAGAGGCAGGCAGAGAGAGAGCCCGATGTGGGGCTCCATCCCAGGACCCTGAGATCATGACCCGAGCCAAAGGCAAAGGCTTAACCCACTGAGACACCCAGGCACCGCCAATATTGGATTTTTAAGCTGAATTTATAAATACGCATTTTAAACTGAGATGTTTTACCTATAACATAATGAACTTTCAAAACCTTGTCTTCGGTTGCATAAACTTGATGAAAAAATTAAGCCATTACTGAAATTACCCAATTTTCATTTTGAAGCATCTAATGTCACTGATATAAAACTGGCCTCATTCAACTGTGTGCAAAGATCTTCTTCTGTTAATGGAGCCAACCTGTTAACAGCTATCGCTTTGCTCTTTATACTTGCAAAAGAAAACATGGAATTGAAAACGAATGAAATTAATTTAGAGGACGTCATTTGATCTAATTGGAAAGCCAGCTTCACAGATTGCCACGCAAATTCACCTTCTGCAGCTAACTTTTGAAATAGATGTTGGTGTTTTCTAAGCAGGTATGAGTCTTCTGGTTTTCACATAGTCAATGATATCACTATGACTTCTAGGTGGAAGGTAAATGTTGACATATGATTTTGCACAGGTTACACATTCACCATCTGTTTTTTCAGGTGGGGGAGAAAAATTTGCTAGTTGTTTATAAAACATTTACTTTGTCTCATTGCCACAGAAAATTCATTGCTGTAGAGAGGGTCTATTTGCAAAATTTTTAAAAATTACCAAACAAAACAAGTAAATAGCTGTAGATTTACACCTTAACATAAATAATAAAATTGTAGCAAGAGTGTTCTGTTTTCTTTTTTTTTTTATTTTTTTTAAAGATTTTTATTTATTTATTTGTCAGAGAGGGAGAGAGAGTGAGTACAGGCGGACAGAATGGCAGGCAGAGGCAGAGGGAGAAGTAGGCTCCCTGCCGAGCAAGGAGCCTGATGCGGGAATCGATCCCAGGACGTTGGGATCATGACCTGAGCCGAAGGCAGCTGCTTAACCAACTGAGCCACCCAGGCGTCCCTTTTGGGGCTGCAGAAGGGATTGCTGAGGCTCCATTTCCCACATGCATTTCACTCATAATTAACCCATGGTATTTCACATTTCCTACTGACCCTTTGAACTGGCAACTTCATGCATCTTTTTTTAAGAATAATTTTTTTTCTCTGAGAAACAAACTGAGGGTTTTGGAGGGGAGCGGTGTGAGGGGCTGGGTGAGCCTGGTGGTGGGTATTATGGAGGGCACATATTGCATGGAGCACTGGGTGTGGTGCATAAACAATGACTTCTGGAACACTGAAAAGAATATTTTTTATTATTTTTTAAGAATTTATTTATTTGAGAGAGAGAGAGAGTGAGTGTGTGCGCACAAGAGTGGGAGCGGGAAGGGCAGAGAGAGAGGAAGAAGCAGACACCTTGCTGAGCAGGGAACCCAAAAGGGGCTCGAACTTTATGCATCTTGACTCTGGCACAGGCCACAGCACAAGTGGCTGGTCCACTAAACAGCAAGTGGATTAACATCAAATACATCACTGGGGGTTAGCGATCTCTAACTGATGGAGTCTGAGAGAACTTGGTTCTATAAGCAAGCAGCAGGCTGTCCTTAAAAAGGAGGTGTTTGTTATATTGCATCTGGAAAGAATTGTCATTTTTTACATTTAACCACATGTTAAAGTGAGAAGTCTGCACACTGCCCACGCATCTCACACACCACTACTTGAGACATTTCTTTGCTTCGAAATCTCTTTTACCTGATATTTTCTTTTTAAGTAGGTGCCACACCCAGCATGGAACCCAATACAGGGTTTGAAACCATGAACCTGAGATCAAGACCTGAGCTGAGATCAACTGTCGGCCGCTTAACTGACTGAGCCACCCAGGTGCCCCTGCCTGATATTTAATGTCTACTCCTGCTTTGTCGTTGCTGTTCATATCTGCATGGCACGCCTTCTTCAGTCCTTTTACTTTCAACTCACATATGCCATTGGATTTAAAGTGAGTTTCTTGTAGGCAACATATAGTTGGGTCATAGGCTTTTTAACCACTCCGCCAGTCTCTGTTTTTTAAATTGATGTATTAAGACTATTCACATTTAAAGTAACAATGAGTTAGGGCTTCTACTTCCATTTTATTATTTGCTTTGTTTATTGCCTATATTCTTAGCCTTCCAGTAGGTTACTTGAATATTTTCAAGTTTTATCTCCATTTATTTAATTTATAATTTTTCCTTCAAAGAAAATGAAATACTGATAAATCTAACAAAACATGTACAGCATCTGTATCCTGAAAATTACAAAATGTTAGTGAAATAAATCAAAGAAGAACTAAATAAAATGTGTTCATGGGTCGGAAGACTCACCTGGGCTTCTCAGTTGGTCCAGCATCGGACTCTTGATCTCGGCTCAGGTCGTGATCTCAAATTTGTGAGTTTAAGCCCCATGTAGAGCTCCACACTGGGCATGGAGCCTACTTAAAAAAGAAAAAAGGACTCAACCTAGTAAAAATGGGAATTTTCTTGGAATTGATCCATATATTAATGCAATATTTATCAAAGTTTCAGCCGGGAGTTTTATGGACCTCGAGAAGCATATTCTAAGTCTATACAGCTTGACGCAGAACCTAGAATAACAAAAACAATCTTGGAAAGGAAGAACAAAGCTGGTAGAACAACCTCTCTAGCCCATGCTAAGTCTAACTATATGGCTATAGTAGTCAAGACAAGGGTAGTATTGGCAGAGGAACAGCCTCATGGGTCAATGGAAAAGAATAGAGAAACCAGAACTAGACCAACACAAATATGTCCAACTGGTCTTTGAAAAGGGTTCCAAAGCACTTGGTAACAAACTCTCTAAATCCCCTTTTGATGCTTGAGTCCAAACAGCTTTCAGGTATCACCTATTCCTTTTCTTCTTTGACCTGACCTACATCTGGGCATGCTGATAAGGAAGCTTAGGCGCTTGCCTCCCTTGGCACCTCCAGGAAGGTCAGAGTAGGAAAACCTGCCCACACCTGGGCATTCTCACCCTAGCCCCAGCCCCTAATCATAATAAATTCCAAAACCACTTGTCTTCCCTTTGAGTTAAGCCATTCTGGATGGGCTTGTGTGCTTGCCCTACTTTCCCCACAAAAAGTCCTATCATGTGAACTCTTTCCATACTGTCTTAATGTGTGCATGTGGTGTCAGCAGTCTCAACATCTCAACCAGCTTTGGATGCAGAGGTGATCCCACTCACCCCAAAACAATGGTTGCTTTGAGCAGAATTGTGCAGCCTATCCCTACACATTTATCAGAATCACTCCAATAAAAAGAAATAGTGATCACATCGAATGTTGGCAACAATGCAGAGAAAACTGGGTCTCTCATACACTGCTGGTGGGAATGTAAAATAGTACAGGTATTCTGGAAAAGACTGTGGTAGTTTCTTAAAAAAAAAAATGTGCTTACTAGACAACCTAGATATTACATTCTTGGGCATTTATCCGAGAGAAATGAAAACGTATGTCCACACAAGGACTTGTACTCAAATAGCAGTAGCATCTTTATTCATAATAGCCTGAAGCTGGAAACAACTCCACGTTCATCAACTGATTAATGAATAAACA
The DNA here is from genome assembly GCF_964662115.1 of Mustela nivalis. Lineage (NCBI taxonomy): Eukaryota > Metazoa > Chordata > Mammalia > Carnivora > Mustelidae > Mustela > Mustela nivalis. Next base: position 94,486,486 of record NC_139040.1, read on the forward strand.
AACTGTGGTACATTTAAACTGGAATGGTGCAAAAAGGAAAAAGAACTACTCACACTGGCAGTAATTTTAATGGTTCTGAAGGAAATTATGCAGGATGTTGGTGGGGGGCAATTCCAAAAGGTTATATCCTGCATGATTCCATTTATGTAACAGTTTTGAAACAACAAAATTATAGAGTTGGAAATTAGTGATTTCCAGGGCTTGGGTGGGGGGGAATGAAGCGAAGGTAAAGGGTAATACAAGGGATCCTTGTGATGAAGCTTTTCTGTCTTAATTGTGGTGGCGGCCACAGTAGTCTACAAGTTTGATAAAATTGCATAGAAACACACACACACACAGAGGAATGTACATAAATCTGGTGAAATCTGAATAAAGAAGGCCATTGTATCAATGTCAGTTTCCTGGTTGTGACATTGTACTATAGTTAATGCAAGATGTTACCATTGGCGGAAACTGGGTGAAGGATATAAAGGATCTGTCCGTATTCATTTCTTACAACTGGGGATGAATACACAGTTATTTCAAAATTAAAACTTTAAAAAAAAAACACTCTCTCAATGTCTAGGTTAAAAATAAAAACCAAACACATGTTCCAGTTTGGACAATAACTTAAGTGCTCACCCTAGTTATCCTCTCTAATACAAAAAGGTTCTAGAAATTGCTGTTGCTGGATCTACATGCTGCTGCTGACAGGGAGAATTTGGGGGGAGGGGAGCACTCATGCTCATGGGGAGAAATTCTGAAGTTCAATGCCAATCTTAAGAGTGACTGGGGAGGTGCCCTGCTGTTAACTGTCACATGAAGTCCTTGTTGCGTTTCTTGTTTCATGAAGCAAAACAGTAGAGAAACCAACTGGGAAGTAGAAAGGGAGTCTTGCTATTCTGTTATTTCTAGTTGACGAGTCTTCTCGGCATTTGGAAATGGTGAGACTTGGTGTTCTGGTCGTTCCCACTCTGTAGGCAGAAAAACACATTTATATGAAAAAACATGGTAGAAGTTGAAGAAGAGTCAAGAAGTTTCAGAGACCCTGGAGAGACTATAAGCCAGAATCCTTCATTGTAATTTGATTCATTTACACTGGGATATCTGATCATTTTAGCCAGATCTAAATGATTTTGAGTCATGCTTTCTTATTTCTCCTTCTTTGTCCATACACACAAACCTCATCTTTGGTTCCCATTCCTTCTCTTCAGATAAAACAATCTCTTCTTCATTGCTTCATAAACTTGAGACCCAGTATGCTGTAGTTTTATTATTGTTATTATTATAATGAGAAGGTCAATCGCTATTCTTTGCTTCTGCCCCAAAGACAGGTACACATTAAAGGGACAATTTTTGAAGGGAAATATTCTCTCAGAACTAACAACCTCTCAAAGACATGATAGTATCTTTGTTAGTCAGAAATCTTCTGGAAATCACTTTGTCCAAATGTCTCAAACTCCAAATTCATGCTATTAGCTGAGAAGGTCTTTCTCCATCCTGTTTCCCATGCTCAGAATGATTCACATGGCGCTGGCATTTGCAATCAGGACGTAAGCATACCTAATTCACTTAGACAACATGCCATGTTAGTAGACAGTTACAAGGAGAAAACTATAATTGTTTTGATGACAATAACTGAAGGCAATTGTGCCAAGTTCTAGGATATTACATTCCTCTTGGCGAAGCATGAGTAATCTATCACTTGTAAATTTGAAGAAACTGTGCTCTGTGCAACCTACAATTTTCTTTTGTACCTGCTCCTCCTCCTCCACTGTTCCCCAAGCCCCTTAATGGTAGTAGCCACTGTCATCTTCTCCCTTCCTCAGCACTGCTCAGTGTGAGACTGAGAGATCTTCAAGCACTCCTGCCACATTCTCAACTGGAGAGCAATGGGAATCTCAGCCACCAACAAGTGAGTCACGAATTACTGGTACAACCCTCAATCTCACATCCTGAGTGTCTTTAGCTGTAAAAATGAGCTTTCCCAGCACTTGTGGCTGTCACTCAACTCCACTGGACTGGGCACACTGGATCTCTATCTGCCAGCATAGGGACAAGTCTCTAGACCCCGTGACTTTCTCCTCTTCTTGGTGATTTTTCGCACCCCCACACAATCATCACAACTCTCTCTCTCTTTCTCTCTCTCTCTCTCTCACACACACACCCTAAGTATAGCAAGGGTCTTATGTTGTTCTTTTTAGTTCCTTCTTCTTTGAATGAGGATTTCATGCAAAAATTACTCTTAGTACCAGTTAATTAAATTTATTGAAAAAAAAAAAGCCATCCTAAACAACATCTAGTGGAACAGAGAAAGGAATAAATTGCTCTTGCAAAGCTGATTCTGCTTAAAAACCTGGAAGACCTACTGGGACGAGAGAAGAAAGAAACTAATTCATTGGAAAGCATTACATTTATAATAAGGATACAAGCAAAACACAAGCACACCGCGGACATAAAACCACAAGAGGATAATTCATGGGGCCATACTGATTAAATAAAATGTACCCCAGAGTTCAAACAGCTGGAATAAATTATTTTCCAAAGTGGATAAATGGGATTCTTCTCTCCCACATTTATTTTTCATGTGGAAAAAGCCACCTTGAGTCAGAAAGTTTGGACAAAGAAAGTGATCTCCTTACTCCACTCCTCCCCAAAAATAGATATTAATCTGAAGCTGACTAAAGCAGGAAGCTGTAGAAAGCAACAGATGTTGTGATGAGTATTCCATTCAGCTTACTTCCCAGATGGAAGTTTATAAAGTTCAAACATCCAGTTTCCAAAGGGCCAGGATAAGACAGACTCTGAAAGGTGAAGGCTCCTTGTCTTCATTAAGAGTAGACAACTCATAGGGCAAGCAGAACCTGACCAATATCTCCTCAATGTAGAAAATTCTTACCATAGTCTTTAGCCCTGCTACTGAAGTACAAAATTCTGCCTCAATTTACAACCCTATAACTTATCAAAAACCAATTGTCCTGCAAAGCAGACAAGGCTTCTGTTGGAGTCTGAATTTACATTGTTCAACCTCTAGCCAAAGGGCTCCTGGAAAGCCTATGAATTTGGCTTTAGGGGATTTATTAACATTATAAGCAAAAATTTGAGTTCATGTGCATTTTTCCGAGAAGAGGGCCAAAACTTCCAGCAGATTCTCAAAGGAGACCCTGACCCGTAAAAAGGTGAAGACCATTAGACTAGTTGTAAAGAGACTCCATGACTCCTCCATTACCATAATTTCAAGGGGAAATGAGCCATGAACTTGAATTTAAACCTTAGCAAGATCTAAATTCACAGCTCCAGCTCCAGAGGGAATATGCATGCTGTCTATATATCTAAATCCATGATGGTGACTTTTCTGGACTCCATTACTCTTTGTTGTAAGGAGACAAAATGGAATGGACACTTGCAAGAACTGACTTGTATCAAATAGGTTCCCAGCACCCACCACCACCACTGTGACCTTCCAATTTCTCCAAACTCTGACTCCAGGGCCATTGGGAGAAATGGAGTGAGTGAATAAAGGGAAAAGGAAGGGGTTGCCTGTGAAGGTTTGGAGGATTGAATAAAGCTGAAAGAAAAATCTGGCTGGGAAGAAAAGCATGGAGAGAGGGCAACAAAATGAACAAGAAAAAGGAAGAAGCTTGGAGAAGGGAAAATATGGACTGGAGGACAGAGACTGATGTGAGGAATGAAAAGTACAAAGTGCTACTAAGTGTCATTAACAAGTATGACTATCACTGAACAAGACTCTGTGATATATATAATATGATGGACCCCAGGTTTCTTGGTAATAACCAAGTTGAACAAGCTCACATAGCTGGCCAGAGAAAGTATCACATACAATGTTTTGTGTGGCCCATGGCCCATTTGTAGAAGAGGAAGAGGGGCAAGGAGTGAGGGAGGATGCTGGGAGGAACCCTGTCATCCAGCTGAAAATGGTCCCAGTGGCAGTTCCAGGGATCCTTTCTAGGCCATTGGCTACAACACAAGAGGCCTATGAGGAATCAGTCAAAGACACTCCACTGCCTGAGCTGTTGTCCAGAAACCCCCACTCTTATCTGCTTCCCTGGGTCATGTAGGCTCCTAATAATAGCAGCCCATGCCCTGCACCCCCTCCAACAAAACAGGAAGAGCAACTCTATCAGGGTCCTCTGAGGTGGGGGAAATGGGTGCAGTCAGGGCAGGGAACAGCCTTGCAAATATGTGCAATAATTCACGCTTGCCCATGTGTTAGCTCCAGTAACCCCATGGCCATGTGAGCCACTGTGGGTTAATATTAGTGTGAGGAGGCCATTTTCCTGTTGCTCTAGTTCCCACCTACTTTCATACGCATCATATGTCTACAGTGTGAACATCCCCTTAAAAGTGATGCCTTGTTCAGTGCACACCCTGAATGCCCATAAATGGAGGTTTCGACAGTAACCATTAGCAGTCCCCTTACTGGTAGGCACAAATACCAGGCATTGTAACACAAGATCCAAATCCTCAACAGCCCACGACAGCTACTGTTGGGTTAAGAAGCTAGACTGAGGGGGCTCCTAGGTGGGGCAGTTGGTCAAGCATCCAATTCTTGATTTTGGCTCCCGTTATGATCTCAGGGTCATGAGATGGAGCCCCATGTCAGGCTCTGTGCTGGGCATGGAGCCTTGCTTAAGATTCTCTCTCTCCCTTTCCCTCTGCCCCCTCCCTTTTTCTCCCTCTTTAAAAATGAGAGAAAGAGAGAGAGAGAGAGAGAAGCTGGGTTAAGGACACATAACTAAGAAGGGATGGAGGCAGGATTCAATCCTAAATAGGGCAGATGCTGAGGTTCCCCTAGCTCCTCTCCTCCCCTCTACACTGTGCTGCCCTCCTCTCTAGGGGAGACTGTCCTCCAAAGAGGAACACTCCATTCACTCCACTATTGCAGGAGCCTCCGGGTTGAGGCTCCTTTGGTGGGTATTTTAGAATGAGAGCTTACTAGGACTCAAAGAAGATTATCAAGTTCCCAAGCTGTGTATCCACCATTTGAAATGGGCTTAAGAAGAGGGAAAGGTGGACTTTGTAAGTGGAATATTCAAATAAGCCTATTTATACAAAGGAAATGATTTATCCTGTTGATGTAAACTTTACCCTTGAAGCTGATAGAGGGCAAGTACATGAATCAGTATATCAGCCTCCCCCAAAAGCTTTGGGAGCTGGGGAATACAGCATGTCCCCACCTTCTGCTTTCTGCACCAGAATGGCTGCTGGCCTTGGCCAGTGGCTCTAACTTTGCCTCTACCTGGCAAGTTCACAGATTCAGCAGTGGCTCCAAAACTTTGTGGTTCAAGGGCTCCATCTTGAGGCATGTTCTATTTCTCTCCATGCCTCTGAGTTAGGGAAGAAATGTGAAGCATGATTAGGAGTTTGGATGCATAGCACAGTGACTTGACCTTGTTAAATGTTTTTGTCAGTCTTCACAGCAAACATTCAAACTATAGAGCAACGACATGGTCTTGAGCCAACACAATGAACTCTGTTTTACAAGTTATAGCTCCTCCTACAAGTTATTTATCATTCAACAATTGTCACAGCAGGAAAAGTCCAGTTTTATTTGTTTGTTTGGGTCTATGATAGGATGTTTTCTCTAGGAGTTGGGAACAGTTCACAGATGCCACACCGTTCAGAAAGTGCAGATGAAACCCACAAACAGCCCCGAGAGCCAAGCCTCCATTCAAAATCCTCTGAGGTCCATAGCGGAATCCTACTTCCAAGGGATCAAACAGAAAGGCAAGCCATGATTCAACCTTCCAGACATAGATTGGCAGTCTTCACAGCAGCAAGCTCCTGGGCTAACAAAGTTCCCCTTGGGCCTCCAGACCCCCAAATCCACTAACAAAGCCCTTGTCCTCCCAGCCAAGTGCTCTCTGTGTCTCCAACTCAAGGCAGGACAAGTGCAAAGCCAATACCAGAAAGCTTTCCACCTGAGAAATGTTCTGGGCCTTCCAAGTTGTGCCAGGGTTTGAGCAGAGCCCTGAACATACCCAGCATGCTTTCCATGCTTTCCTCCATATTGTTACCTCTGTGTCAAGCATCATCAGTCCCCTTCCTTCCACTGCCATCGGCTTTATGGTTTGCCTGGTGAATTCCCACCCAATCTTCCAAGGCCTATGGTTCAAGGAACCTCCCACTCACCCAGTCAGCCTCTGCAAGGATAATAGCATGCTTCTCCTTGTGTCTTCTCAGGGATGATGACCTTTCATTGGTACTTTCATTTACTTATTTATTTATTTAAGAGTTAGAATCATTGGTACTTTCATCACATTGCATCATAGGATAATTTCTTTTTTTTTAAAGGGAGTGCTTCCATTTTTTTATCTGGGGCATCACTATGGACTCACAGATTCTTTTTTTTTTAAAATATTTTATTATTTATTTGACACAGAGAGATCACAAGTAGGCAGAGAGGCAGGTAGAGAGAAAGAGAGAGAGGTGGAAGCAGGCTCCCCGTTGAGCAGAGAGCCCGATGCGGGACTCGATCCCAGGACCCTGAGATCATGACCTGAGCCGAAGGCAGCGGCTTAACCCACTGAGCCACCCAGGCGCCCCATAGGATAATTTCTAATGTAGTTTTCCCTCACTAGGGTGTGGGTACCTTCAGGTAACATCTTATTCATTTCAGTTTCCCCAGGGACTGTCTTGATGTTCTGCAGACAATGAACACCTAATATATGTTGGAAGATATGTCGTCTTAAAAAGAGGGGAAATATTATTACCACAGTCACTAAATGATCTACATGATTAAAACATTTAGTATGGAACTGGAAAGAAAACAGAACAATGGGGGGGAGATCAAAATTGAAAAAGAAAACAAATGAACAAACAAAACAAAACAGAAATAGACTCATAGATACAGAGAAGAATCTAATGCTTGCAAGAGGGGAGTAAGTGGGGAGAGGGAGGGAATAGTAAAATAGGTAAAGGGGGTTAAATAGCACAAACTTCCAGTTGTAAAATAAATGAGACACAGGAATGCAATGTACAACATAGGGGATATAGTTAATAACATGTAACAACCTTATATGGTGACAGATGGTAACTAGGTTTATTGTGGTGATCAGAATGTATATAAATGTTGAATCACTATGTTATACACCTGAAACTAACATAATGTTGTATGTCAACTACACTTCAATTAAATAGAGGAAGGAAGGAAGGAAGGAAGGTAGGGAAAGAAGGTGGGAGGTAGGGGTGAAGGAAAGAGAGAAGAAAAGAACTGGGTTTCCTTAAGAATCAACTTTTTCTTTCTTCTACCCCTTCCCAAACTCTAAATAGCTGTCCTATGGAAAGATAACCACACCACAAAGAAAACAGATTCTGAACTCTTGTAGCCACATTTTTTTCCAAACAGGGTGGGAAATAAGATAAAGACAGGAATGAGGGAATTCTCTCCCACCCTTAGTGCACACTCAACACCTCCACTGGGATGTCTTCTAGCCTCTTAACTGCAAGGTGTCCAATAGGAAACTTAAGTCTTAACTAGAGGAGGTCAAACTATGGCTCTTAGGCCAAATCTGTTTTCATAAATAAAGTTTTATGTCAATGCAGTCATGCCCAGCTGTTTATATATTGTGTATGAATGCTATCACACTACTACAGGAGGGGTAAGTAGCTGCAGAGTTGGTTTAGCCAACCTTTGACAAGGTCAAAATTATTTTCTATCTGACCCTTTTAAGTAAGTTTGCCAAGTCCTGGATTCTTCGTTGTTTGTTTGCTTTTTAAAGATTTTATTTATTTATTTGTGTGTGTATATGTGTGTGTGTGTGTGTGAGAGAGAGAGAGAGAGAGAGAGAGGACAAGCAGGGGGAACAGTAGGCAGAGAGAGAAGCAGTCTCCCTGCCAAGCAAGGAGCCCAATGTGGGACTGGATCCCAGGACCCTGGGATCATGACCTGAGCTGAAGGATGATGCTTAACCGACTGAGCCACCCAGGCATCCCCAAGTCCTGGATTTGTAACCATGAAGACTGTGTTCTTCATTTTTAACAGCTAGCCCTGCTACCTACCCAGGGGTCCAATTATAATCCTTCTCTCCTTTCACCCTCACCCACAGAACCAATCAGTTGCCAATAAAATCACTGCTGTTTCAGCCTTCCAGATTTCTAGAAACTTCCAAACTTTCAAAGTTCTAGAACTTTCTTTCCCCCATCTGTATTCACTACACTGTCCAAAGCAGCATCCTCTTTCACCTGGGCTATTGCACAGCATCCTACCTGCTCTCCCCACCACCAGTCCAAAGTGATCTTTCTCAACCAGAAATCTGATCATTACTTCTCTAGTTATATCCCCTCAGTAACCTCCCTTTGCCTTCAGAATAAGGTCTACAACCTTCAACTTGGCCTACAAAGCCCTTTGAGAGGATGCCCAACATTGCTCCCCAACTCCACCTCCAGTCACACCCCCTGCACTGCCCCACAGCCATTGCTTTAGCCACAGTGTGCCTGCTAGTTTCATCCGCCCCCTCTTCTCCACCCTTGGCTTTCTGCTTCCAACTCCTATGTATCCTTAAATGTAACTTCCTCCAAGAAGCCTTCCCTGACTGCCGCAGGTTATGCACCCCTCAGCTATACCTTCCCATACTACCTTATTTATACTAAATATGTAATAACATATTTTATAGCATATCTTATATTTATAAACAGTATAAGTGTAAATAATATATGTCATATTATGCATTGCAATTTATTACAGACTTTAGCTGCCTGACTTTACTGCTAAGCTGTAAGTTTTGTAAGTATAGACATTTTTTATTCTATTTCCTGTCTCTGCCACAGTGAAAAATACTTGAGAGCTACTACATTCTACAGAGAATGGAGGTTTCCTACCCAATATCTCCCTCAACTGCCAAACACCTGCTACCTCCCCTTTGATAATAACATCTATAGCTGGGGTAGACTCAACAAAGTCATTATCATTACTTTGTATTCTTTTTGTCAATCCACTCCCCAATTTTTCCTTGCTGTGCTCTGTATCATGGTGGTTTGAACCATGCAAATCACACTTCCCAGGTTTCTGGTTAGTTTCAGCAAGAGGGAGGCCCCAGCAAAAGGCTAGAGAAAAGAGGAGCAAAGCAATGTGTTTCTCTTATACTCATTTCTATCTCTCCCTCCCTTCTTCCCTCCTTCTCTCTGCTTCCAGTTGCATCTCCAGCAGTGTCTGTGTCTCTTCAAGGTTCCAGCTGTTGGTGGGGGGCAGCCCCATTATGATTTCAGACCATGAAGGTGATCCCGGCTCCTAGGCTCTACTCACACTGCCTTTTCCATTGTCTCTTCAGTCCTAGAGATGCTTCTCCAATTTGCTCTTTCAACTCTTCTAACACTTTGGTAATTTAATCTACATTATTAGATTATTTATTTATTTGTTTGTTTATTGAAGGTTTTATTTATTTATTTGACACAGAGAGAGAAATCACAAGTAGGCAGAGAGGCAGGCAGAGAGAGAGGGGGAAGCAGGCTTTCCACTGAGCAGAGAGCCCGATGCGGGGTTCAATCCCAGGACCCTGAGATCATGACCTGAGCCAAAGGCAGAGGTTTAACCCACTGAGCCTCCCAGGCTCCCCCTTTATTAGATTATTTAATTAAACTATATGGTCTAGATTCTTTTTTATGGACTAGACTCTGACTGACATAGTTACTGAAGCTATTTTCTTACAGTTAGAATTCTACCTGACATTCTTGTATATTGACGAACATCTATATTAATCACACAGTTTGGGGATAAGTCTCATTGAACAGAGACTGGAATCTATGTAAAGGGACATGCTGAAGAAGGAGTGTAAAATCCTAGATTTGTGGAGAGAAGGAAGGACCTCGAACAAAAGAATACTGCCTTGTGACAAAAAGTTTGGACACCAAAGTTTGTTGCAACTGACAGGCTCTAATCTATAAAGTGGAAATGCAGAAAGGGGACCTGGGGTGAAAGGGGGAGGGAGAGAGTGATACTGACAGATTTTTCTGGAAATGTCAAATTCATAAACCAATGACTTCAAGCTGAGGGGTAATTTTCAGCTAGGCACTATGAAGCCAGAACCAGGCAGAAGTGAAAATACCATCAACCAAACAGCAATTCTCAGCAGACTGCAGGAAACTGTTTCTACAGAGAATAATGTAGGAATAATAACCTGTGCCCTAGAACAGTGGGGATACCATTCAAAAGAGCCTGGAACAAAACAGAGCAGGAAAATCAGCTGAATCTTTGAAGGCCAAAAAGAAAAATGTAGATGGATAATAAATTAAAGAACAAGAAGAAATTCATGCAGTTGGATCTAGAAAATCAGCTTATTTGCATTTTGATTTTGAAAATATTGTTTTTAAAATTGTGTTCATTTGGATCCCAGTGATGTGTGATTTTTAATAATTCCATTAAAGTTGGGTGAAGTTTTACATTTTCACTATATCAAAAAATTATCCAAAAATAAAGTTAAGCATTTTAAAGACCATAGGTCATTCATTAAACCAACCGATCAATCAATCAATCAATATGTTAATTTTTTCTAAGACTAAGAACATAAGAAAATATTCATGATTCATTGATACATTTAAATAAGTAGAGCCTGACACAAGGACTAGAAGGCAGCTTATTTATGATTGATTCATAGAAGCAGGAATGTGGGAGATTGGAGGGTGAGAGGAAGAAATAGGAAAAGACAACAAGAGTACATTATTGAGCTGATTATCTCTGTGGGCAACTGAGGCTCAATACCATTGGGGATCCTCTTAGAATCCATTTAGAACAGTGTATTAGAATCATCTTTCTGAAGGACAGAGGTTGAAGTATTTCTCTACCAACTCCCATCCCCATTGGTTAACAATTTCACAGGAGCTCCTGCCACTGTGCCCCTGGATGGAATGAGCAACTTTCTGTGGCTTCGGAGAAAGCCCTCATGCAGAATAGCTGAAAGACTTCCCAGATGGTTAAGAAGGGAAGTTGGCTACATGCAGAGGTACCGTTCCCCAGAGCCAAAATCAAGAGGACCAAGGAGATTTGACACAGGGCATAAAACAGTACTGCTACAGTATGACCCTTGCTCCGCCCAGATGTGCTTCAGCCCAAACAGGGTGCACTCTGTCACTAATTCTTCAAGGTGGCGGCTGGCCAGCTGTAGTCTCTCATAAGAGCCTGAAGACAGAAGTGTTGGTAGAATGAGCCCGGGTCCTTGATGGTGCCACTAGACCCAAGGCTGTAATTCATAATTCATTATCTTGATCCTTTCCCATGGATTCCAGATTTCCTTCACTTTCAGTCCTAAGTTCAGCCCATTTAGATTGCTTACCAAGGAAAGTAAATACACATTTTTAATTGCATAATTTGGATTTTCCAGTAACTCGGATCGACCCCATCAATTAAACCCTGATTGGTGATGATTTGCTGGAGAGTCTCTTACATTTATAGAGTGTAGGTAAAATGGAAAAATGAGCACACAATGCCCAGAATTTAGACAAGGCATATTGGAAAAACCTGGGGTCTCACACCTTCTGTTCTCAAATAAAGCGAGACACTAGAATGATAATATATGATGTAACTATTACAATAAGTTTGACATTAAATATCAAATAATACTAATTCACATAACAAAATGAGCCTCAGCAGACCCCAATTACCACGGACAACGTTAAAGTTAAAGCCACCAGGATTGGAGTTATTTGAATAAATCTCCTACTCCCAATGACCAATTTGGGTTATTTTTTATTTTTTATTTTTTATTCTCAGATCAAAAACATCTCTTTCTGGCAGTAAACAGGACCCAGAGAGTTACTGCATGATCTCCAAATTAAATGGCAAGCCTGTTTGAACAAGATTAAAAATGTAAGAAAATCCAAATATGTCATCCACGCCAAGTACATCAAGTCTTGGCAGAAACGATGGAAACCCAAGCACGGTATAATTGCATCCACCACACTTGTCTGAGCTGCATTTATACTCCAATGTACTGCTTTTTTGTCCCAAGAATCCAGCCAGGTCTTAAGTTAGACATATGTGATACTGATGGGCACTACTGGTCTCTGTTCTGGCTGTTCCACGAAATCATCCAACCAAATTCTGCTTCCTGAGTGAAACTTATCACTAAGAAGGAAGCTCAGTGCTGGTGATTTGTCACCAATATAGTTCCCAGCATGAATAACTCCATCCGCTTACCAGCTTATAACTCAGAATCATGAGAATAAATCACTCAGTGCTTGATCACTCCAGGTAATAAATCTGGCTTTTCAGACCCCTGTGCATACAAGTGCATAGCCTATTTATTTCCTCATTTCTTTTGTCATGTCTTACTACATAAATATACTGTTTATGCACCAAATTCACAAGAATTGATGTGGCATATGGTCTGGAAACACAATAGAATATTTGAAATAAAGTTATATGGTTGCAGTAGCAGTAGTGTATTTAAGCCTTTAGAGATCTTTAGAAACATCTATCAAAATTATGTTATACCTTCCCACAGAACTATGACTGTGTTAATAAATATGACAAGCCATTTATAGTCTATGCTGTTTAAAAGGAGTGACATTTCATATAGAGATACTCACCTCAACTAAAAAATCTTCAATAAAAATGACATTTCCACCCAGTCTACTTATATTAGACAGAATTCTTTTCGAATAGAAGTGTTAACTCAAGGAGGCCTGGGTGACTCAGTTGGTGGAACGTCCGACTCTAGATCTCAGGGCTTGATCTCAAGATTGTGAGTTCAAGCTCCTCATTGGGCATGGAATCTACTTAAAAAAAAAATCTAACTAGATAATATCCATCACTCAAACATTATAGTTCAGTGGAGAAAGGATGGCCTTTTTAACTAATTATACTGAAGCAATTTGATAGCCATGTGAAACAAAATACATTTGACTCTTAAATCACTCTTTATTTTAAAAAAATCCAGATGGATTGCAGATCCAAATGTGAAAGGTAAAACAGTAAGTCTCTGCAGAGGAAAACATAGGAGAACAACTTGGAACTGGCAAAAAAAAAAAAAAATTTTTTTAAAGAGGTCATAAAAAGCATTATCCCCGAATTTAAAAAGTAAATAGCATTATATCAAAATTAAGAACTTCTACTTATCGAGAGACCATAAAGAGAGTGAAAGGGCAATTGACAGAATGGGAGAAGTTATTCATGATACATGAATCCAGGAAGGACTTATATTCTGAATAAAGAACTCCTAATAATCGATAAGAAAAACACAGACAATTTAATAGAAAATTAGGCAAAGTGCTCAAAAATACTTTTTTTTTTTTACAGAGGCTATCCAAGTGAAAAAGAAAGGGGAAGAGAAGAAAAGATGCTCAACCTCCCTATTATCTGGGAAATGCAAATTAATGGCACAATGAGCATGCTTCTAATTCCAGCCAAGATGGTGTAAGACTGTTAGAGCATCTCCTGATTACAACTAAAAATGCTGGGCAAAACATTGAGGACTAAAACTTAAATAAAAGCAAGAGGGAAAAAAATCAAACTTGAAGAAGTGATTCATACAGGGGTAAATTTCTCATTTTTTTCTCTTTCTTTACTCTTAACAGAATTGCTCTCAGGACAGGTACCAGTCATGGAGTTATAAAGCAGCACCGATGTGAACAATTAAAACTGAGATAAAAGGTCCATTTCGTCCAAAGAAGGGATAAAGCTCTTTTTGGTCTCTTTGCTCTTCTATCTTTGCCCCAAGGTTGAGTGCCAGTCACAGATCTGCACTGCAATGGCAGGATGGGTGGCTAAAACTTTTAGATAAACCCCATTTTCTGGCCAGGAAAGGACCCTCTGCGAGGCAGAAAGAGTAAAGGAGAACCAGAGAGAAGAGATCCGGAGAAAAGATCCCTAAGTCTCTATTTGAATCTGTGCAAGTCCTGGGATCACCCCTGAGTTTTACATACATAGGGGAGACCCAAAGAAACAGAACAGGTGCTTTGCGAAGTGAAGTATTCGTCAGTCTACTGCCTAGTCTCAACCTAACCCCAAGTGGCACATATGAGGGACAAACCACAAGAAGCATAGCAAAGGCTTCATAAACCAGAGTGAGAGTAGTGTCATCCCCAATGTATATGCTGAGATAAAACTTGCAGTCTGATTTGAGTTAATTATATGCGAGAAAAAAATAAATCAGCTCTTGGGGCACCTGGGTGGCTCAGTCAGTTAAGCATCTGCCTTCCACTCAGGTCAGGATCCCAGGGTCGTGGGATCAGGTCCAGGTCAGGCTCCTTGCTCAGCGAGGAGACTACTTCTCCCTCTCCCTCTGCCTGCTGCTCCCCCTGCTTATGCCCGCTCTCTCTCTCTCTGTCAAATAAATGAGATCTTTATAAAACAAAACAAAACAACAAATACTCATACTGGAATAAAATATGGGGGAAAATCATATGCTGTTTTTTTAAGACTTTTTAAAAATTTATTTGAGAGAGAGAAAGGGAGAGAGATCACAGAGGGAGAGGGAGAAGCAGACTCGCTGGTGAGCAAAGAGCCTGGTCCAGGACACCATCCCAGGACCCTTTCATCATCAGAGAAGACTACATTCATATAAAATAATAATATGTGTCTTTACCTATCGTTTTTGCAAAAATAAAAAAGTAGGACCCCTTTTGGTGCTGGACAGGATATTGGAAATCATACTCCCTGGAGGTAATGTGAACTGGTAAGAATATCATGAGAGGGCAAATGACAATTAACATACATCTATGACACATTGAAATGGAAATCAATTTACAGAACAATATGTATAGTATTGTATAAACATACAATATATTGTGTAAATCACATATACTTGTATATATGTCTAATGTGTGTAAATACAAGTGCACACAAACAAATACATTGGTAAATGCATAAAAATGGATCTGGAAGGATATATACCCAATCATTAACAGCGTTTATCTTTGGATAAAGAAAGGAGTATTACAGAGAAGAAATACAAGAACAGTGAAAGTCACTTTTCTCCTCCATATATGTGTATGTGTTTGCACTTTTATAAGGAACACATTTTCGTTTAGGAAAAAATTAAATTATTACAAGCAATACACTACTCAAAAAAAATTTACAGGCTGGTTCCAATATTCAGAGACACACTTAGAGTTTTAATTGTCTTATTGTTAAGCAGAAACAGGATAAAAATAAACTGAACTGGAGGAGGAGTCAAAATGGTGGAGAAGTAGCAGGCTGAGACTACTTCAGCTAGCCTGAGATCAGCTAGATAGCTTATCTAAAGAGTGCAAACACCTGAAAATCCATCGGCAGATCGAACAGAAGAAGAACAGCAATTCTGGAAACAGAAAAACAACCACTTTCTGAAAGGTAGGACCGGCGGAGAAGTGAATCCAAAGCGATGGGAAGATAGACCCCGGGGGGAGGGGCCGGCTCCCGGCAAGCGGCGGAGCAACCGCGCACAAAATCAGGACTTTTAAAAATCTGTTCCGCTGAGAGACATCGCTCCAGAGGCTACCCGGGCCGAAGCCCACACGGGGTCAGCGTGGCCACAGGTCCCGCAGGGTCACAGAAGGATCGGGGGTGTCTGAGTGTCGCAGAGCTTGCGGGTATTGGAACGGGAAAGCCGGCTACAGAGATAGAGCCGACAGTAAGCTCGGAGCTCGGGGTGACCTTGAACCGGCCGCAGGCTCGGTGAGCTCGGAGCGCGGCCGGAGGTCAGGCAGACGGGAGTAACTGGGCGCTGTTCTCTGAGGGCGCAATGAGGAGTGCGGCCCTGGGCTCTCAGCTCCTCCCGGCCGGAGACCAGGAGGCCGCCATTTGTATTCCCGTCCTCCGGAACTCTACGGAAAGCGCTCAGGGAACAAAAGCTCCTGAAAGCAAACCCGAGCGGATTACTCACCCCGGCCCCGGGTAAGGGCGGTGCAATTCCGCCTAGGGCAAAGACACTTGAGAATCACTACAACAGGCCCCTCCCCCAGAAGATCAACAAGAAATCCAGCCAAGACCAAGTTCACCTACCAAGCAGTGCGGTTTCAATACCAAGGAGAGCAGCAGAATTCCAGAGGAGGAGAAAGCCAAGCACGGAACTCATGGCTTTTTCCCTGTGATTTTTTTTTTAGTCTTGCAGTTAATTTAATTTTTTTCTTTTTCATTTTTTTTTTTCTCGCCTTCGGGTAAAATTTTTTTTTAACTTTTACCTTTTTCTTTTTTAACGTTTTTTAACTACTTTATCTAATATATATATGTTTTCTTTTTTATATTTTTCTAATGTGTTTTCTTTTTTATAATTCTTTTCTTTTTTTTTTCTTTTTTCTTTTTTTTCTTTCTTCCTTTTTGAACCTCTATTTATCCCCTTTCTGCCCCCTCACGATTTGGGATCTCCTCTAATTTGGTTAAAGCATATTTTCCTGGGGTTGTTGCCACCCTTTTAGTATTTTACTTGCTCCTTCATATACTCTTATCTGGACAAAATGACAAGACGGAAGAATTCAACACAAAAAAAAGAACAAGAGGCAGTACCGAGGGCTAGGGACCTAATCAATACAGACATTGGTAATATGTCAGATCTAGAGTTCAGAATGACAATTCTCAAGGTTCTAGCCGGGCTAGAAAAAGGCATGGAAGATATTAGAGAAACCCTCTCAAGAGATATAAAAGCCCTTTCTGGAGAAATAAAAGAACTAAAATCTAACCAAGTTGAAATCAAAAAAGCTATTAATGAGGTGCAATCAAAAATGGAGGCTCTCACTGCTAGGATAAATGAGGCAGAAGAAAGAATTAGTGATATAGAAGACCAAATGACAGAGAATAAAGAAGCTGGGCAAAAGAGGGACAAACAGCTACTGGACCACGAGGGGAGAATTCGAGAGATAAGTGACACCATAAGACAAAACAACATTAGAATAATTGGGATTCCAGAAGAAGAAGAAAGAGAGAGGGGAGCAGAAGGTATACTGGAGAGAATTATTGGGAACAATTTCCCCAATATGGCAAAGGGAACAAGCATCAAAATTCAGGAGGTTCAGAGAACGCCCCTCAAAATCAATAAGAATAGGCCCACACCCCGTCACCTAATAGTAAAATTTACAAGTCTCAGTGACAAAGAGAAAATCCTGAAAGCAGCCCGGGAAAAGAAGTCTGTAACATACAATGGTAAAAATATTAGATTGGCAGCTGACTTATCCACAGAGACCTGGCAGGCCTAAACGAGAAAAACATGCAGCCAAGAATACTATATCCAGCTAGGCTATCATTGAAAATAGAAGGAGACATTAAAAGCTTCCAGGACAAACAAAAACTGAAAGAATTGGCAAACACCAAACCAGCTCTACAGGAAATTTTGAAAGGGGTCCTCTAAGCAAAGAGAGAGCCTACAAGTGGTAGATCAGAAAGGAACAGAGACCATATACAGTAACAGTCACCTTACAGGCAATACAATGGCACTAAATTCATATCTCTCAATAGTTACCCTGAATGTGAATGGGCTAAATGCCCCTGTCAAAAGACACAGGGTATCAGAATGGATAAAAAAACAAAACCCATCTATATGTTGCCTCCAAGAAACTCATTTTAAGCCCGAAGACACCTCCAGATTTAAAGTGAGGGGGTGGAAAAGAATTTACCATGCTAATGGACATCAGAAGAAAGCAGGAGTGGCAATCCTTATATCAGACCAATTAGATTTTAAGCCAAAGACTATAATAAGAGATGAGGAAGGACACTATATCATACTCAAAGGGTCTGTCCAACAAGAAGATTTAACAATTTTATATCTATGCCCCCAACGTGGGAGCAGCCAACTATATAAACCAATTAATAGCAAAATCAAAGAAATACATTGACAATAATACAATAATAGTAGGGGACTTTAACACTCCCCTCACTGAAATGGACAGATCATCCAAGCAAAAGATCAGCAAGGAAATAAAGGCCTTAAATGACACACTGGACCAGATGGACATCACAGATATATTCAGAACATTCCATCCCAAAGCAACAGAATATACATTCTTCTCTAGTGCACATGGAACATTCTCCAGAATATATCACATCCTGGGTCCTAAATCAGGTCTCAAGCAGTATCAAAAGATTGGGATCATTCCCTGCATATTTTCAGACCACAATACTCTGAAGCTAGAACTCGGTCACAAGAGGAAATTTGGAAAGAACCAAAATACATGGAGGCTAAACAGCATCCTTCTAAAAAATGAAAGGGTCAACCAGTAAATTAAAGAAGAATTGAAAAAATTCATGGAAACAAATGATAATGAAAATATAACACTTTAAAATCTGTGGGACACAACAAAGGCAGTCCTGAGAGGAAAATATATAGTGATACAATCCTTTCTCAAGAAAAAAGAAAGGTCCCAAATACATGACCTAACCCTACACCTAAAGGAGGTGGAGAAAGGACAATAAAGAAAGCCTAAACCCAGCAGGAGAAGAGAAATCATAAAGATCAGAGTAGAAATCAATGAAATAGAAACCAAAAAAAAACACAAAAAACAATAGAACTAATCAATGAAACTAGGAGCTGGTTCTTTGAAAGAATTAATAAGATTGATAAATCCTTAGCTAGACTTATCAAAAAGAAAAGAGAAAGGACCCAAATAAATAAAATCATGAATGCAAGAGGAGAGATCGCAACCAACAACAAAGAAATACAAACAATTATAAGAACAAATTATGAGGAACTCTACGCCAACAAATTTGACTGTCTGGAAGAAATGGATGCATTCCTAGAAACATATAAACTACCACAACTGAACCAGAAAGAAATAGATAACCTGAACAGACCCATAACCAGTAAGGAGATTGAAACAGTCATCAAAAATCTCCAAACAAACAAAACCCAGGGCCAGACGGCTTCCCAAGGGAATTCTACCAAACATTTAAAGAGGAATTAATTCCTATTCTCCTGAAACTGTTCCAAAAAATAGAAATGGAGGGAAAACTTCCAAACTCATTTTATGAGGCCAGCATCACCTTGATCTCAAAACCAGACAAGGATCCCATCAAAAAAGAGAATTACAGACCAATATCCTTGATGAACACAGATGTGAAAATTCTCACCAAAATACTAGCCAATAGGATCCAACAGTACATTAAAAGGATTATTCACCACGACGAAGTGGGATTTATTTCAGGGCTGCAAGGTTGGTTCAACATCTGCAAATCAATCAATGTGATACAGTACATTAATAAAAGAAAGAATAAGAACCATATTATGCTCTCAATAGATGCTGAAAAAGTATTTGACAAAGTACAGCATCCCTTCCTGATCAAAACTCTTCAAAGTGTAGGGATAGAGGGCACTTACCTCAATATTATCAAAGCCAACTATGAAAAACCCACTGCAAATATCATTCTCAATGGAGAAAAACTGAAAGCTTTTCTGCTAAGGTCAGCAACACGGCAAGGATGTCCATTATCACCACTGTTATTCAACATAGTACTAGAAGTCTTAGCCTCAGCAATCAGACAAGAAGAAATTAAAGACATCCAAATCAACAAAGAAGAAGTCAAACTATCACTCTTTGCAGATGATATGATACTATATGTGAAAACCCAAAAGACTCCACTCCAAAACTGCTAGACCTTATACAGGAATTCAGTAAAGTGTCAGGATATAAAGTCAATGCACAGAAATCAGTTGCATTTCTTTACACTAACAACAAGACAGAAGAAAGAGAAATTAAGGATTCAGTCTCATTTGCAATTACACCCAAAACCCTAAGATACCTTGGAATGAACCTAACAAAAGAGGCAAAGAATCTATACTGAGAAAACTATAAAGGACTCATGAAAGAAATTGAGGAAGACAAAAAGAAATGGAAAAATGTTCCATGCTCATGGATTGGAGGAACAAATATTGTGAAAATGTCTATGCTACCCAAAGCAATCTATACATTTAATGCAATCCCTATCAAAATCCCATCTACTTTTTTCAAAGAAATAGAACAAACAATTCTAAAATTTATATGGAACCAGAAAAGACCTCGAATAGCCAAAGGGATATTGAAAAAGAAAGCCAAAGTTTGTGGCATCACAATTCCGGACTTCAAGCTCTATTACAAAGCTGTCATCATCAAGACAGTATGGTACTGGCACAAAAACAGACACATAGATCAATGGAACAGAATAGAGAGCCCAGAAATAGACCCTCATCTCTATGGTCAACTAATCAACAAAGCAGGAAGGAATGTCCAATGGAAAAAAGACAGCCTCATCAACAAATGGTGCTTCGAAAATTCGACAGCCACATGCAGAAAAATGAAATTGGACTATCTCCTTACACCACACACAAAAATAGACTCAAAATAGATGAAGGACCTCAATATGAGAAAGGAACCCATCAAAATCCTTGAGGAGAACACAGGCAGCAACCACTTTGACCTCAACCGCAGCACCTTCTTCCTAGGAACATGGCCAAAGACAACAGAAGCAAAGGACAAAAATGAACTATTGGGATTTCATCAAGATCAAAAGCTTCTGCACAGCAAAGGAAACAGTTAACAAAACCACAAGACAACTGACAGAATGGGAGAAGATATTTGCAAATGAGATATCAGATAAAGGGCTAGTATCCAAAATCTATAAAGAACTTAGCAAACTCAACACCCAAAGAACAAATAATCCAATCAAGAAATGGGCAGAGGACATGAACAGACATTTCTGTAAAGAAGACATCCAGATGGCCAACAGACACATGAAAAAGTGCTCCACATCACTCGGCATCAGGGAAATACAAATCAAAACCACAATGAGATACCACCTCACACCAGTCAGAATGGCTAAAATTAACAAGTCAAGAAATGACAGATGCTGAGGAGGATGCAGAGAGAGGGGAACCCTCCTACACTGTTGGTGGGAATGCAAGCTGGTGCAACCACTCTAGAAAACCATGTGGAGGTTCCTCCAAAAACTGAAAATAGAGCTACCCTATGACCTGGCTATTGCACTACTGGGTATATATCCTAAAGTTACAAACGTGGTGCTCCAAAGGAGCACATGCATCCGAATGTTTATAGCAGCCATGTCCACAATAGCCAAACTATGGAAAGAACCTAGATGTCCATCAACAGATGAATGGATAAAGAATATGTGGTATATATACACAATGGAATACTATGCAGCCATCAAAAATGAAATCTTGCCATTTGAGACAATGTGGATGGAACTAGAGAGTATTATGCTTAGCGAAATAAGTCAATTGGAGAAAGACAACTATCATATGATCTCCCTGATATGAGGAAGTGGAGATGCAATGTAGGGGAGTTGGGGGATAGGCAAAGAAAAAATGAAAGAAGGTGGGATTGGGAGGGAGACAAACCATAAAAAATTCCAGGCTGAGCAGAGAGCCTGATGTGGGGCTGGATCCCAGGTCCCAAGACCCTGAGATCATGACCTGAGCCGAAGGCAGAGGCTTAATCCACTGAGCCACCCAGGCGCCCCTCAATCAGTCATTTTTAAATGGGCAAAAATTTACTATTTTACCTATTACTTACCACCATAAGTACTCTTTACTATTTATAATAGCCATAGGAAAACGTGCTCAGTCTCATTAGTGAACAGTCAAACGTGAAGTCACATAAACCGCCACCAAACAGCCAGCAGGTTGTCAAAACTCAAAAAATATGACAGTGCCAAGTGTTTGAGAGGATGTGGAACAGCTAACTGAGCTTCCACCACACTGGGTGGGAGAGTAAAAATTGGCACAGACATCTTGAAAATCACTTAGGCATTATTTAATACAGCTGAATAGAGGCACATACAATGACCAAGTGACTCTACCGAATCTATAACCTAGAGAAACCCACGCACGCACATGTGTACAAAGACATGCTTTTTGTAAGCTCATACCAACGTTGTCTGTAATCGCCCCAAGCTGGAAATGATTTAAATGTCCATTAGCAGTGGATAGGATATACAGTGGTGATGTAGTCATGCAATGGGATAATATACCATGACGGAAATGAGCAAAGGTTAGCAGCAAGCAAAAATACAAGTTAGTCTCCCAACCATAATGTTTAGCGAGAGAATTGAGGCACTAAAGAGTATATTATGCACGTCATAATTCTATCTCCATACAATTAAAAAGCAGAAGAAAAATATCGTAATAGGTAAGGATAGACACCGAGCTGATAAAAATCACTAATTTTTAAAAAAGCAAATAAGTGATTATCATCAAATTCAGGGCAGTCGTCAGAGAGAGGATGTGATCAGTGAGGAACTGATGGGAAGCTAGGGCTGCTAGAAATGGTCTGTTCTTTAACCTGGATTGGGTAACACCAGTGTTAACTTTTAAGTAATTCATTATATTTGATATTTATATTACATAACTATTCTTTGAGTTATATCACAATAAAAAGTCTTATAAAAATACACACAGACATACAGGAAATCCCAATGATGATATAAATGTATTAAATTTGTTTTCAGGATAAAAAGCACACTTACAATAGTGGTGGCCTCTGGCAAGGGAAGGAAGTAGAGTGGGGCCAGGGTTTGGGGAAGGGACTTTGACTTTATCTATGACATGTTTCACTTAAAATGTATGTCATGAAGAAAAGTATATCATTCACGTATACGTGTGCAATTAAAAGTAAATTTTGATGAAAGCATGAAAACAAAAATAAAAACAATGGTATGTTTTATTTGCAAGCTGTAAAATCCTATAAAATTGTCTGTGCACACAACATAGAAAGCACATGTCCATCTGGAGGAAAGTAAATTGAAATATTAACTTTGTTGCTCTGGGTCATGACATTGTAGACAGACTTTTCTTTGTGTTTTCCTATATTTCCTAAATATGTTACTATACTTATTATAATATTTAAGTTAGAAAAGATTACAAGAATCAGTAAGAAAAGTATAACCCCCACTCCTGAAAATGGGCAAAGGCCAAAAAAAAATTTTTTTTCAGAAAAGAATAAATTCAAATAATCCATCAAGATCTGAAAGAAAATATCTACTCTGTAAGTGTAAATCTGAATAAAATTAAAATGTCATTTTTAACCTAGAATGGCAAAGATCAAGAATGATGGAGATCAGGGCAGTTTGCCTCAAAATATACCAAAGTGGTATATTCATTGCTCTGAATGAACAATGAGGAACAGCCAGTAGAAGCAGAGCACTCTGACCCTCTTTTCTGTCCCCCTGAAAACAGGAAATAAATTTCCCATGTGAAGCATACCCTCCCTGCCCCTGGAGGTAGAGAGACATCCTTATCGCCAGAGATAGAGAATTCAGGGCCGAAAAGGCTATGTAAACAAATTCCGCTTCGTTTTTTCACTAATTAAGACCCTAAGTTTCTTTGTCCTGTCAGTTCTTTGCGAATTTATCATCTCTTTGCCTAAAAGGTATATAAACAGCCTGCTTCGGTCACTTCTTATGTCCCGTATCTATGAAACCTTCTTACATAGGAAGTCATTTTTTTTTCCTCCTGCTAATCTGTCTTTGTGTCAATTTAATTATTAGACCAGCCAAAAGCACCAAGAGGGCTCCGAGGAAAATTTTCCTGACAAGAACATCCAGTGTTGTCTAGGGTGTGGGAATGATTTTGTCTGCTTCTTGGTAGAGGCCCAAATGGAGGCAGCCTTTGGGAACACTGCATGGCAATACGCAGTTAGAGTCATGAAAGCATCTGTCTTTGGCCCAGTAATTCCGTTTCCAGAAAATCATCATTAAAAAGATAGAGACGTACAAAATGGCTGACCTTCAGGAATGGTCTTAGCAATGTTAGACAATACCAAATATTTGAGAACAGTATAAATGTACAAATAGAAGATGAGAAAAGAGAAAAACACACATACACCCACACAGGCTATGTCATATCATGCTATTTAAGTTAGAAATCATTTTCACAAACAATTTACAATAGGGGAAAGTCCTAAAGCTATCAGATGAAGCCAGCAGAGCAGGACACGCAGAAAGACCCCAATTTGATTCCAGTTTTGAGCATAAGGGGACTATGTCTAGGAAAAAAGTCTAGAAACACATACAATGGAATATTAACAGGAGTCTTCATGGAAGATTTTTATTTTCATCGTTGTGCTTTTCTAGATCACCAGACTCTCCTCAATAAACCCATGAGAAAGCAACCCATGTTTTTAAATGTTTAAAAACTTTCTAACGGAACTGACAGTGATGCTGTGGTCTGATGATTTCTTTCGCAAAAATTACCTCTGACATTTTAACTACTTTCATGGCCCTCTCCAGCCAACTCTGTAATTCACTCTGATCTCACCCGGAGCCTCTTCCTTGCTCTGTAAATCTGGCCTGGCTTTTAGCCAAGGGCAATAAAACCTGACCTGACCCGATATGAGCGTTCAGTCAGTGGTAACAAAAGGAATTTATATCTTTGCTCTGCTAAATGCTCCCTTTTCCTTCCTACCACAGTCCTGCTATTGTCAAACTGCTATCCCCATTACCAAACTGTGGCCCATCAGGGGCTAATGGGCCAACTGTTAAGGTATTTCTTGATCTTCACGTGCCATGCCAGTTAGCACGAGCCTATTATGGAAAAAATATATTTAGTAAATAATAACTTCATAGAAATGAAATGTCAGGTTTCATAAATATTAGAAGAAGCACACTTCGTGTGGGTCAGCAGACTTCTGCATGTCGTTACTCATTATTCTCCCATGGGGTGGCAGAGCTGAGTTAATCAAGTATAGGTCAGAAACAGGTCACCCGACACCGAAGGCCTGTGAATCATGGTAGAAAATTAGAAATAATAAACACCTCAGGGTATCACTCTTATTTTGCATAGCTAAAGACGAAATTCGTCCCCTATTTTCAGCGCTGACACTTGCCCATGTTTTGTCTTACATCAATTATTAGCTAGGGTTCACCAAGTATCGCTCATCCACAAGTATTTGTTGAGTGCCCACTGGTGCCAGACATGGTTCTAGGCAGTTGATATATTACTGAACAAGAGACAGACATCTCTGCCCTCATAGGGCCTATGTTCTAGCTCAAAGGAGATAGACTATAAACAAAAACCAGAGTAAATGAATGGTAGAGTTTGTAGACTGTGGTTAGTGCTGTGAAAGAACAGGAAGGTAAAGGGGATTTCGAGGAGTAGACAGTAGGGCAGGGTTACAAGGAGATGCTAAGACTTATGGGTAAAGGAACTACGGGATAAGCAGTTTCCCCTTCATGGAAGGAGTTGTTGCCCCAGCTTCTGGAAATGCTGACAACCCCTTCAGGGATCCTCTCCTCTGTAGAAAGTTACCTCTCCCAAGGTCAGTCCAGATCAATGAGGGAAACATAAAGGATGGGCCATTTTGGCCTGATGGAGGACAATTCTGACAAGCCATTTCAGCTCCAGAGCTCACTCTGGGACCAGATGAGGCTGACTTTAGACCTGTGTCACAGATCATCTTTTCCCTCTGCCGATTCCCGCTTCCTTCCCTTCCCTTTCACCCCTGTTGATACCAAGAGTACCAGTACTTATTAAAGCATCCTGCCCTGCCAAACACTATCTCAGAGGCAGCTTCCCATAGAATCCAACCACAGCACTGACATATGAGCACATGTTAGAAGGAAATGAAGGAGGGGAGTGAGCCATATATATATCTGGTGGAGGAGCATTCCAGACAGAGAGCGCAGCCAGTGCAAAGGCCCCGAGGCAGCACTGTGAGTGGCATCACCAATAAATAGTAAGAAGGCCAGTGAAGCTGGATGCAGTGAATTCAAAGGAATTAGTAGGAAGTAAGGTCTTTCGTTTTTACTCAACATGAGGTGGATAGTCATAGGTGGGTTTTAACCAGAGGTAATGACATGATCTGACTTATGCTTTATTTTTTGAGGGAGAGCAGGGGGTGGGGCATGGGGAGAGGGAGAGAGAGAATCTTAAGCAGGCTTCACACCCAGCATGGAGTCTGATGTACAGCTGTATCCCACGACCCTGAAATCATGACCTGAGCCAAAATCAAGAGTCAGACACTTAACTGACTGAGCCACCCAGGCCTCCAAGAGAAGGAATTTTTTGTATTTTTTTTTGTTTTGTTTTGTTTTTAAGATTTTATTTATTTATTTATCAGAGAGAGTGAGCATAGGCAGACAGAGTGGCAGCCAGAGGCAGAGGGGGAAGCAGGCTCCCTGCTAAGCCAAGAGCCCGATGTCAGACTCCATCCCAGGATGCTGAGATCATGACCTGAGTCGAAGGCAGCTGCTTAACCAACTGAGTCACCCAGGTGTCACAAGAAGGAGTTTTTAAATTTCTTCTTCTTTTTTTTTCCTTCCTATATCTTTCTCAAAAGATACATCCATCAAAATAGGGATCTTTTCAGGAAAACTTACTCCCATGAAAAACTTTTTCAAACCAAGGTGGCAACACAGCTTAGGGGGCAGGAGAATTCACTG
Organism: Mustela nivalis; assembly: GCF_964662115.1. Taxonomy (NCBI): domain Eukaryota; kingdom Metazoa; phylum Chordata; class Mammalia; order Carnivora; family Mustelidae; genus Mustela; species Mustela nivalis. Next base: position 94,512,755 of record NC_139040.1, read on the forward strand.
AAAAAAAAAAATTATAACCCTTGGGGTGCCTGGGATGCTCAGTGGGTTAAAGCCTCTGCCTTCGGCTGGAGTCATGATCCCAGGGTCCTGGGATGGAGCCCCACATCAGACTCCCTGCTCAGTAGGAAGTCTGCCTCTGTCTCTCTCCCTCTGCTGCTCCCCCTATTTGTGCTCTCTCACTCTCTCTCTCTGTCAAATAAATAAATAAAATATTTTTTTAAAAATAGCCATTATTTTCTTTCCCTTGAGGAGCAGATGATAAACGAGTCTTCTGTTATGCTCATTTGTCAGTCTCTTAGATGTCCAGGGAAGCTCTTCAGGGCTAATGTGGAGAGACATCGATGAAGTTCATGAACGTGTGCCTCCTGGAGCTCAGCTCTGTAAAGCAGACCCAGTTCCTCCCATTCTAAAGCCATCAACGCAGGCCAACCAAATGAGTGAGACTCAACCAAATCATGAAAGAAATAAAAACCATAATTAACACTGTCCAACTTACTCCCAGTCATCGAGCTACATGTATTAGAGAAAACTCCATTGTCATACTGCACAGCACACACACACATACACATCCTTACCAAAACACTGTACCAACTGAAATCTTACTCAAACTTAAAAGTCCAATTCAAATGCCTTCTCTTCTGAGAAGCCTGCCCCAGTCATCCCCACAGGCAGTCTCCACGGTGCCTAGCACAAGGCTAGGCACATAGTAGTTGATCAGTACCCATGCAATGACAAGTTGTGGATCTAAGCATTTCTATTAAGAATTGTGTGTGATCACCCCCGGTGAGTGAAGGAAAACTGTCTTAGCATAAAAGCAGAAGAAATCTCAGAGCCCGAGTAGGGCATGACTGACCCTTTCCCATCTCCCCATTCATCAGCCCATGGATGTATCACAGACCACATGGAACAGAGGTACTCTGAGACCCCTGACACAGCACCATTAATCACCTGGAAAATGAGTTCCCTCTGGTGGTAGAAGGGATCCTTGGACGTAGAATCAATAATCAAGGACTCCAGTTTCACCTAGCCTTTAGTAGTTCTTTTTTTGAAGATTTTATTTTATTTATTTGTCAGGGTGAGAGAGAGCAAGCAGAAACAGGGTGAGTAAAAAACAGAGAGAGAAGCAGGCTCCCCACAGAGCAAGGAGACCGATGTGGGACTCAATCCCAGGACCCTGAGATCATGACCTGAGCCAAAGGCAGATGCTTAACCAACTGAGTCACCCAGGCATCCCCCTGATAAAAAGTTCTTATCCTGGTTCTAGACTACATCATTTTACATTCACAGGGAACCACGGGGAAGACACTGCTTCTTGGCACCTTGATCAGAAAACAGGGAGGCTAGGCCTCTCCTAACTTGCAGTATTAGGGCTGACCCAGACAAAATTTTAAAAGAATACAAACCACAACAGCATCTATTTCTGCTCTCAGGCTTCCAGGCCAAGACCCGTGGACACGCTGGACTAACAGAAGCATTATTTCAAGAGGCCTGAAATTCTTTGAAACTGGTCTAATATAAATGCTCAGTCAAGGGCGACTGCTGCTGCCTGAGAAGAACTAACTCTTTCAGTGCCTGGCATGATTCCTTATTACAGAGGTTCTCCAACTTGAATAAGCATGAGATCACCTGTTGGGCTTGTTAAAACACAATTAAAACACAGTCTCTGATTCTGCAGGTCTGGAGTGGGGCCCCGAGAATGTAAATTTCTAAGGAGTCCTCAAGCGAAGCTGATACAGCTGGTCCAGGAACCACATCTGGAGAACCACTACTTTATTACGCTGTAGACCATCAAAATCAACCATTAGGAGGAAAACAAAGACATTTCTTTTATTTTATTAAAATGAAGACAAACACAGATGCTCAAAATAAAAGAGCTCGAGAAGCAGGCTTTTATTTCAGTCTGTGTCTGGTTCCATCTCCTGGTTCCTTTCTCACTCACCCTCTTGGTGGGGACCTGTGTTCAGCGGTTACACTGCCTTCCAGCTGGGAAAGGATGTCTTTCTTTAGAGGAGTCTTGTTTTCTCCCTCCTTCAGCTCTTGTATGTTAATCCTAAATCTCATTAGTCCCTGGAATGCATCCCAGTTTAGCATCAGCTGCAAATTTAATTAATGTCCCAGGTAACCCTTCCACACAGCATAGGATAAGATGCTAATTAAAGCCAAGGCAAACCTAATCCCCTATTCCTCCTGTTCCTACCTCCTGTTACTAGTATCCTAGCAGTCCTTTGCAGATTTCAGCTCCAACCTAATGTTAATGCCATTTGTAGAAGATGCAATCTTTTTTATTCTTTACATCAGCTGGACATCTGTGGTTTGATAGACTGATGTGAAGGTCTCCACCCTGGCTTAACTCTGAGTTATACAAGCTGATTATTCTCCACTGTTTACTTAAGGTACTCAAGAAGGCCCACACTTGGGAACAAGTCAGCCACAGAAATCTGGCCCCCATGCTACTCATGTTTAGTATCAAAATCTCCAGAGCCCCAAAATCACCTAAAAGCTGTTCTAGGAAATTACCAGGTTCAGAAATAGAGGTAGGGCCAAAGCCATGCAATGCAGGGATATACTAAGAGCACTGCTCCAGGGAGAGAAGTGACCGCAGAGGCGCCATGGACTCATCGCCATGGGATTCCCATTGTCACACAAAGTCCCCTGCCTACCTCCATCCCAGCCACCTCTATATCAAGGCTACCAAAATCAAAATCACTTTCACAGTTTCAAATTCACAGTTAAACCATTTCCTCTTGTTCAAATTCACTGGGATTAACAATAACTGTCATCTTTTTTTTTTTTTTTTTTGAGAGGGATCGAGAAATAGAGCGGGCACATGCAAGATAGAGGTCAAGAGAGCAAAAACGGGGGAGCAGCAGGCAGAGGGAGAAGTTGATTCCCCTCTGAGCAGAGAGCTCAAGGTGGAACTTCATCCCAGGACTCTGGGATCATGACCTGAGCTGAAGGCAGACGCCTCACCGACCCAGCCACCCAGGCGCCCAGCAATAACCTTTTAAGACTCAAAAAGAGCAGTGGTCTCAACCCTCACTGAGCATTAGAATCACTTGGGGGAGCTTTACAAATCCTGAAGCACAGTCCAGGCTCTGCACCAACTAAATCAAAATTTCTTTGAATGGAACCCAAACACTAGTATTTTTTTAAGCTCCTCGGGGTCACTAATGCACAGTCAAGGTTGAGAATTACTGCATTCGAGTGAATTCGCCCAACTTTATTAGTCCCCTAACCCCCACTCTGAGGTGTCATCCTTCGCTGAGAGACTGGAAGATTTATTTGGGGAGGAGGACAATTTCCATATAAGGAGCCCTCTCCTTACATGCTGAATTGGAGAAAAAAGGGAAGGGAATTAGGAGTTATCAGGTTTGTGGGGAAGATCTTAAGGTTGTTCCAGGCCAATATTTGTAATGCCAGGGCCTCTCAGACTGAGGAAGATGAGTGGCACTTTATACTGCCTTTATAAAAAAAAAAAGATTTTATTTACTTATTTGAGAGAGAGAGAGAAAGAACAAGTCGGGGGGGTGGGCAGAGGGAAAAGCTGACGCCTTGCTGAGCAGGGAGCCCAACGAGGGGCTCAATCCCAGGACCCTGGGATCATGACCTGAGCCGAAGGCAGACACTTAACCAACTAAGCCACCCAAAAGCCCCTCATACTGCCTTTTGCTTCTGTTCCCTGTGGGTTGCTGCTCAGGCTCAGATTTTCTGTATTTATTTTGGTGCGGTAGCTTGGTCAACAATAGGATGAATGGCGGGCTCACAGCCATGTGAGACATTGTTTCTGTGGACAATAAGAGTGTCCCATCCACAACCTTACCCACGTCTACGTTTGCTAAAGGGACTGCTTTCTTCCCTTCTATTTGCCTAAGCCGCTGGAGCCCACAGCTCATGAGGGCCAACCTGAGCATTTGATCCCTGGGTAGGCCAGTCACCCCTCAGCCTCCCCCTTTTGCTCTGGTCACTGCTCTTAGGAGTGGTGACCGCTGCTCACAAAGAGAACTGAAGAAGGAAATGTAGCTGAACAAGCACATGCAGAGAGGCAGCTGAAACAACATCCCAAGTGCAGGTGCCTGACAAATCTGTCATGTCAACATCAAAGACAAAGCGAATTTGTTCATTCATTCATTTGGCGGTGTCTTTATGTTCAAAAATAACTGCTTTCCAGCTCATTTCCCTTGGGAACATCTGACCACAGCAGGACCTGAAATAACTGCCTTTAAGGGAGTACTAGCATTGCTTCCTTTGGGTTCCTGTTATGAGTTGAATCGTGCCCCCCTTAATTCATATGTTGAAGCCCTAACCCCCAAGTACCTCAGAACATGAACTTATTTGGACATAAGGTTGTTGCAGCGGTCACTGGGTAAGATGAAATCAGGCTGGAGTAGGGGGGCCCTAATCCAATATGCCTGGTGTCCTTATAAAAAGGGAGACATTTGGAGACAGATGCAAACAGGGAGAATGCCTTGTGAAGATGAAGACAGTGGTTGAGGTGATGAATCTACAAACCAAGGGATACTGAAAGCTGCAGGAAAAACCACAGAAGCTAGGACAGAAACTTGGTAGAGATTCCTCCCACCCCAGCCCTCAGAAGGCACCAACCCTGCCAACAGTCGGACTTCCAGCCTCCATGTGGATGAGACAGTACGTTCGCATTTGTAGTGCCGTGTTATGGTAGCCCTAGCAAACTCATCCAGTGCTGGTCATTCCCAAATAACCCAACAAGGTTTGTCTTACATGATGGCCATTAGTCTGAACATTCTAATTGTTCTTCTGAAAAATACTCTCTTCTATTCAGAGCACTTCCATGGATTTTTTAACTTAATTACCAGTTTATGGTGCACCTTTCCTCACTTCTCACTAAGCACCCTGAGAAGTAGGGTTGCCCAACAATTGAGAGCTCTGCCTCAGAAGCCAGACTGGGTGGAGGACCAGTCCAACAGTAGCTCTGTGACCCTGTGGGGAGGTTATTTAATCTCTCTGTGCTCAGTTTCCTCATCTATAAAGTGGGGGTAATAGCATTTTCCATGTAAATTTTTGGTGAGAGTCAAGTAAATTAATATGTGCAAAGCAGTTATAAGTGTATTGGGCACATAAAAATATGGAAAAAGCCCGATGTCCATCAACAGATGAATGGATAAAGAAGATGTGGTGTATATATATGCAATGGGGATATTACTCAGCCATCAGAAAGAATGAAATCTTGCCATCACCAACAATGTGGATGGAGCTAGAGTGTATTATGCTTTACAAAATAAGTCAGTCACAGAAAGAAAAATCCATATGATCTCACTCATATGTGGAATTTAAGAAATGAAACAGGTAATTGTAGGGGAAGGGAAGGAAAACAAAATAAGACAGAATCAGAGACAGAGACAAACCATAACAGACTCTTAACTATAGCAAACTGAAGATTGCGGGAGGGGTGGTGGGTGGAGGGGTGGGGTAACTGAGTGATGGACATTAAGGAGGGCATGTGATGTAATGAGCACTGGGTGTCAAGTGTAACCCATGCATCACTAAACTACCTCTGAAACTAGTAATATGCTATATGTTAATAATTGATTTTAAATTAAAAATAAAATACAATGATTAAGATCACAGTTAAGAATTTTTTTTAAAGTATTTGGCACATAATAAGCACTATGCAAATTTTTAAAAAGACTGATTTACTTATTTGATAGAGAGAGAAAGTATGAGCAGGAGGAGGGGCAGAGCAAGAAGCAGGCTCCCCACTGAGCAGGGAGCCCCAGGGAGCCTGACACAGGGCTTGATCTCAGGACCCTGGGATCATGACCTAAGCTGAAGGCAGATACTTAGCCAACTGAGCTACCCAGGCACCCCATTCACTATGCAAAAATTAACAACCACCACTGAGAGCAGAAACATTGTTAATTTTATTCGGCCCAGTGTCATTCACAGAGTTTGGGACATAATAAGTGCTCAGTAAATGTTTGTGGGGGGAGGACTGCATGTTTGACTCCAACAGATTAGTACTTTCTTCTTTTGTGCTACTTCTACTTCTAGGACTTTCTGCCTAACTAGAAAGTCCACTATGGCTTTCTTATCATCCAGAAGCTCAGAAAATACTGATTCCTCTCATCAATATGTGTCAAGAGTGATTGCAGAGACACGTATCAGAACCTCCACTTTTCAGAATCCTCAACCATTCAGCCTTGCACAGGATATCTTCTTCACTTTTCCTTGAAGACTAACAATTTTGATTGAGTGATAGGAAAGACCATGATTCATATTTATAGGTCCCCTTAAGTTGGTAGGGGCTAGAAGATTTTTTTTTTTGCAAGTCACTCCATTTTTTCAAGTATGTGCAGTTCTGACCGCTGTCTTTGAGAGATTTCCATTGCTACTCAAATTTTTATTCACACCAGTCTAAATATGCTTGAATAGTTTTCTTCCAAAATTCCCAGCTGGAGTAACGTTCAATTATTTTCTCATCAGAAGGGGTGGTATATAGGTAACTTGATCAGCGAGTAAAAATGTACATCTTATCTAGTAAGAGGGACCAAAATCAAAAGACAAAGAAAAGTATCTAGTTTCATCAAATCTGCCTATGTCCTTTTTCCTAGAACAAGCTGTGCAAAACCAGGCTGGAGCACCCCCAGCCGGTGCACTTGTGAGGACAGAAGTGTTGTTCAGAGATTTAGCTGGAAAAGCCTACTTCAGAGCAAACTGCTGATGGGAGCTAAATTTATGATGGATTAAATGTGCTCACCAGACCTTCCATCCCTCCTAAACGCAGAATTATACATAACCACAGACTGATAAAGAAAGCATTCACACACATAGGTGCGGGCATGTACAGATGAGCACAAACAGCCATTTTGACCCCTTGGATCACCCAGTCAAAAACATATGGGGTGGATGACACAAAAATAGTTCTTTCTGAAGATATTGGTATTAAAATGGAAATTATAAGGAAATGGAAATTATACCACTGAATTTTGTAAATCCTAGATGTTCAGGATCATTTCCACATGCTGGGCATTAATTCCTGTTCAGACCACCTCCCAAATCTCCCCCATCTTAAGCTAATATGCCAGCACTACCCTGATCTGCTCAGTCAATCCCCTTGAGGAACTCAGAACTTATCCAGCAGATTGTACCGTTGGCTCAGCTACAAAGTGCCAAGGGCTGGAACCCAGTGGTGAACTGAAGGAAGAGAGATGTGTGTCAGACAAGTTAGGGAGCTTTCTGGACCCCCTAACTGCTCCCAAGTAAAGAGTTTGAGTGAAGAGAGACAAGAAATCAGCCAGGGAGGTTGGAATAAGAACACAGAGTTATAGAAGCTAACTGAAACCCTGAGAATGGTACTGGATTTGCACTTCTCAGCAGAGCTGCGAAGTAGGTCTCTCATTATCACCCTAGAAGTTCTGCATTTCTGAGGAGGTCACACAGATGTGCACACACTGCTATCCTTGATTCCATCTTGGTTTCTTAAGTCCTAGAACCACTCCATTACAAAGAGACAAATCCCCTGAAATTGCTTCCTAGGGGCAAGCCATGAAGGTATGGGAGGAGGGTGGTCTGCACACAGGTAATGGGGTGGGGACACCAGGGAGAAGTGTAGTGATATTTTAGGTGAATGGAGCCACCAATACAGAGGCTCAGGGTCTGAGAATGGAACTAATATCCACAGGGCACCTAAGAACTATCAAACATTCCCCTCCATGGAATGAGGTGACAGCCACTGCAGAACCTGGGCAACCAAGTCTCCTTTCTTTCCAGAATTCCACCAAAGGAAACCCAGAGTCCCCCCAAACTATGTCCCATAAAACTCCCAAAGTATCTCTCTGAAGACTGGGGAAGGATGGGGCAAGGCATATTTCCAGACTCCAGGCTTTTAACATCACCCAAAGGGAGAAAGAAGCCAGCGTTCATCAAGTCCACTTGTGTTTTCAATTACACGTAACAACTCCTGGCTCTGGTCTACATCTCCTTCTCCTCACCTCCCCTGACACTATATATTGTGGTTTTATTAAGTCATCAATATCATGGCTTACTTTACTCCTTGTCAGAAATTACAGCCCAACTCCCCCTACTTCTTGTCCACTGTGAATGAAATTGGTTCTTACTCTGCAAGGAAACTTTCTAGGATCTAAAACTTCCTGTGCCTTATCTTGGGAAGTCACCATTCACTGTCTAGAAACACCATTGTGCCTTCTCTTATATAAACGGGGACAAAGATATAACAGGGTAAGAAGTGTCAGGAATTGGCCTGAGTAGGGAAAGTGAAGGTCCACTAGTAATTTAGGTCAGTGTTTTCCCAATTCTAATATGTGGCAAAATCATCTAGATATTTTATAAAATGTGGGTTCTGGGGTAGAGCCGGAGATACCACCTTTCTCAGGACTCCTAGGTGATAATGATGCTTCTGGTCCATAAATTACACTTAGAGTAGCAAGAGCTTTGAATGTTGATTTGCAAAGAGACATTAAAAATCATTGAACATGGCATCAAGGACTAATTAGGTACTATACAGTGGCTAACTGAATATAATAAAAATAAATCAGTAAATCAATAAATAAATAAACAAAACAAATAAATATTTGCCTTTGTTCCTGTTGCCAAACAGAAGGCTGCTGTGCCCAAAGAGGCTTGCAAAATAGGGTTTTGTTCTCTCCCAAATATGCGGGAACACATACGGACACTGATCCCCCTGCAATGGCATTTAGTGTCTACCAGAAACTTTCAGGGCTTGGATTATTATCCAGGGTACAACAGCCTCCCTAGAAGGAGCCCTGTGTTCATGGGGCCTGAGGCACCTTTGGGTCTCCCCACTGGGGGCAGGCTGTGGCAGAAACACTACCTGGGAAGTTAACACCTCCACAATGGAATGAGGGGCCCTGCTGTGTTGAGTTGTGTTTCTGATGGGGCCAAATACATTTGGCTCTATGGGCCCTAGGCAAAACAGATGACAGCTGGCCCTGAAGCTACAACCCAGGAGACAGGTCCTGTGTGAGCTGAGCCACCCTCTCCACCCCCATACCCCATGGCCCAAAGGCATTCCCAGCCTCTCTCTCTGCAGACACCTACCTAGAGTCATTGCCTCAACTTTGTCCCCAACTCTGCCTTCTCCTCTGGCAAAAACCTTGCCCAAAAGAGCTACGTCCTGCATATAATAATGAAGACTTTCACCTAATGACATTCACGCTGAGCGGGACCCCCATTCTAAGTGCTTTGTAGACAATAACTCAATCTTCACAAGTAACCCATGAGAGAATGTGATTTTAAAGCTGGATCCCCCCAAATTTCTGAAAGCCCAGCTCATCAAGAGGTGGAATCTATGTCCCCTTTCACTGAACCTTGGTGAGCTAGTGACAATTTTGAACAATAGAGTACAGCATGGTGACACTACGTGACTCTCTAAGTCATGAAAGGCCATGTAGCTTCTGTTTGACTCTCATGGAACACTTCCTTCCAGGTGCTCCTTCTTGGAACCCAGTTGCCAAGCTGGGAGAAATCCAAGCCACTTGGAAGCACCACAAGGAGGTGATCTGGTCAACTCTCTCATCCTCCCTTGAATATAACTGAGAAGTCAGATATGTAAGGAAAGAAGCCTATAGATGATTCCACACTCCCCACCAAGCCTTCAAATCACCCCCACCTTTCATACCTTCCCATCTGAGTCCCCAAACAGCAGGGAAGAGAGATGAACTGTCTCTATTATGCCTTGTTTGAATTCCTCACCCACAAGTTTTGTGACTATAATAAAATGGTTGTTGTTTAATACCACAAAGCTTGGGGAGGTTTAGTCAGAACAGATAGGTACTATTGGTAGATCTATTTTATAGAGGAACAAACTAAGGCACAGAACGCTTTAGCAACTTTCCCAAGGCCAAAGAGCAGTCGGGACTTGAACCTACTAGATCTGGTACCAGAGTCTGTGTTCTTAACCTCTACGCTATCCTACCAAAAAATGGCTAACTTACCTCCATAGATCCTTGTTTATCTTACTCTCAAACAAAGAACATGCCTGAAAAAGGCTGGCCCCCTTCTTGGTTCCACCCTCACAGCCTGAGGAGAAAAGAAGAATCTCATGCAAATTCAGGTTTCCAAGCCTGGAAGAGAAGTATGTCCTAGGTCCTAAGACAACTCTTCACCCTCTCACTGGGACACCAAGACTTTTCCCTGTGCTTCCCCCGCCCACCCCGCCACCGAGATTGGGGAGGGAGGGCCTTGGGGCCAGAGGCAAAGCCTTCATTCTGGCACCAAGTAGGAGGAAATTGTCTTCCTCTGATGTCCACGGTGGACTTGCATGACCAGCAGGTATCCAGCATCCTCCCACCACACACTGAGAACAGACCATCTCCCAGATGTGCTCTCCCACTGTTTTCCCTCATCTTACACATACCATTAGCGACTCCATAGGTGGCCAGAAGCCTATAATCTGATATTGTTTAGGGCTTTTTATCCTCCAGGACTCACATGTCCACAATAAGAGGTTTATTCAGGAAAAAGTGGGACTCACAGGAGCTGTGGTGCACCATGAAAGGAAGCTTAAAACCTGAGGAAACAGCTCCAGGAAAGGAGATAGTGATTGAGGAAGAAAAGACTTCCTGTTAGCCCTAAGTTTTTTGGGGTTCAAGGCTTAAATGATGTGGGTGTCCCTCTTAAGAAAAGAATACAAAGTTTCAAATACAAAATTCGGTTGGAAAGTGAATATTTATTGAATGTAAGAAAGAAGCTGTAGTAAATGGCAAAATGTAAAAGACCAGTAAGTACCATAATGTCAATATCATAAAATCCAAACAATACCATCACATATCTATTAATTAATCACTTGACATACCTCCATACTATTTGCTTGCTTATTATTTTTATTTTTATTATGTTCAGGTAACCACTGTATAGTATAGTACATCATTAGTTTTTGATCTAGTGTTCAATAATTCAATAGTCACATATAACACCTAATGCTCATCTTGTTTATTTTTATGTATTTTGGGTTGTATACCTATATCAGTTATCTATTACTGCCAAACAGCCTGAAGACTCAGTGGTTTGAAATGACAATGATTTATTGTTTCTTGTGATTCTGCGGATGGGTCTCCTGTGGGCTGACTTGCACAGTTACAGTCAAGAAAGGCTTGATGATCCAAGATGGCCTTCCCCATATCTGGGGCCTTGATGCTGGCAGTTGGCTCAGCTTCTTTCACCTTACAGTATCTCATCATTTAGCCTGGTCTTCCTTACCTTATTACAGGAGCATCCCAAGGGGGCAAATTGAAGCTGTGAGACACAGGATGCAATGCCACTCCTACTGCATTCTATTGGTGAAATCAAATCACAAGGCCAATGCAGATTTCCATGGATTCCACCTCATGATCGAAGAGCTGCAAAGTCACTTTGCTAAGAGACGTGACCACAAGGAAGCCTCATGCTTTGGGGCCCATTGTTCTAAAAATCAACCACAATGCCTTTGATCACATTGCCGGACAACAAGGATTTTGGAATGTAATTTCCCAACAGAAAGAATGAAAAGGTAATTGTCTTCCTTCTAGCCCAAGCAATCCAAATTTATTTTTTGTAGTTGGTAGTTTAGAAATGTTCCTTTCATCTTTTTAACTCATGTAATATGTATGTTTTTAGGATAGTTATAAACTTTGAGAAAACTTCTATCAAACTTCTTCCAGGGTGTTTCAAGTTTTATTGTTCAGTTGTTGACTCTTTAATATTCTTTGAATTGACAACACTCATTGTCTGGTACGTTCACACTGTCTTATTGTGTGTCATGTCGGGAATTGTGTTAACTTCCTGGATGTCAGTATTTCCTGTCAAGTCAAGAGGAATTTAAACTTTTTCCCATGTGTTCTTCAACTCCCTTCTCTTCAGTAATTGGTTTACCAACAATCCTATTCATTGCTTTTATTAGGAATTTTTCTCTGCCTCTTAAAGAGCAGCCTTGTATTTTCTTATCAATCACAACACCTGGTTGATCAGTTCTGTGAGTAGTAAGATTACTCCTGGGGTTATTCCCATACTGGGATGGCTAAAAATAAATATATTCAAAAGTGGCCATGTTGAATTTTACCTGAGCCCTGTGCTCCTAGAAAACAGAGGTTGTTAATAAATCTCATCACACTTTTGTGTTTGGAGAAACAACTTATGACCAAGTATTCTCCTTAGACATGACTCATGGATGCCCTCCTTGTTTACCTATGACAGGTCTAAGGCCAGTCAAAGATCTACCTGGTTCCCATTCTTTATCTCCTGATCAACTCAACTATTGCCCCCACCAATCAATTGGAACATGATGCTTGTTAACCAAACTTTGGGTAAGCTTTTCTCCTTCCTCCAAGCTCCTGAATTTTTGCTTATCTCCAGCCTGAGAGAGCATACAGCTCTTCCTAAGAGTAAATTGGCCGTCCAGTAGAATATTCTCAGAGCTACTTACTGTTCAAACCACCTTCTCATCCCTCTTGCCCACACTCAATTCTTTCTAGCCTTGTTTGCTTCTCCTTATCAAAGAGAGCCCTCTTTGCTTAGCCCTCCCTATTTGCAGTAGTGCTTTCCCCAAAACCAGTGACAATTCTTTCAAGGACAATCTCACCTTACCAAGTCTATATTCGTTTTTTATTTGACAAAATGACTGATAAACACCTAATTATAGCCCATTAAACCCAAATTAAATGTGTCCCCAATTCAACTTCCCTTTGTGGCATGAAAAACAGCATAATAAGGCCAATCCAGGAAGTTTTTGACAGAATGTTTATAAGCATTATGATTAAGACTGTTATTAAGGAAGATAATAAACATTGCATCTGATTTATAAAACTGGATAAACATTTTTAGAAAAAATATTGAGGCATAATATATAATATAATGCCAATATAATGTAAATTGTATAAGGCATGTAACATATATAATCATCCTGAGGCATAATATATAATGAATATATCAATAATATACCAAAAATATCAAGTGAAGAGAGTCCAGGGATCTGGCGTAGGTCCTAGATGTCTGCAATATGTATCAAACTCCGTAAGCAATCCTACAGGCATCCCTACTTGAAAACTGCTCACCTAGATTCAAATGTAAAAATAAGGGCTGTGGCCAAGTAAGCATTTTAAATAACACCCAAAATATGGGCTGATGACCCCATACTGTTATTGTCTGATAGCATCACCCAAAACAACCTCTGAGCTCTAGGAAACAGAATCAGATCCTAGAGAGCAAGGACATTGACAAATCTTTAGCAACCTCCCAACCAGCGGCCAAAATCTAAAATACTTTTGTGAAAAAAAAGTAATGCAAATGTCACCTAGAAATAGCTGCGTATTTCTTCTGATTTGACAACTCTTCCATGCAACTAATCAATAGTAACTCATCAAAGAGACTTAATTATTTCTAAGACATCTTTTTCATAAGATTAAAGAATAAATCTTTGTATTTTTCCAGGAGCTTTTAGAAATACCTGAAAGATGGTTGGAGGTATAAAAATATACCCAGAGGGTTGTATTTTATTTTATTTTATTTTATTTTTTATTTTATTTTTTATTTAGGATCTTCTTTGGAGAAGGCAAAAATCGAAAAAAGTTATTGGACTACACTTACCCACTTGATCATGATGGGACCATGGGTAGCTAAGAAATCATAGTTACCTACTTAAGCAAAGTGGCAAAGAAACACTTTTTAAATGTAGAGATTTTAATATGCCTGTAATGAATTTTAGCTCTTCAGTAAGTGAGGAACTTTGCTTTATTTTAAGTGACCAAAAGCATGATAAAGTCAACATACAGCATGGAAGAACTGTCATCTAGGCAGAGTGCAGAGAAAAAGTAACTATTCATACTGTAGGTAAAGGCAAAAAGGAAACCAAATAAATAAGCAATAAAACTGAGAAAACTTTGCTCAGAGTTTAGCCCATTTCACAGCTGATCAGATTCAAGGATTGTAAACCAAGGCAAATAACATTCACTTCTCAAATTTTCTTTTGTTAAACGTGTACATGTTCTGGAACAAGAAGGTTTATAGATCAGAACTAATTTGGTAACAATGCTAAGGTATTGTTAACATGTAATGTGTTAATCACTGGTGTCTTTACTCAGTAAGTGTTTCCACATTTAAACAATTTCTCAGGGGCCCTTAGGTGTCTCGGTTAGTTGAGCATCTGACTCGATTTTGGCTTAGGTCATGATCTCAGAGTCATGAGATCAAGCCCCCTTGCTGGGCTCCATGCTGGGTGTGGAGCCTGCTTAAGATTCTCTCTCTCTCTCCCTCTCCCTTTGCCCACCCCACATGCTCACACTTTCTTAAAAAACAGACAATAGGAGACAAGATGGCGGGGAAGTAGGAGGAGGCGCCCTTTCAACCTGTACCCAAAATTGAGCTGATTACCTTCCAAAGAACTCCAGTCACCCACGAAATCAGCCTGAGATCAGAATTATACATGTCGTGATCTCTACCGGAGAAGGTAAAGGTAAAGCAGAGGTAAAGCGGCAGGTAAAGTGGAGTGGGAAATATAATAAGAATGCTTGGATCAACAAGGATCAAAGAAGAACTGAAACAATTCATGGAAACCAATGAGAATGAAGACACTTCGGTCCAAAACCTATGGGATACAGCAAAGGTGGTCCTAAGGGGGAAATATATAGCCATCCACGCATCCCTCAAAAAAACTGAAAAATCCAGAACACACCAGCTGTCTCTACACCTTAAAGAACTGGAGAATCAACAACAAATCAAACCAACTCCACACATAAGAAGGGAAATAATCAAGATTAGAGCTGAGATCGATGAGATAGAAACCAGAGATACAGTAGAACGTATCAATGAAACTAGAAGCTGGTTTTTTGAAAGAATCAATAAGATTGGCCACACTAATCCAAAAGAAAAGAAGAGAGAAAGCCCAAATTCATAAAATTATGAATGAAAAGGGAGAGATCACAACTAACACCAAGGAAGTCTAAACAAGCATCAGAAGTTATTAGCAACAGTTATATGCCAATAAGCTAAGCAATCTAGATGAAATGGATGCATTCCTGGAAAACTATAAACTCCCAAAATTGAACCAGGAAGAAATTGACAACCTGAATAGACTGATATCTAGTAACGAGATTAAAGCAGTGATCAAAAACCTCCCAAAAAACAAGAGCCCAGGACCTGATGGATTCCCTGTGGAATTCTACCAAACTTTCAAAGAAAAAATAACACCTATTCTCCTGAAGCTGTTTCAAAAAATTGAAGCAGAAGGAAAATTTCCAGACTCTTTCTTTGAAGCCAGCATTACCTTGATCCCCAAACCAGGCAAAGACCCTACTAGAAAGGAGAATTTCAGACCAATATCACTGATGAATATGGATGCTAAGATTCTCAACAACATCCTAGCAAACAGGATCCAACAGCATATTAAAAAGATTATCAACCATGACCAGATGGGATTCATTCCTGGGCTACAAGGATGGTTGAACATTCGCAAATCAATCAATGTGATAGAACAAATTAATAAGAGAAGAGAGAAGAAACACATGGTCCTCTCAATTGATGCAGAAAAAGCATTTGACAAAATCCAGCATCCATTCCTGATTAAAACGCTTCAAAGTATAGGGATAGAGGGAATATTCCTGAACTTCATAAAATCTATCTATGAAAGACCCACAGCAAATATCATCCTCAAGGGGTAAAATCTTGCAGCCTTCCCATTGAGATCAAGAACATGACAAGGATGCCCACTCTCACCACTCTTGTTCAACATAGTATTAGAAGTCTTAGCAACAGCAATCAGACAACAAAGAGAAATAAAAGGTATCCAAATTGGCAATGAAGTCAAACCCTCTCTCTTCGCAGATGACATGATTCTTTATATGAAAAACCCAAAAGACTCCACCCCCAAACTACTAGAACTCATGCAACATTTCAGCAACGTGGCAGGATACAAAGTCAATGTGCAGAAATCAATGGCTTTCTTATACACTAACAATGAAAATACAGAAAGGGAAATTAGAGAATCGATTCCATTTACTATAGCACCAAGAACCATAAGATACCTGGGAATAAACCCCAAAGAAATAAAGGATCTGTATTCGAGGAACTACAGAACACTCATGAAAGAAATTGAAGAAGACACAAAAAGATGGAAGACCATTCCATGCTCTTGGATTGGAAGAATAAACATTGTTAAAATGTCAATACTGCCTAGAGCAATCTATACTTTTAATGCTATTCCGATCAAAATTCCACTGGTATTCTTCAAAGAGCTGGAGCAAATAATCCTAAAATTTGTATGGAATCAGAAGAGACCCCAAATCACTAAGGAAATGTTGAAAAACAAAAATAAAACGGGGGGCATCACGTTACCTGATTTCAAGCTTTATTACAAAGCTGTCATCACCAAGACAGCATGGTACTGGCATAAAAACAGGCAAATAGACCAGTGGAACAGAGTAGAGAGCCCAGATATGGACCCTCAACTCTATGGTCAAATAATCTTCGACAAAACAAGAAAAAATATATAGTGGAAAAAAGACAGTCTCTTCAATAAATGGTGCTGGGAAAATTGGACAGCTATATGTAGAAGAATGAAACTCGACCATTCTCTTACACCATACACAAAGATAAACTCAAAATGGACAAACGACCTCAACATGAGACAGGAATCCATCAGAACCCTAGAGGAGAATATAGGCAGTAACCTCTTCGATATCAGCCACAGCAACTTCTTTCAAGATATGTCTCCAAAGGCAAAGGAAACAAAAACGAAGATGAACTTTTGGGACTTCATCAAGATCAAAAGCTTCTGCACAGCAAAGGAAACAGTCAACAAAACAAAGAGGCAACCCACAGAATGGGAGAAGATATTTGCAAATGATAGTACAGACAAAAGGTTGATATCCAGGATCTATAATGAACTCCTCAAACTCAACACACACAAAACAGACAAGCATATCAAAAAATGGGCAGAAGGTATGAACAGACACTTCTCCAATGAAGACATACAAATGGCTATCAGACACATGAAAAAATGTTCATCATCACTAGCCATCAGGGAGATTCAAATTAAAACCACATTGAGATATCACCTTACACCAGTTAGAATGGCCAAAATTAACAAGACAGGAAACAACATGTGTTGGAGGGGATGTGGAGAAAGGGGAACCCTCCTACACTGTTGGTGGGAATGCAAGTTGGTGTAGCCTCTTTGGAAAACAGTGTGGAGATTCCTCAAGAAATTAAAAATAGAGCTTCCCTATGACCCTGCAATTGCATTACTGGGTATTTATCCCAAAGATACAGATGTAGTGAAAAGAAGGGCCATATGTACCCCAATGTTTATAGCAGCAATGGCCATGGTTGCCAAACTGTTGAAAGAACCAAGAGGCCCTTCAACGGATGAATGGATAAAGAAGATGTGGTCCATATACACTATGGAGTATTATGCCTCCATCAGAAAGGATGAATACCCAACTTTTGTAGCAACATGGACAGGACTGGAAGAGATTATGCTGAGTGAAATCAGTCAAGCAGAGAGAGTCAATTATCATATGGTGTCACATATTTGTGGAGCATAACAAATAGCATGGAGGACAAGGGCAGATGGAGAGGAGAAGGGAGTTGAGGGAAATTGGAAGGGGAGGTGAACCATGAGAGACTATGGACTCTGGAAAACAATCTGAGGGTTTTGAAGGGGCGGGGGGTGGGAGGTTGGGGGAACCAGGTGGTGGGTATTAGAGAGGGCATGGATTGCATGGAGCACTGGGTATGGTGCAAAAACAATGAATACTGTTACACTGAAAAAAATAAAGAAATTAAAAAAAAAAACAGAAAATAATTTCTCACTTTCAATTTCCAATACAGTAAATATCATTAGTTATAGCCCAGAAAAACAACAAAAAATGACCTTTTGAGGGTGACTTTGGAGATCAAAAAACAACAAAAAATTAAAACTTTGAGAACGCTGCTTTTAAGACAAAACTACTGTTTTTCTTGAAACATAGAAGCACATACACAAGTGTATTTTTCTGAAACTATTTCTCCTTAGTTTTAACCACCTATATTCATTAAAAATATGGGGACCCATGTGGAAACCCAGAGTTGGTATAAAGATTATTTTGAGCTGAAGACATTTGAGATTCAGCATATGCAGGGAAATTTTTAAAATAAAAAATAAAAACCAAAAATTTTTCTCAGAGCTTCCCTTATCTGACTAAAACAGGAACTTCTAGAAAATAAGCCTGTCATAAATTCCTCTTCAGATTGGATCTATTCCCAGAAGGGAGAATGCTGACAAAACCTACCCTAAATTCCTTCTCCAGGGGAGTTTTATAGCCCATGAAGGAGACTACTCATACCTCTATAGACAAACATCACTATAAACTCTCTTATCTCCTGCTTTTCTCCTAAAAACCTATTTATCTTTCCAAAAATCATTTGTTTTCTCATAAATGCCTTTGTCTCCCTCCCCTTCACCTATGAAGATTGTATATAAATCCCCAAATTCTAAGCACCCCTTTGAGTTTCTCATCACTGAGTTCTCCCGTGTACATGTGTTTTGCTCGGGGTTTTTTTCTCATTAATCTAGCTTTTGTCAATCTAATTTGCAGGTCCCAGTTACAGAATATAAGAGAGTAGAGGAGACGTTTTTCCTCCCCTCCATAACTATCTACCGAAGTAACTTCTATTTCACAGAGAAAGCTGCAGGGGGAGTGGGAATAACTGAGAAATGCCTGTCACATACCAGGATTTTAATGGATTTGTAGAGCTCATGATTACTCATAACACAACTTTCTACAGCCACACACATTTTTTATACAAACTCTCAGTATGATAAAAATGAACACATTCCTTAACAGACTCAAAGACATAGCCTCTCTACAGGCATATAAAAAAATAAGAAGCAAAACATGTAAACTAAGTTATGCTTCACAAGCATTCTAACTTACTTAGAAATGATCTAGGCATCCAACGAACATCCATTAGTTCAATTTAATATCAATCCAATTTTTGAGCACCCTAAAAATCTTGGAAACTATCTTCAAATGGACATACTATAAAGCATAATTTCTGTTGGAGTAAAATTTGTGAGAACAATCATTCAATTTGGTTAAACACAAATTTATGTTTTTATAAGCTTAAATATTAAGTAGAAGGAATGTTATTTTATTAGATCATAAATCTCTGTAAGTTAGGAAGAACATAAGCATGTAGAAAAAAGTATGTACTTATATTGTGCTTAATTCTGATAAATCAGAAAAGATGCAGCTGTTTTTATTAAACCAAAAATAGTAAGCTAGTCTTATTTACCAAAGATTTACCTAAATTAACAAATTGGATTCTTAAACACATTTTAGTTAGTTTCTGTAAGAATTTTTTTTTATCCCAGCACATTTAAAAATTAGAACTTCCATTTTCTCATCTTCCAGTAATGTGGGGAATATTCAATTTATAGAAGCACTTACTTACCTTTATAAGCCAATCAGAACACAGGTCCTTTAAAAGTCTTTAAAATCCAGGTTTTCCACAGGTGTTAGGGAAGTCAGTTGAACCTTTACCAGACAGGACAGAATTTGCATGTCTTTATACAAGAATTATTTTGCATTGCTTCACGTTGTCTATAACCTATCCCACAGAATCAGAAACTGACAATCCAGAGTGATGTCTTCCAAACAATGTGTAGTTTTCTTTTTTCTTTAAGATTTTATTTATTTATTTGAGAAAGAGAGAGCAAGAGATAGAAACAGAGAAAGAGAGAGAGAGCATGAGCAGGGGGATGGATGGACAGAGGGAGAAGCAGACTCCACTGAGTGGGGAGCCTGACCCAGGGCTCAATCCCAGCACCCCAGGATCATGACCTGAGCCAAAAGCAGATGCCTAACTGACTGAGATATCCAGGCTCCCCAACAATGCATAGTTTTCTATCAAAGCATAAAGATTTTCTTACATGACCCACATAGTTCTGGTGCTAGATACCAGAATAGGTTCATATTATGATACAACCTTAGTTCCAAAATTTCTGCATCCCAATGCCAAGGAGTCTACATGGTGGATGGTAGAGGCCATTTCTACACCATGGTGGCTGGCAATAATTTAACAATAAGCAGAAGTGACTTTATAGAACTCACTGATTTTTATCCCACTAAACCCAATCTAAATGTGAGTCCAACTCAACTTCTTCTCAGTTGGATCCTCAAAATTCTGACATTGTAAAAAAAAAAAAAATCTGACATTGTTCCAATGCCACCTAACAACACCTACGTGAGGGGAAATGTCACAAAGTAACAGTTGCAATGAGACAAGACAGAGTTCTTTGATATTTGATATGATATCTGAACTTCACTGGCCCACAGGGCAGCCAGACCTTTGGTCAAACATATTGGATATGTCTGTAAGGATGCTTCTAGATGAAATTAACACTTGAATCCAGACCCAGCAAAGAAGATTTCCCTCCCTAATGTGGGGGGGCCTCATCCAATCAGCTGAAAAGCTGTAGAACAAAAATATTGAGTGAGACCCTGAGCTGCGACCTCAGTCTTCTCTTGCCCTCGGAGTCAAACTTACACCATCAGCTTTCCTGGCTCTTGGGCCTTAGAGTCGGGATGAAATTGTACCACCAGCTCTCCTGGGTCTTGGGATTTCCCATCTTCATAACCATGTGAACCAATTCCCTAAAAATAAATAGATAGGTAGGTAGGTAAACAATTGGATCTTCTGTTTCTCTGGAGTACCTTCACTAATACAAGGTCCTAACCAATTACAGTTAAAATATCTTTTCCAAATTTTACAAAAATATAGAACCGTATATTAATGAGGCCCATCCTAGGGCCTTGGAAAGGAAGTGCATGTGTGGGGCTCCACAGCTTAAGATTCATTAGCTTCGGGGTGCCTGGGTGGCTCAGTGGGTAAAAGACTCTGTCTTAAGCTCAGGTCTTGATCTCAGGGTCCTGGGATCAAACTACTCAGCAGGGAGCCTGTTTTCCCCCATCCCGCCTGCCTGCCTCTCTGCCTACTTGTGATCTCTCTCACTCTGTCAAATAAATAAATAAAATCTTTTTAAAAAAAGATTCATTAGCTTCACAGTCAGTCTCCCTTTATTTCTATTCATTGTTCAAAACTGTAACCCTCAAAGAAGCTTTCCCAGACCCTCAGATGTCCCTTTTCTCCTCCCAGCCTTTATGGCCCCCACATTTGTGAGAACCCCACACGAGGAGCCCCAAAAGAATCAGTCACCTTGTCTAAGGTCCAGTCCTTTTTCAGGTGAGCAGGAAGCCCTGACTGAAATCATGACTGCAACCATGAGTGGTAAGTTCCATTTCCTTTGGCAGGACTCTCCTTCAGGAATCAGCAGCCAGTTTTTCCCATTGTGCAACAAACCCCCTCAATTCCCTGGACTCACCCTTGACTCTGTTCTTAAAAACTGGGATAGATTTGACCCCCAAGAGTTGAGGAGAAATGTCTCATCTTTTTATATTTCCTGGCCTCGACACAAACACCCAGATCAACAGTTAGGACCCTGGGGCAGCTGGGTGGCTCAGTGGGTTAAGCCGCTGCCTTCGGCTCAGGTCATGATCTCAGGGTCCTGGGATCGAGTCCTGCATTGGGCTCTCTGCTCAGCGGGGAGCCTGCTTCCCTCTCTCTCTCTGCCTGCCTCTCTGCCTACTTGTGATCTTTCTCTGTCAAATAAATAAATAAATAATCTTTAAAAAAAAAAAGAGTTAGGACCCTTCCACAGAACTTTCTTATCATACTGTTTTCCAGCTTGACCTCCTTTACCGGAACTCCTGCAACTAGTCAGAAGTATCAGATATGCAAGCCTTCATGGCATTGTCCCAAAACCTCCACAGAAATTGTAAACCATGTCTTGCTCTATTTCAGGGCCGTAAATCAGGACCCCGAACTAAGGGCCTCTTGCAGAATGTGTTTGGTGACTAACCAGGCTAATAAACCCCCTCCCCAACCTATTGGATAATAATTATGCAAATAGACCTCCTCCTAATAAACCCAGGTTGCTGGAGGAAACACAGGCCATCCCTAATGAAGGGAACGTTGACCCCGTCTCTCTGTTCCTCCTAATAGACCTAGGCTACTCTTTTTATATGTGGGGGCTTCTCCCTCATTTATTTCCAGGGTTAATGGCTATGATAATTGTAGCCAAATATCTCTGGTTAGTCTACCTCTAGAGGGGCTTTAAGGAATATCCCTAAGCAGCTGCCAAAATTCCTTTTGTATCGGGGAAGTTCCCTGTCTTATCCAGGCCAACATAGCTTGCCAATTTCCGTTTGATGGTGGAGAAACATGGCATCTGCTCATCTGTTGGAGGTGAGGAGCTTTAGAACTCAGAGTCCTCTTCCTCTGCCCTCTGGGCTTTTAGGCACCACACCTCTTGTGCCTTCTGCTCTCCCTCCTCCTGTTTTGGCACCACTTTGGATGCAGCGTGCCTAACCATCTCTTCACCCTCCTTGGTGCCTCTAGCACCATTGGCTCCTGCTCCAACTCTCGCTGTCAAGGAACAAGCACCCTCTTGAACTTCCACCTCCTGATAGGGGAAACAAAGGCAAAAGAAAAATTACCTTTGCTTACTACTTACAGCCCACTGACAAGTCCTTGAAACAAGCAGAGTGACCTTCCTCAAAGATCCCAGTTGACTCCATGTTAATACTTTGCTAAGGACAAAAGGCAATCTTAGTTTAATGTCCCAGCTCACCACCCTGCAGGATCCTCTAAGTCTACTTTAACAAAAAAAAAAAATTCCCTTGGAAACTTCATTTATCTCTAACCCCCCCACATCTGTGTTAGCAATCATGCCACAAGCATATGACCCATTGATATACATCTGAAGGGTCTCATGACTAAAGCTTTATTAGACAGTAATAGATGACCTTTACCTGAGACTAGCTGACCCCCTCAATTCCTGGAAACCTTGTTTCCAAAGTACCTTGAAGGCTTGTGCTCTGCCTAACCCCCTCCCAACTTGAAAGTATAGAATCAGTCACCTGTCACAACCCCAGTGCAGCTCTTTCTGCCCACGGGTCCTGTTCTCATGTTTTAATAAGACCACATTTTTGCATCAAAGACATCTCAAGAATTTCTTCTTGGCCATGGGCTCTGAACCCCAAAATTTTTCTGCATACGCCACCCACTTCAGATCTCCCCACCGGTGCCCCAGGTAAAAACTGACAATTGGGAACAAATTGACTTTTAAGTGGACCCAGGTGGAACATAATTCTTTCTTTCTTTCTTTCTTTCTTTCTTTCTTTCTTTCTTTCTTTCTTTCTTTCTTTCTTTCTTATTAAGATTTTACTCATTTGACAGACAGAGATCAAAAGTAGGCAGAAAGGCAGGCGGGGAGAGAGAGAGATGGAGAAGCAGGCTCCCCACTGAGCAGAGAGCCCGATGCGGGGCTCTATCCCAGAACCCTGGGATCATGACCTGAGCTGAAGGCAGAGGCTTTAACCACTGAGCCACCCAAGCACCCCCATAATTCTATATTTAAACTAATTTAAGATTTTTGCTTTAATTAAGATAGGTATGTCTTTATAGAGTTATCAACAATACAAAAATATCAAATTTTTTTTCTACCAAGGATTCCTGAAGGTCATGTAAGCTTGTATTTTCTTGGCAATTTGTTAGCAAAGAGATGACTTAAAATGATGGTTAATTATGTCTGTTTCAAGGTTTTCGTGGGCAATTGTTTAGATATCTTTCAAAGTCTTTGGTAACCCAACCCTTTAAAGTTTTGCTTGGATGACAAGTTAGATTGAATTTATTGGACATCTAATTCTTTTCCAAATGAGATAAAATACTAAAGCATTGATTACTGAACACAGGTTTGAGCTTTTGGCTTCTTATTGTAGAGAAACTAAAGATACTTGGATCTGTTGGAAAACATGCTTTTCCCTTATTGAGAAGGCATATTGATAAATTTGCTATCTGAAGAATTCTGATGTAACAGACAGTTCACAATTATTTCCTACTTAGTTTTCACTGGAGACTAAGGTTTCTAAGAGTTAAAATTCTGCTAAATAGGGACTAGACTGGTGGAAATAAGGGAGGCACCTGTGTATGTAGGAAAGTAAGAAGAGCAAATATTCTCCAGATAGTGGATACTCTGCAAAATTGATATAGACTAGAAAGGATTTTCCCTAATCTTCAAATGAGAGGAATTTGTAAGTACATAGTACCCATTTCATGGGTAGTATATATTTTTTTCTCTTTGCCCAGAAAAAACAGTTTCTATGTTTTGTTTTTATCAGGTCTTTCACAATCTGTAATCCTATTTAGGCATGTGCTTTTTTTTAAATTTTTTATTTTTTATAAACATATATTTTTATCCCCAGGGGTACAGGTCTGTGAATCACCAGGTTTACACACTTCACAGCACTCACCAAAGCACATACCCTCCCCAATGTCCATAATCCCACCCCCTTCTCCCAAACCCCCTCCCCCCAGCAACCCTCAGTTTGTTTTGTGAGATTAAGAGTCACTTATGGTTTGTCTCCCTCCCAATCCCATCTTGTTTCATTGATTCTTCTCCTACCCACTTAAGCCCCCATGTTGCATCACCACTTCCTCATATCAGGGAGATCATATGATAGTTGTCTTTCTCTGCTTGACTTATTTCACTAAGCATGATACGCTCTAGTTCCATCCATATTGTCGCAAATGGCAAGATTTCATTTCTTTTGATGGCTGCATAGTATTCCATTTGTGTATATATACCACATCTTCTTGATCCATTCATCTGTTGAAGGACATCTAGGTTCTTTCCATAGTTTGGCTATTGTGGACATTGCTGCTATAAACATTCGGGTGCATGTGCCCCTTTGGATCACTACGTTTGTATCTTTAGGGTAATTACCCAATAGTGCAATTGCTGGGTCATAGGGAAGTTCTATTTTCAACATTTTGAGGAACCTCCATGCTGTTTTGCAGAGTGGCTGCACAAGCTTGCATTCCCACCAACAGTGTAGGAGGGTTCCCCTTTCTCCACATCCTCGCCAGCATCTGTCTTTTCCTGACTTGTTGATTTTAGCCATTCTGACTGGTGTGAGGTGGTATCTCATTGTGGTTTTGATTTGTATTTCCCTGATGCCCAGTGATATGGAGCACTTTTTCATGTGTCTGTTGGCCATCTGGATGTCTTCTTTGCAGAAATGTCTGTTCATGTCCTCTGCCCATTTCTTGATTGGATTATTTGTTCTTTGGGTGTTGAGTTTGCTAAGTTCTTTATAGATTCTGGACACTAGTCCTTTATCTGATATGACGTTTGCAAATATCTTCTCCCATTCTGTCAGTTGTCTTTTGATTTTGTTAACTGTTTCCTTTGCTGTGCAAAAGCTTTTGATCTTGATGAAATCCCAATAGTTCATTTTTGCCCTGGCTTCCCTTGCCTTTGGCATTGTTCCTAGGAAGATGTTGCTGCGGCTGAGGTCGAAGAGGTTGCTGCCTGTGTTCTCCTCAAGGATTTTGATGGATTCCTTTCACACATTGAGGTCCTTCATCCATTTTGAGTCTATTTTTGTGTGTGGTGTAAGGAAATGGTCCAATTTCATTTTTCTGCATGTGGCTGTCCAATTTTCCCAGCACCATTTATTGAAGAGGCTGTCTTTTTTCCATTGGACATTCTTTCCTGCTTTGTCGAAGATGAGTTGACTGTAGAGTTGAGGGTCTATTTCTGGGCTCTCTATTCTGTTCCATTGATCTGTGTCTGTTTTTGTGCCAGTACCACGCTGTCTTGATGATGACAGCTTTGTAATAGAGCTTGAAGTCCGGAATTGTGATGCCACCAACGTTGGCTTTCTTTTTCAATATCCCTTTGGCTATTCGAGGTCTTTTCTGGTTCCATATAAATTTTAGAATTATTTGTTCCATTTCTTTGAAAAAGATGGATGGTACTTTGATAGGAATTGCATTAAATGTGTAGATTGCTTTAGGTAGCATAGACATTTTCACAATATTTATTCTTCCAATCCAGGAGCATGGAACATTTTTCCATTTCTTTGTGTCTTCCTCCATTTCTTTCATGAGTACTTTATAGTTTTCTGAGTATAGATTCTGTGCCTGTTTGGTTAGGTTTATTCCTAGGTATCTTATGGTTTTGGGTGCAATTGTAAATGGGATTGACTCCTTAATTTCTCTTTCTTCTGTCTTGCTGTTGGTGTAGAGAAATGCAACTGATTTCTGTGCATTGATTTTATATCCTGACACTTTACTGAATTCCTGTATAAGTTCTAGCAGTTTTGGAGTGGAGTCTTTTGGGTTTTCCACATATAGTATCATATCATCTGCAAAGAGTGATAATTTGACTTCTTCTTTGCCGATTTGGATGCCTTTAATTTCCTTTTGTTGTCTGATTGCTGAGGCTAGGACCTCTAGTACTATGTTGAATAGCAGTGGTGATAATGGACATCCCTGCCGTGTTCCTGACCTTAGTGGAAAAGCTTTCAGTTTTTCTCCATTGAGAATGATATTTGCGGTGGGTTTTTCATAGATGGCTTTGATGATATTGAGGTATGTGCCCTCTATCCCTACACTTTGAAGAGTTTTGATCAGGAAGGGATGCTGTACTTTGTCAAATGCTTTTTCAGCATCTATTGAGAGTATCATATGGTTCTTGTTCTTTCTTTTTTTGTTTTTTTTTTTCCATATCCAACAAACTTGTTAAACTTATTTATCTTTTATTGAGGCATAATTGACAAAAACAACAGCAAGATATTTAAAATGTACAATGTGATGATTTGATATATGCATGACCTTCCTTATTAATTCTATTTTTTTATCTGTACATTCTTTGATCTTGTCCACATAGACAGTTGCATCACTGGCAAATAATGACAGTTTTATTTCTTTCTCTTGCCTTTCTTTCCTCTTCTTTCTAATCTTCCTAGCAGTGGTGATGGCAGGTACCCTTGTCTTATTTTGATTTCAATGGGAAAGCTGTTTCTGCAGAGCCATAATATATGACGTCTGTGCTAGATTTTTCAGAAATGTTCTTTATCCTGCTAAAAAAGCCTACTTTATTCTCAGTTACCTAGGGATTTACCCTTGGAAGGATGCTGAATTTTATTTACATCTACTACAATATTCATATGGTTTTTCTCTTTTAAACTTCCAATGTGGCGATTCACATTAAATAATTTTCTGATATTGAACCAACCTTGCATTCCTGAAATAACTCCAACTTAGTCACAATGTGTTTATTTTTTTATACATTGATGGATTTCATATGCTAATATTATGTTTCAGAAGTTTGCATTTGTTCTTTTTTTTATTGATGTGCTGTATCACATTGACTGATTTGCGGATGTTGAACCAACCTTGCAGCCCTGGAATAAATCCCACTTGGTCGTGGTGAATAATCCTTTTAATGTACTGTTGAATCCTATTGGCTAGTATTTTGTTGAGTATTTTCGCATCTGTGTTCATCAAGGATATTGGACTATAGCTCTCTTTTTTGATGGGATCCTTGTCTGGTTTTGGGATCAAGGTGATGCTGGCCTCATAAAATGAGTTTGGAAGTTTTCCTTCCATTTCTATTTTTTGGAACAGTTTCAGGAGAATAGGAATTAGTTCTTCTTTAAATGTTTGGTAGAATTCCCCCGGGAAGCCATCTGGCCCTGGGCTTTTGTTTGTTTGGAGATTTTTAATGACTGTTTCAATCTCCTTACTGGTTATGGGTCTGTTCAGGCTTTCTACTTCTTCCTGGTTCAGTTGTGGTAGTTTATATGTTTCTAGGAATGCATCCATTTCTTCCAGATTGTCAAATTTATTGGCGTAGAGTTGCTCATAGTATGTTCTTATAATAGTTTGTATTTCTTTGGTGTTAGTTGTGATCTTTCCTCTTTCATTCATGATTTTATTTATTTGGGTCCTTTCTCTTTTCTTTTTGATAAGTCGGGCCAGGGGTTTATCAATTTTATTAATTCTTTCAAAGAACCAGCTCCTAGTTTCGTTGATTTGCTCTATTGTCTTTTTGGTTTCTATTTCATTGATTTCTGCTCTGATCTTTATGATTTCTCTTTTCCTGCTGGGCTTAGGGTTTCTTTCTTGTTCTTTCTCCAGCTCCTTTAGGTGTAGGGTTAGGTTGTGTACCTGAGATCTTTCTTGTTTCTTGAGAAAGGCTTGTACCGCTATATATTTTCCTCTCAGGACTGCCTTTGTTGTGTCCCACAGATTTTGAACCGTTGTATTTTCATTATCATTTGTTTCCAAGATTCTTTTCAATTCTTCTTTAATTTTCCGGTTGACCCATTCATTCTTTAGAAGGATGCTGTTTAGTCTCCATGTATTTGGGTTCTTTTCAAACTTCCTTTTGTGGTTGAGTTCTAGCTTTACAGCATTGTGGTCTGAAAATATGCAGGGAATGATCCCAATCTTTTGATACCGGTTGGGTCCTGATTTAGGACCGAGGATGTGATCTATTCTGCAGAATGTTCCATGTGCACTAGAGAAGAATGTGTATTCTGTTGCTTTGGGATGAAATGTTCTGAATATATCTGTGATGTCCATCTGGTCCAGTGTGTCATTTAAGGCCTTTATTTCCTTGCTGATCTTTTGCTTGGATGATCTGTCCATTTCAGTGAGGGGAGTGTTAAAGTCCCCTACTATTATTGTATTATTGTTGATGTGTTTCTTTGATTTTGTTATTAATTGGTTTATATAGTTGGCTGCTCCCACGTTGGGGGCATAGATATTTAAAATTGTTAGATCTTCTTGTTGGACAGACCCTTTGAGTATGATATAGTGTCCTTCCTCATCTCTTATCATAGTCTTTGGCTTAAAATCTAATTGGTCTGATATAAGGATTGCCACTCCTGCTTTCTTCTGATGTCCATTAGCATGGTAAATTCTTTTCCACCCCCTCACTTTAAATCTGGAGGTGTCTTCAGGCTTAAAATGAGTTTCTTGGAGGCAACATATAGATGGGTTTTGTTTTTTTATCCATTCTGATACCCTGTGTCTTTTGACAGGGGCACTTAGCCCATTCACATTCAGGGTAACTATTGAGAGATATGAATTTAGTGCCATTGTATTGCCTGTAAGGTGACTGTTACTGTATATGGTCTCTGTTCCTTTCTGATCTACCACTTGTAGGCTCTCTCTTTGCTTAGAGGACCCCTTTCAAAATTTCCTGTAGAGCTGGTTTGGTGTTTGCAAATTCTTTCAGTTGTTGTTTGTCCTGGAAGCTTTTAATGTCTCCTTCTATTTTCAATGATAGCCTAGCTGGATATAATATTCTTGGTTGCATGTTTTTCTCGTTTAGGCCTGCCAGGTCTCTGTGGATAAGTCAGCTGCCAATCTAATATTTTTACCATTGTATGTTACAGACTTCTTTTCCCGGGCTGCTTTCAGGATTTTCTCTTTGTCACTGAGACTTGTAAATTTTACTATTAGGTGACGGGGTGTGGGCCTATTCTTATTGATTTTGAGGGGCGTTCTCTGAACTTCCTGAATTTTGATGCTCGTTCTCTTTGCCATATTGGGGAAATTCTCCCCAATAATTCTCTCCAGTATACCTTCTGCTCCCCTCTCTCTTTCTTCTTCTTCTGGAATCCCAATTATTCTAATGTTGTTTCGTCTTATGGTGTCACTTATCTCTCGAATTCTCCCCTCATGGTCCAGTAGCTGTTTGCCCCTCTTTTGCTCAGCTTCTTTATTCTCTGTCATTTGGTCTTCTATATCACTAATTCTTTCTTCTGCCTCATTTATCCTAGCAGTGAGAGCCTCCATTTTTGATTGCACCTCATTAATAGCTTTTTTGATTTCAACTTGGTTAGATTTTAGTTCTTTTATTTCTCCAGAAAGGGCTTTTATATCTCTCGAGAGGGTTTCTCTAATATCTTCCATGCCTTTTTCGAGCCCGGCTAGAACCTTGAGAATTGTCATTCTGAACTCTAGATCTGACATATTACCAATGTCTGTATTGATTAGGTCCCTAGCCTTCGGTACTGCTTCTTGTTCTTTTTTTGTGTTGAATTTTTCCGTCTTGTCATTTTGTCCAGATAAGAGTATATGAAGGGGCAAGTAAAATACTAAAAGGGTGGCAACAACCCCAGGAAAATATGCTTTAACCAAATTAGAAGAGATCCCAAATCGTGAGGGGGGAGAAAGGGGATAAAAAGAGATTCAAAAAGGAAGAAAGAAAAAAAAAAAGAAAAAGAATTTAAAAAAAGAAAACAAGAAAAATATAAAAAAGAAAAAATATATATATTGGATAAACTAGTTAAAAAACGTTAAAAAAGAAAAAGGTAAAAGTTAAAAAAAAATTTACCAGAAGGCAAGAAAAAAAGCAAAAAATGAAAAAGAAAAAAATTAAATTAACTGCAAGACTAAAAAAAATCACAGGGAAAAAGCCATGAGTTCCGTGCTTGGCTTTCTCCTCCTCTGGAATTCTGCTGCTCTCCTTGGTATTGAAACTGCACTCCTTGGTAGATGAACTTGGTCTTGGCTGGATTTCTTGTTGATCTTCTGGGGGAGGGGCCTGTTGTAGTGATTCTCAAGTGTCTTTGCCCCAGGCGGAATTGCACCACCCTTACCAGGGACCGGGGTGAGTAATCCGCTCGGGTTTGCTTTCAGGAGCTTTTGTTCCCTGAGCGCTTTCTGTAGAGTTCCGGAGGACGGGAATACAAATGGCGGCCTCCTGGTCTCCGGCCCGGAGGAGCCTGAGAGCCCAGGGCCCCACTCCTCAGTGCGCCCTCAGAGAACAGCGCCCAGTTACTCCCGTCTGCCTGACCTCCGGCCGCGCTCCAAGCTCACCGAGCCTGAGACTCGTTCAAGGTAACCCCGAGCTGCGAGCTCACTGTCGGCTCTGTCTCTGTAGCCGGCTTTCCCGTTCCAATACCCGCAAGCTCTGCGACACTCAGACACTCCCGATCCTTCTGTGACCCTGCGGGACTTGAGGCCACGCTGACCCCGTGTGGGCTTCGCCCCAGTTTAGCCTCTGGAGCGATGTCCCTCAGTGGAACAGACTTTTAAAAGTCCTGATTTTGTGCGCCGTTGCTCTGCCGCTTGCCGGGAGCCGGCCCCTCCCCCCGGGGTCTATCTTCCTGTTGCTTTGGATTCACTTCTCCGCCAGTCCTTCCTTTCAGAAAGTGGTTGTTTTCTGTTTCCAGAATTGCTGTTCTTCTTCTCTTCGATCTGCCGATGGATTTTCAGGTGTTTGCAATCTTTAGATAAGCTATCTAGCTGATCTCCGACTAGCTGAAGTAGTCTCAGCCTGCTACTTCTCCGCCATCTTGACTCCTCCCCTAGGCATGTGCTTTTAAACTCTCTAAGGTTTTAACAAACTTCCAAAGTCTCTTTTAACTAATTAAGCTTGTTTATTTGGTATGTTATGTTCTAGTATAAGGTCATAACTTAATATTCTAATTATTAAAGTGTTAGGTGTCATGGAAATAACTGAATTTCCTTGTCAGTTGTGTTATAATGAACTCTCATATCAGATCCTTGACCATGTCTATTTTTGAGTCTTTTGTCATTTATAATTATTGTTCTGATGCTCTTCCAAATGTGCTTCATCTTTAAGGAGACTTTAAAAGGGACTTTAAAAAAAAAGATTTTATTTACTTGAGAGAGAAAGCATGAGTGAGGGCAAGGGGCAGAGGGAGAGGGAGAAGCAGACTCTCTGCTGAGCAGGGAGCCCATTGCAGGGCTTCATCCCAGGACTCTAAGATCAGGCAGACACTTAACCCAGGCACCCCAGGAATTTTAACAAATGCAGGTTTTTTGATATCCTTAAAATCATAAAACTAAAATGGGTAAGAATTTCCAGAAGCAACTAAAAGGTTGCTTTCAAACTGAGTACAAATTAGGAACATAGGACTAAATGAATAAAGAGGAAGATGATTACAGTTATTAGGACTCTACTTTGAGGCACTGCTGGTTCTCTAATGATTGCTCTTCCAGATTAAGGAAATCATCTCTTGAGATATCTATGGTTTACAGAAATGTGACAAAGTTTTCATTTGTGAGCAAATAGAAGCATTTAACTTTTCTCTCCACTTGAACTGTCTGAAATTCAAAAGGTCTCGGTGAATTTTCTTTCTTCCAAAGCAGTGATAGTCATTTGTGTAAGTTTGATAAGAATCTGTTCTCCTTGTAACAGGACACCATTGAAAACATTGGTTATTTTACCGAGGCTTTAACCAGAATGTCATATTTGAGAGAGACATGCATAGATTCAGATATGACCAGATAGCTCTAAGGAACTAAGGTTGATTTTATCAAGCCAATAGAGCCCCTTGTAACTGTTGGCCTGATACCTTGCTTACAGAGTTCCCAGCAGCCTCACCAGGTGAGGAAAGAATGTCACTTCTTGGCAGGTGCAAAAACCTCAAGATATTTTGGGGACATCAAGAAGAGGAATTTGGGGGCGCCTGGTTGGCTCAGTGGGTTAAAGCCTCTGCCTTCGGCTCAGGTCATGATCCCAGGGTCCTGGGATCAAGCCCCGCATGGGGCTTTCTGATCTGTGGGGAGCCTGCTAACTCCTCTCTCTCTCTCTGCCTGCCTCTCTGCCTACTTGTGATCTCTGTCTGTAAAATAAATAAATAAAATCTTTAAAAAAAAAAAAAAGAAGAGGAATTTGCCCAAATCTACAGGTATTGTAAGCATGTCTGATGGCAAGTATTTGGCTCAGTTCCTGGCCTTGACAGGCTACTAAAAGTTCAGTAGAGTTTCCTTACAAAAAGTTCCAGCAAGGCAGATTTTTAAAAGATCTATATCATCAATCACTATTCATGCTGAGCTTATGTAAATAATTAGGCCAAGTTTGTTAAAATTGGTCTTGTTTTGCAAATGAATTAGTCTTGATTTGGCTATCTCTGGAAATACGAGTGATTTTATTTATTTATCTATTTAGAGAGAGAGAGAGAGAGTGTGCGCACAAGAGTGGCAGAGGGATAGAGAGAATCTCAAGCAGGCTTTGCCCCCAGTGGGGAACCCAGCAAGGGGCTCGATCCCACAACCCCGAGATGCAACCTGAGCTGAAATGAAGAGCCACCTGGGTGGCTCAACCCACTGAGCTACCTAGGTGCCCTGGAAATAAGGGTGATTTTTTAAAAAGACTTTATTTATTTATTTGGCAGACAGAGATCATAAGTAGGTAGAGAGAGAGGGGGAAGCAGGCTCCCCACTAAGCAGAGAGCCCAATGCAGGGCTCAATCCTGGGACCCTGAGATCATGACCTGAGCCAAAGGCAGAGGCTTAAACCACTGAGCCATCCAGGTGCCCCAATAAAGGTGATTTTAAAGAGAAAAATTATGGGGTTACCTGGAT
The DNA here is from genome assembly GCF_964662115.1 of Mustela nivalis. NCBI lineage: Eukaryota > Metazoa > Chordata > Mammalia > Carnivora > Mustelidae > Mustela > Mustela nivalis. Next base: position 94,545,980 of record NC_139040.1, read on the forward strand.
GGCTCAGTCTGTTAAGCATCTGATTCTTGATTTCAGCTCAGGTCATGATCTCAGGGTCTTGAGCTCAGGTCCCACAGGCTCCTCACTCAGTGAGAGTCTGCTTGAAATTCTCTCTCTCCCTCTCCCCTTCCCCTCTTCATGTTCTCTCTCTCTCTCTCTCTCTCTCTCTCTCTCTTTCAAAATAAGTAAACAAATAAAATCTTAGAGAAAAATTATGTTTCAATAACATACCTTTGTGGGTGTTAAATTCTAGTTCATCATGATTGTCTTTGAGTATTTGTTGTATGCCTAAGCTAGACAACTTGAGGTAAACTTCAGAAAAATTGCCACAGTGGCTCATGTATAGACAGTCTTCATGCTTGTTATTCTGTTGGGATAATAACAGAAACCAATGGGCATATGATTACTTAAACAGCTGGAAAATGGGATGGACTCCCCCACAGCTGTATTATTCAACTATCACCTTGGATAATTCTGTGTGGCTGGGATGAAATAATTGCTCCTTAAAAGCCAGAGTGCATCCCACTTCATGGGGTTAACTGTGGGCTTATGGAATTAATGGATGGCCCCACTTTGGACTGTATTGGATGATGCACTTGGGGATGCTCATATTCCCAGACTGGTCTCCTCTCACTTGCCAGTGATTCTTCATAATCAGAATATTGTTAAGGCTAGACATCAAAGAGGGCTTCTTGATGGTTTTATCCCTTAGGCATATTTGCCCTAGGAGCTACCTCTCTTGATGTAAAATTGCAAATAGAAGCTTTAGCCAAGCATACAGAGGTTGCCTTAAACCAAATGCAACTCATAGTTACCCATATATTCAAAAGGTGACCCTCCAAAACCAAATGGCCTTCAATATCTTGATGGCACCTCAAGGAGGAATCAATGCTTTATTAAAAGATGATGTTATGTATATACTCCAGATTACCTCAGAAACGTGACAGGTTACCAGAAGAAAGGGATACTCAAACTTGCATTTTAAAGGATCCCTCTCTTTCCTTTTATGATTGGTTAAACCCCCAGACTGGCAGGAGACTTCAGTCAACTATCAAAGGACTCTTATTAGGGCTTCTTTTTTCCTATTCTGATTATGCTTTGCTGTTTTCTTCCATGTCTCTCCACCTGGCGCCCAGACTCCTTCGCTGCCATAACTTCAAGCAAGTAGATGATTGTCTCTACTCAAGAAGATTCTCGAACTTTAGCCACTCTAGATGCAACTGCCTCTGCCTTTCATGATTCCCACATATAAATTCCCAACTGACCAGTACTGACCCAGAGGTAGGGACACCTCTATGCCCCTACTGAGCAGGTAGAAATTACAGAAGGTAAGACCCTCCATCCTCAGCAACTTTAAAGATTAAGGGGTAAAAATCATTCATAGGAGAATATAGAGGCCAATTTTAGACAACAGGCAATGTTGTCTGAGCAATGGAATAGGCTGAATACAAACAGGCCTGTCAGGTGACCCCCTGCCCCAAGATATCCATAAGCCCTAACCGACCAATGGGCTACTTACAACCAAGCACAGTTAACAAAAAAGGGAAAATGCCATATATCACTGTACATCCTCATCTTCCCTCTTTAAAAACAGCCCTCACCCACTGCCTCAATCCAGACAGTGTCTCCTCTGCTGTCTTGGCCCCCCACTTCCTTGCACAATATTCAACCAACTTCTATCCTTTCAGTGCCCACAGCACCGGTTTCCACCTGATGGTCGCCCCACAACTGGGGGCTCTCCTCTGATTGGGAGAGAGACACTGCAATGTACATCTTGGATTCTTATGTTTGTTACCCTAGTTTACCTTACCAGATTGTAGGCTTCTTAAGAGGAAGTACTGGGTCTATATCCTTAGTGCCTAAAAAGCAGGGCCTCAATAAACTTGAATACATGAATAACAAATACGGCAAATTTCCATGGCAAACCTGAGCTCTCCAGCTGCAAACCCCACACCACTACATCCCACCACACACCGCAACCCCTGTAGTTCACTATTTTCTTTCCCCTTTCACTGCTCCAGTCATCACCCAAGTTTACTCTTCCATTCCTGTTGTCTATTGCTGCATAACAGACTCCTCTAGACTTAGTGTAGAACAACAATGGTCACCTCTCGCAGTCTGGGAGTTTGACTGAGCTCAGCTTAGTAGTGTCTCACTCAGAGTCTGTAATGTAATCACAGCCAGACAGTGGTTGGAGATGAGACCATCTCAAAGGCTACTTGGCTGTCAGGTCTTCTGGGCTGCAAACACTCGAACAGCTGGGCCTCCTCAAACCTTGTTCTCTATCTCCACATGGTGTTCCCAACATGGTGGCCTCAAGGTAACCACTCTTCTTGTATGATGGCACAGAGATCCAAAGGTATGTGTCCTGAAAGAGAGAGAACCACACAGAAGCTGTATCAAATTTTCTGACTTAGATGGGGACGTAACACTTCCCACTAACAGTGGGGAATTATTATTGGCAAAAGTGCCAATTTAAGTCCTACTCCTTAGAAGCAAGTCCTTAAAGCCAGCCTACATTCAAGAGGAAGGCAGTCAGACTCTACCTCTTGACAGGAGGAGAGTCATTGAATCTGTGGACAAGTTATCCCCTTGCCCAATCTCCCAGAGACCTTATACCCGGACAGGTGGCAGAGGTCAATCAAATCATCTGATTCCTGAAAGCATCTTACCTCCTGACAGCATCTTAGCTGACAACCTTCTCTCCCTGTAACCATTCAGCTAAACGAACATAAAAAAGTCTTCAGAAAGCTTTTATGGAACAAGATGTCAGCACTTTCTGAGATTTTTCAGTTAACCATTGTGCAGAGAAACTCACATTCTCCCCATCACCTCATATCACAACCACTCCAGGCACACATGACGGGGGCTCAGCTGTCTTGAGTATAAAACTCTGTTGTTTTTCTTGTTTGTCATATAAATGCACACTAATTGGCTTAAGCTAGGAAGAAATAAATAATTCTATTACCACATATCAATATATACTTCAATAAGAGTAGGCTTAAAGGGACGAGAGAATGGTCCAAGACGGAATGGCCTCCAAGAATAACTTCATTTGATGTTAATTCGGTTGGATTTTTACTGCCTTCTGAGGACACCTGCTTTGTCAGCTACATCCTGACAGGACAGCGGGCTCTGTTCTTTCACCTTATAAGCACTTCAAAATATTCTTTCATTTAATCTGCCAAGGACTCACAAAGGAAAGTTCTATGCCTGCAATATAGAAATGAGGAAAATGAAGTTCCGAGAGTTGAGATCATCTCTAGATTCCTCAGCTCATACTGGCTGAGCTGAAGAGTCATTTCTAGCAGACCCTATGTTTGTGTCCTAGGGCTGCTGTAACAAGGGACCCCAAGCTGGGTGACTCAAAACAACAGAAAGATACTGTCTCACAGTTCTGGAGGCCAGAAGTCTGAAAGCCAGGTGTCGGTGGGGCCATGCTCCCTCTGGAGGCTCTAGGGGGGACTCCTTCCTCATCTTTTCCAGCTTCTGGTGGCTGCAAGTGTTCCTTGGTTTGTGGCTGCATTGCTGTGAGCTCTGCCTCTGTCCTTGTATGGCTTTCTTCTCTGTGTCTGCGTCTTCTCTTCTGTCTCTCATCAGGACACTTGTCACTGGATTTAGAGCCCACCTGTAGAATCTAGGATACCCTCCCCCATCTTAAGATTTTGAATTAAATTACATCTGCAAAGACCTTCCTTCCAAATAAAGTCATACCACACAGATTCTGGGGTTAGGACATGGGCATACCTTTTGGGGGCCACCATTTCAACTGCTTCAGACTCTTCCCCACCCATAGGCCTCATGTTCAACCATTCGCATGGTTGTTGAGGTCACTGGTGTCAATGCTGGACAGATTTAGGTGCCAGGCCTCACTCTGCCTCCTACCAGCAGCTGAGTGATTCTGGGATAGTTCATGAACCTCCCTGAGCCTTAGTTTACTTGTTTGTAAAATGGGGATGATAAGTATTTACTTCCTCATGTTGCTGAGAAAGTTAGATGAATAGATGCTGTGCTGGATGCTACCTTCCAAATGTGCCCAAGATTCAGCCACTTGTCACTACCTTCCCAGCTTCCACTCTGTTTCAGGTCAGTATCATGTGCCACCTAGGTGTCTGCCACAGACCCCCACTGGCCTCACTGTTTCCCCTGTCCCGCCCCTTCAATCTATTCCCCATATAGCAGCAAGTGGGATATTTAAAAATGTAAGTTAAATCACACTCCTCCTCTGCTCAGAGCCCCCACACAACTATGGTCAGCATCAGACTTATAATCTAGCCCTCTGCTACATTTCCGGCCTAGTTTCCTACCACCCTGCTCCCCTGCTTGCTCACTGAGAAACATTAGCCTCTTTGGTGCTCCTGGTCTCTATCTACCAAGTCTGCTCCTGCCTCAGGCCCTTTGCAGTTACCGTTTCTCTTGATAGCTACACTGGCCCACTCTTTCACTCTATTCAGGTCTTTGCTCAAATGACACATTATCAGAGAGGACATCCAGTTATACAAAAATAGCAGCCTGTCGTGAGTTAAGCTGTGTCTTCCCAAAAGATCTGTTGCTGTCCCAACCCTCTGTACCTGTGAGTGTGACCCTTTTTGGAAATAAGATCTTACAGGTGTAATCAAATTAAGATGAGGTCATATCCCATCACTGTGGGTGTTAATCCAATATGGCTGGTGTTCTTGAAGAGACATGGAGATGTGGAGACACACAAGGGAGAACACCATGAGACAACAGAGGCAGAGATTAGAGTGACGTGTTTATAAGCTGAAGAACACTAAGGTTTGCCAGCAACACCAGAAGCTAAAAGAAAGGCCCAGAACTGATTTTTGTCCAGAGCCTTAAGAGAGCACGAGGCCCTGCCAACACTTTGATTTCAGACATCCAGCCTCCAGAACTGCAAGAAAATAAATTCTCATTGCTGTGAGCTACCCATTTTGTGGTAGTCTGTTATTATATCCCTAGGGAACGAATACACACCCTCACACCAGTCACCGCATTTCTTTACATTTTATTTTTCTTCATATCATCTAATATAACCATGTTTGCTTATTGTCAATCTCCCCCAAACTAGAGTATAGGCCCCAGGACAGCAGGGACTTTGTTTTGTTTACTACTGTGATTGCTGGAGCTTAGAACAGTACCTAATATACAGTAAGTGCTCAGTAAAGACTTGTTATGTAAACATATTACTGAATGATGCCAGTCAAGCCCTAAGCATGTACTTGGCACACAGCAAGCCCTCAGTAAATGATAATGACTATTGTTTTCATTATTCTCACTGAGGTCCTTTCTCTGAAATAAATGTTCTTCACCTATAGCTCCCAAATTTATTCGCCACCAGTCCTTGGATTGTCTCTGCTATGCCTTCCTCAAGATGGCGGGATTCACTCAGAGAATTGCCAAGGAATGACTACAGTTACTTCCTTTTTTAACTTTATACCCTCCAGCTCTAGTCCACAGAACCCTGAAGTCCAATAACTACAAGTCCTCAAAGTAACCATAATACTCTGTCACTGTCACTTGATGTTACTGTCTACCTTTTAAGCCAGACTTTTTTAAAAGAAGGGTCTCTCTCTGCCACTGGCAGAGTATAATGTGCTCTTGGCCATCTTAGGTCAGTTATGCTTAGAAGCAGGCCCTGAGATGAGGATTTGTATATCAGTGACTCATTAAGGAAGTGTTCCCAGAAGAAGCAAGTAAGGAAATAGAAGAAGCAGGGTGACAGCGGAGAGGAAATCAAACGAAGGGACACTGTCACGTGAAGTCCCAGACTCAGCCAGATTTCTGGAAGGAGCTCTAGAGTGCTGATTTAGCTTTTCCTTCATCAGTCTGTCATAGCTGCCTGGCAGTGGACAGGGTGTGAGTGGAAATCCCAGGCCCTTACAACTAGTGATGTGTTACAGCCAGTTTGTACTGGTTCCTGAGAGGCAATGAATTATTCCCAACTCCAAATTCAGTAACATCATGTCGGTAGCCTGAAATCAGCCATTATGGGAGTATTTACACAGTGGGAAATGGTAGATGATACAAACCAGGACTTTGGTTTTTTAGGTTTTTTCCCCCCTTTGTACAGATGAGGGGATCTTGTGCTCAGGGACAATCCCCTGCAGGTCGCAGGGGCCAGTCATTAGCTGCAAAGCCTACAGACACTGGGGGATGGGCACAGAGCATCAGTAAAAGGAATGGAGGGGGCCTGGTGGGGTACCAGTAGGGCTCACTGTATCAACACAAATCTACTATGCTTTGGTACGAGCCTGCCCTGAGTTCTTTCTTTCCTGGGGAAACAACTAGTCAAAGAGCTAAGTCTCCATATCAAGCCAGGAAGAACTTCCATTCCTGAGTCTCCAGGCTGACTTCGGAGATTAGGGGAACTGGATCAACTCTGTTCCCGACCCCTATCGACTCCTCTGGTTGCTTTTATTCCAGGGCTGGATGGCAATGAAGAAGAAGGGAGTCTTCTGAAAGCCTGCGAACTTCCCCCTCTTCTTGGCCCCAGTGGCGACTCAGTGTCTGATCCAAGGCTTTACAGTGACGGTCCCTTGCCCACTGACAAAGAGGACAAGTAGAATCAAAACCATGAGGAGAGAACAATGAACAATATACAGCCATAGCAGCCATTGACTTGTACACTGGTGACTAGCTCCATTTCCATGGAAACAGAGAGCAGAACAGGGGAAAGAAAGACTTTTTAGAGTAATAGAGGGTTTTGTATTGTGAGTTGCTTTTTAAAAATAAAGCCAGCAAGGAACCTCTGTTCTCTCAGCCCTGACCCCTGTACTGTTTTCCAGAGAAACCAGTAGACAGTGGGACAGCGTGGCAAGAGGGCACCTGCCCACCCGTAGGCCTCCCACCAGCAGGGAGGCTAGAGCTCGCAGGAGACCACCCCATGTCAGCCCTGAAGAGGCAGAAATGTTCAGGAAAGAAACAAAAACAATTGTCACCGAGGAAAACAAAGCCTTATGCAAAGAGTAGCTGCTTTGTATAGTTCCTTTTGACTTAAAAAAAAAAAAAAAAGTTATAGAGGTGCCTGGGTGGCTTAGCTAAACTTCCGACTGGTGATTTCAGCTCAAATCATGATCTCATGGGTTGTGAGATCCAGCCTCAGGTCTGGCTCGGCACTCAGCAGGGAGTCTGTTTGACATTCCCTCCCTCTGCCCCTTGCCTCCCACTAGAGCAGGCAAGCTATCTCTCTCTCTCAAATACATAAATAAATATTTTTTAGAAATTATATATGTGCTTTAGGAAAAACGCAACATCCCTCACTGAGACATCATTTTGAAATTAGGTTTGAAATTTGAAATGATGATTATCATTCTCGTTATCATTACCAATATATTATGGTAGCCATATTTCAAGGTGCTGCTGTACCCACCCTCCATCACATCCTTTACCTGGACCTTTAGGGGAGAGGCTGGAGGAGCAGACTGGTCATGGGGACACTGGGTTCTGCTTGGCATCTTGGCCTCACTCCAGAGACCAACCATATCTGTGGGCACTCTGTCCCTTGGCATCGGGCTGGGCACATGGAGCTCCCTCCCGAGCAATCTGAAGGGCAGCCAAGAGGCAGCCTCTTGGCTCACGTGCCTGATTCCCTTCATCCGAGTTTCACTGAAAGAAACCATTTTAAGAGAAGTGAAGAGCCCTATGGCCCCCACACAACTGTCATGGGGAGAAAAAGTAGATCGGACAAAGAAAAAAAAAAGCCACCAAGATAAGTGATGAGAGCCTTGTTCTCTTTTTTCAGAAAGTCTAGTTTGCCTCTGTAACCATGACCCCTAGTTGCCATAGCGATGAGTCCCGTTGTTAAGGAAACCTAATTTTATAGGCAGAACCGGGAAAAAAGGGTTCTACAGGGCCATGAAGTTTGGGTTCAGAAGTTTTACTGAGCGGTGCCGTTCTACCAGAAGCAGCCTCTGGGATGAGGACTCAGGCAGAAGTGGTTCATGCCGGAGAGGATCCCGGGAGAACCGCTGAGGGAAGGAGGAAGGAACCGAACGAGGCCGTGGGTTGAAGAGACACCCAGCCTCAGCTGATCCCACAGGAAGCTCTAAGGCGACAAAGCTGTTCAGAATTTGGTAGGGCTGGAGGCGAGAGGCCTGGACTTCTGCATCTGTCAGACATCAGCTAAGGATCACTCCAGGGATGTAAATCTTCTGGCACTTTCAGCCCTAGTAACCAAGGGGAGGTCTCTGTGGAAGGGGGCAGACACAGGCCACAAACAACAAAGCCCACCAAAGGAGGGGAGAGACACACTGCACCTGTAAAGTGGTCTGAGGGCTTCCAGAGGCCCATTACCAAGAGTCCAAGCTACTTGCTACCGAACAGAAGAACAAGTTCGGAGCAAACGGGGCTAGGCTAAGGCAAGGGAGACACTTGCCTCGGGCACCAAATTTCAGGGCATACCAAAATCTTGGCGATGAAGATAAATAATATCTTAACGTAATATTTCCAAAAATCAAATTAATGTGAAAAAACTCCATGATGAATAAACAGAGGTATTTTGCATCAAGACAGGATCCAACTCTGCCTCACTGCCTCAGCTTAATCTAGGCCCTGGGCCGTTGTTTACAATGACAGGTGGCTGGCTTGTGGGCTATACTTTGCCAGTTTGATTTTTTTTTTTTATTACTGCCTCAAATTACTATGTCTCTTGACTGCTGAGTGTTTTGGTACTGCATTAAATTTCTCACTGAAGGGATGCTTCACTGGCCTCACCCTAGTTCCAGCCCTTCTCAGGTAAGACAACTTCCTGACAAGTGAACAGCATGCAAGGACTCCTATCCTAGGACAGTTACCCACCCCCAAAACAAGCACACAAGTGCACCCTCAAATTCCTCCCCTTTCCCAATCTCCAACCCAGATCCTTCATCCCATGTTTTCCATTAAGCAAATATGGCCCCAAATATCTTTGTGTGTGTGTGTGTGTGTGTGTGTGTGTGCATTTTTAAATCCTCCAGGATGGGGAAAATGAAGAGACATTGGTCCAAGAGTACAAACTTCCAATTATAAGGAGAATAAGTTCTGGGGATGTGAGGTACAAATGGCGATTAGAATTAACAACACCATTGCACACTTGAAATTTCCTATAAGATTAGATCTTCAACCTTCTCACCATAACAGCAATAACAAAAGGATAATTCTGTGAGGTAAAAGATGTAACCTTACGGTAAACATGTTTCAAATCAGCACAGGCACACCTTAAACTTTCACGGTATATTATGTTAATTGGATCTCAAGAAAGCTACAGGAAAAAAAAAATCTTCCAAGCTCTGGAAAATTCCATCTCCCTTACTGATCCTTCCTTCCTGGAAGGTCTTATCCCTCATTTGGGGATGGCCAACTCATCCTGGTTCGCCTGGGACATTCTGGGATTTGATGCTGAAAAGTCCAAGTTCCAGGAAACCAGGAGGGCTGCTCAGCCTGCTTGAAAGGCTGTTTCTCTAGGAATGGATTGTGCATTTTCTTCAGAATCTGGACCCCAGGAAAGGATCCCTGCTCCAGTCACTACTCTTACATAAAAACCTCCCACACATGGTAATGGAAACCAAGAAACATTTTATTCTGTTCAGAGAGGATATGGGTCAAGAATTCAAACTCCAATAGACAGCAGAGACAGCTTTTCCCTGCTTCCTAATTTCTGGAGTCCCTACTGGAAAGACCCCAAGGCTGGGGGTGATATAGCTATGGGCTGGAACCTCAGCCGGGCTAACCTCCTCCCCATGGCTCTCCCTGTGCCCTCTGCACAGACTAGTTTGAGCTTCCTAAGAGCGTGATGCTCATTCCAAGAGTGAGCATGCCAAGGGACAAAGTTAGAAGAAGGGCTGAGTAGTTTTATGATCATGCCCCAGAAGTCATGTAGCATTCCCTTCTCCACACTGTATTGGTCAAGGCAACCCAAAAGGTCCACTAGGTTCAAGGGAAGGGACAGACTCCACCTCTGAATGGAGGAATGACACGGGTGTGGAAGAATGGTGGGAAGAAAGGTAGTGTCTCAGCCATCTTGGGAAAATGCAGTCTGCCATAGCCACATGAGTAATAGGGTGTCTCTGGAAGAAGTGAGAAGGAGAACCTCCTCAAGGCTCCTGAATGACTGTCCTGTGGAGGTGGGAAGGAGTCCAGAGGTAGAAACTTTGGGCAGTCCTCAGGGCCCCTAAGCTGCTCCTAGGCACCCAAATGAGGACTGAGAAGTGGGGACTGAGAACAAATATTGCATGGTGTGAGGATTCCCAGCCCCCAGCAGCTCTGATCCCTCCCTATCCGATCCCCAGATAAATACTTCTGTTCCTAACTAAATTGTGCCCCCCCCCACAAACAACCCACAGATTCTGATGCTGAAGCCCTAACCTGTAATACAATGGTACTTGGAGGTGGGCCTTTAGCAGATGATTAGATTTAGATGGAGTCGTGGGCCTGGAGCTGCCATGATGGAATTAGCGCCTTTCGAAGAAGAGGAAAATGCTCTCTCTCCATGAGATCTTTCCCATGGATCAGGGAAAGCCCATGGGAATATACGTTGAAAAGGTGGCCTCAGGAAGAGGATGCTCACCGGAATTTGACTCTGTCCTTGCACTTCCAGCTGAACCGTGAGAAAATAAATGTCTCGCCCACTCTATGGCCTGTGTCAGGGCAGTCCTAGCAGATTAAAACAACTTCCCTAGTCCTCGTACTTAAAGGAGTGAAGTAAAAGCATTTGCAAGTCTCTCCCAAAGTGCCAACAGTTCTGATCTCTAGTTCAACATAGCCCATCGACCCCTGGGAAGGACCCCAGAGAGACCAGCTACTGGTCACAGGAATTCCAGGTCTCTGGGGAAAGAGGTCCCTCCTAGGGTGCTTTCTGCCTGGAGGGGACAGAAGCGAGGGGCCCTCCCTCCCCAGAGTGTTCTCTGTGGCCTCCTGTGCCAAGGCCTAGTTAGTGCCTGACGACTCAATGTTTCTAAGAACTAGATCACATGCTGTTGAATACACATAATTTGCAGGAAGAGGGAAAATCAATCAGAGGGGTTACTGGAACTGGAAGACATGTGTTTAAAGTTCATTGACAGTAAAAGTATCAAAATCCCTTTGTGTGGGGTTTTCAAGGCCAAATTAAGATCCTTGAGGGCAGTTTTAGAAATTCGAAGTTCTGCTTCTTGAAACACAAATACTCAGGGGACAGCACATATCCTGTATGGCTTTAATTTTTCGGTTAAAGCTGAAAAAAAAAGAATTAAAAAAAACGTTTTTTCTTTCCATTTCAAGTCTGAATAGTGAGGGGAAAGGAAAACGCACAATATGGTATAATAATAGCCAACTAAAAGAAAGGAACAGGAAATAAACAGAACTTATTAATGGCTTCTACAAATTAGGCTTGTCAGAAAGAGTTAAAAGAGTCCCAACGTGATCGGCTGGTACATCTACCAATTTTCCAACAAAATCTGTATTTTTGTATTTTTTCCTATACTGGAAAGTAAATCAATGCGTGTGTGTATATGAATTTCGTGGTTGTCATTGTTGTCAGGCTATCTGTTCAGACTCCCTACAAATGAACTGTTCGTTCTTTTTATATTAGATTCAGACTTCCATGAAACAACTCAATTTTCACAAAAGAATAAATAAACACTCAATCCTACAATGGACTGGAATTCCATTTAAAGCTTATGCTAGTTGCTGTTGATTTCTCTGTTTCCTAAAATGGGGTTCCAGTGAGTCAATAGCATAGCATGCATGTTAGAAAGAAGACTACAAATTTTTCTGCTCCAACATCTATGTCCCCTGAAAGGGGCATCACAGACCCTTGCATCCACAGATGGAGTCTATTGTCCACCTGCTGAATCTGGGTTGGACGCCATGTTTTGGTCAATGGCACATTAGCATATGTAACACAAGGAAAGACCTGAAAAGCATTTGTGCATCAGGACCTGCTCTTTCCTACTTCTCTGGAAAACCTATCTGCCTCTATGTGAATAAGCCCAGGCCAGAGAGACACATGACCCAGTCTCCCCTGTTGCCTTAGCCTCCACCATCCAGCCCCTACTAACAAAACTGCTAGCTAATGGGGAGCCAACCGCAGATGGATGACTGAACCCAACTGAGACCAACAGAAGAACTGCCTGAGCCCAGTCCAGTGGGCGCCTGGGTGGCTCAGTGGGTTAAAGCCTCTGCCTTCGGCTGAGCCCAGTCCAAGTAACTAACCCACAGGCTTGTGAGCTAAATGAATGGTTGGTGTGTTCAGCAGCTCTGATCTGCAGCAATAGTCAACTGACACCTGTAGACTCTCAAGTTTTTATTAGTAAGAGAAGTAACAAAGGGCACATGTATCAAGTCATATTAGGGTCCGCTTAATTTCATGATATACATAATTGCCATTGCTTTTGATTTTTAAGACATAGTTTCCTTTTGTTTCTTCTCATGATGACACTGTGAGTCAGTAGCAGTTAGGTTCACTGAAGGCTGTGACTGATGGTGCTAAAGAAAAAATTATTCACTCTTGAGAAAGAATGGCAAGGCAGACTTTATCAGGACCATCATGACTTATGGAGGGACCATGAGTGGGGAGAGACATTGGGCTCACCTTCAAATGCAGAAAGGATATGTGGGAATTTATAGTCAAGGTCCAGGGGCTGGGGCAGGGTAGTGGTCAGTGAATGGAAATTTACTAAGAAATTATCATTTCTGACTTGATTCTTGCTGAGGGTAAGCGAGGGTGAGCAGACATCACCTGGGGTATAGGGGAGGCAAAGGAACTCTATCAGATATGGAAGATGGAGGATTCTGTCTAGACAAACTTAGCAGGGTTTTTGCTAAAATTGGGCAATGCAGAGATGAACACAAAAGCCCCAAAGTCAAGACCTAGTTGGGGAGAAGATTCAGAAGAGCCTGCCCGACTAAAGTTTTGTCAAGGAGACACTCTTTGTCAGTGGTTAAGGGGAAGAACATGAAAATGGGCACTTTCAGCCTCTGTTTTCCACCCAACACCAGAAGGCACAGCAACCAAGTGCCCATAGCTCCCTACCCTCACAGCCACTGACCCTGAACACTTCAGGACTCTGCTCTGTGTCCACCATCCTCTGAGTGGGGCCTGCACTCCCTGCTTTCTTGTGCCATTTCCCAGAGCAAGGCTTCATTACAGCAACAAGGGCCAGCTTCAGTGGAGTGCAACCGGTGCTGTTGCACCAGGCGCCATATTCCAGAAGGTTCCTGGCAGAAAAGAATTAGCCTAGTGGGCCTGACTGCTTATCATCAGAGGGGCCTGCTTATATGATGAGTAGTTGGCTGGCATCTGGACACTTGGATTTGGGGAGGGTTCCCGCCATTCACAGAACAGATAAGGGTAACTCACTGTGCCTCAGCTGTGCAAAAAGTGTTGTTTATGTTGAACTGCTTTCCTTCTGGGAGGCTGGAATTTGGGTAAGTGTCAGCAAGGGGTGCCTACATGACCAGCCCACAATTAAAATCCTGGGCACTGAATCCCTAATGAGCTTCCAAGGTTGGGAGCATGTCACATGTGTCATCATAATTCATTTGTGACTCCATTGGGAGAGGATTCTTGGAAAACTACACTTGAACTTGGCCCTGTGCACTTTCACGTTGTTGATTGTGCTTCGTATCTTTTCACTGTGATGAATCTTAGAGATGAATACAATTGTATGCTGAGTCCCGTGAATCCTCCTCCTAGTGAAGCTTTTTTCATCATTATTATCGAAATGTAGTTGACACACAATGTTACATTAGTTTCAGGTATACAACACAGTGATTCTGTTTATGATGCTATGTTGGACACAAGTGTAGCTACCATCTGTCACCATACAGCGCTATTAGATTATCATTGACTCTATTCCCTGTGCTGTACCTTTCATCCCTTCATCCCTGTGACTCATTCATTCCATAACAAAGTCTATACCTCCCACTGCTCTTGACCTATTTTGTCCATCCCATAACCGAGCCCTCCTGGAAATCACCATCCCAGTGAATCATCCCCCAAACCTCACACTTGCAAATTAATGCTCTGTGATCATCATGTTCTTAATGATCATCACGTTCTTAATAATTTAATCTTTGCATTTGTGCTTTGTAGGTGAAGTCAGATAAGACAATGGAACATGTTCCAGAGCCTTGGAGCCTCCCATCTCTCTGTAATGGTTCCCACCCACCCCCCACCTCCAGGATCCATGGGATTCATGGGACACTTTGCCTCAACAAGGACTTAGGTACAAGGCTGGGCACACATACCCTTGGCTTTCTGGGTGGAGCATGGTGGCTGTGGTCCTTGCCTGGAGTAGCAACTCCTCTGAGCATTGCGTGATCACTCAGAGGAGGATGAGCCTCTCACCCACCTCCAATCCAGATACAGAGCAGGGTCAGGCACAGAAGTAACAGTCCTTTGGGATTTTCTCCTTTTCATCTGTTCTGGATTGCAGCCAGGGGCCCCTTGGAAGGGGAACCACCTGGATGGACTTCTCCACCTGGCCATGCTGTATGTCTGTTCCATAGCTAAGGGGAGGAGGCACCACACGACTCATGCCCAGGGGAGCAGGACCTCTAATAGCAATGAAAAACAGCATGATGGTGGAGAAAGACTATGGAAGAAAAGTAAAAACTCTATTATAATTTCAGTATCTTTAGTGGTAATTTTTCCTGTTTTTTTTTTAAAGTATTTAATAGGCTACCTTTGCCCCCTTTTTTTAGTATAGTTGACACATAGTGTTACTTTAGTTTCAGCTTATGACATATGATTCAGCATCTCTATGTTTTATGCTCACCACCTGTCACCATACAACACCATTACAATACCATTGACTATAGTCCCTATGCTGGACCTTTCATCCCAGTGACTTACTCATTCCATAACTGGAAGCCTATGTCTCTCACTCCCCTTCACCCATTTTGCCCAATCCCCCACTACCCTCCCCTCCAGAAACCACCAGCTTGTTTTCTGTATTTACAGGTCTGATTAACACTAATTTGAGCAGATGGATGTGCCCTTATGTTTATAGCAGCATCATTTACAATAGTCAAGCTATGGAAACAGCCCAAGTGTCCACTGATAGACAAATGGATAAGGAATATGTGGCATGTGTGTATAGATACAGATACATATATATGGATATGCATATATGTATGGAAAATATAATGGAATATTACACAACCATTAAAAAGAATAAAATTTTGCCAGCCATTTGCAACAATATGGACAGACCTAGGGAGTATTGGCCTAAGTGAAATAAGTCATACGAAGACATATACCATATGATTTCACTCACATGGAGTCTTTAAAAAAATGAATTTTTCTTGCTCTTCAAATAAGATGCCTCACTTTTCAATGTACACTGAGCCCCACAAATTCACTTTATATGAATCATCTCCTTTCATCCTCCCAAGTGTCTCCCATGCTTTTGGACTGGTATTCTAGAACTATTTTTCAACTTTTTCAACCATGACTCTGAATATGAAGCACATTTTACATCATGACCCATACATGTAAATGAATCAAATATTTCACTAAATAATACTATTACTACAAATCATAAAGTGAAAACATAAAGTCAATATCACATATATTTTATGAACATTTAAATGGTATAACCAAAAATGCCAGTAAATAATATAAAAACAAAACATGGGCAAAAATGTGTTTAATGAAGCTTGGCAGCCCAAATCATAAGGGGAAAAGCATACTTGCATAGTAGGAGTGGTGCTGAGCCAATTTCTAAACTAGCTTCTTTTTTAAGCTAACAGCAACCTAAATTGATTCCCAACATAATTAATTGGGTACTTTCCGTGACTTAGAAAACACTATGCTTAGAGCAATGCTTTCCTATTTCTGACCCGAACGTCATGCAAAATGTCAAGTGTTCCGCAATAAAAGGGTTCCATGGACAATAAATGTAGAAAATCCTGCATATTCATTACCTTCCTAGAAATTCACAATGCATATTGCCATAGTATGGTCTCTGAGAAATCCCATAGTGGAAAGAAATATATGTGATTTTTTTAATTCAATCTTTATCAACGAGTAGCATAGTCATTCCTACATAGTTATTGGGTCAAAGAGAAAATAAAACCATAATATGTGGATATTCAAGAGTGAAAAAGACCCAAAGATACAGATGTGGTGAAGAGAAGCGCCATATGTACCCCAATGTTCATAGCACCAATGGCTACAATTACCAAAATGTGAAAAGAGCTAAGATGCCCTTCAACAGATGAATGGATAAAGAAGATATGGTCCACATATACAATGGAATATTATGCAGCCATCAGAAAGGATGAAAACCCAATTTTTGTATCAACATGGATGGGACTGGAGATTATGCTGAGTGAAATCAGTCAAGCAGAGAAAGTCAATTACCATATGGTTTCACTTAGTTGTGGAGCATATGGAATAACATGGAGGACATTAGGAGATGGAAAGGAAAGGTGAATTGGGGTAAATCGGAGGGGGAGATGAATCATGAGAGACTATGGACTTTGAGAAACAAACTGAGGATTTTGGAGGGGGAGGGTTGGGTGAGCTTAGTAGTGAGTATTTAGGAGGGCATGTATTACATAGAGAACTGGGTGTGGTGCATGTTGGGTGGGCAACTTCAGGAATGCAGGAAAAACAATAGAAATGACCGCAGAGGTGGCCATCTTCCAGCCCCCTCCCCCCTGCCCTTTCCTTAACCCTTGACTCTCCCGCTGAAAGCATGTATGCCCAGGCCACGTCTCCATAGGTAACCTAATACCTATACAGGAAACAGGAGTATGAGGAGCCCCCACCCCTCATCCTCCGATCACCAAATACCCTACCATATATGGATGTGAGCCCATGCCCTGCCTAGTCCCAATAAAAGACTCCCACCGACTCTCTCCCACTGCGACTTCCCGACTTCCCCGACTCTGGAATCAAGGAACCTCACAGGAGGGTGCCCAAATCCTCCCAGTGCGACTTTCCTGGCTCCCCTTCTCCTGAGCCCTGAAACATCACCCGAGAGTGCCTTTAATAAATCTTGCCTTGAGCCTACCTCGCCTGGTGTTGTGTTTACCTCGCCTGCAAAACTTTACAGTGCATAAACAATGAATCTTGGAACACTGACAAAATAAAATTAAATTTTAAAAAATGACACTGTATCTCAATTTTATAGAATTGGGTCAAAGTTATCCTCAGATGCAAATTCGTAGCCTTAATTGATTGTTATTTAAAAATGGATTTTACAATATTAAAAACATAATTCAAAAAGTTTGTCAGAAGATCACAAAAACGATCCTAGGGAAATCAAGAGGAATAGACATAATAGAAATTCATAAATAAATTAATGGAAAATAGAATTGTTCTCAAAAAATTAGGCAAAACTTTGCAAACTACAACTTAAAGAGAGGACATACAGATAAATAGAAATCTAATGGGCAAAAAGAACACAGATGTGTGGGTTTGACAATCCTGGTGACATGGAGAATTTTCTGGAAACATATAAAGAAGGAGGAAAAATGCAAACAGACCAATAAGTGATAAAGAAAAGTTTGCAAGGAAGTACCTTCAAAGGAAGGCTGAAGGACCAAATAGTTTCACGGATGAGTCCTTTGAAACTCTCAATTAGCTCACTTCTAATGCACCATAAATTGCTCTGGGAATTAAAAAAGCAAATGGGAAACAAAGCAAAAAACAGAAACCTACTCAAATTGCATATGTCACTAAAATAAATCTGACACTAAACCTGACGAGAACAGCTAAAATTAGATATAACACTTTTTTTTAAAAGCCAAAATGTATAAATAATACATTGAAGAAAAACCAAGCCCAAATGGAGTCATTTGCCCCTCATGACAGCAGACCAAGATTTATAACAGTTTCAGTCTCTCTCCTAGGGATGGGACTTTGTAACAATCAATCTGAAATTTCCTGATCAGCCCTAGGGAGGTCATCTGTATGATAAAAACTTTTTGGTCCCCCCACACCAAAAGAAGCTGTCCTGGCTTGAAACAATTGTTTCTATTCTTTTGCTAATAACTTCCTTGCCCCACCCTCCTAGCCTAGAAAAACTTTCCATTTTGTGCAACTCTTCAGAGCATCTCTACTTGCAAGTTGAGATGTTGCCTGATTCCTGAATTGCTTAATAAAGCCAATTAGATCTTTAAACTTTG
Source organism: Mustela nivalis (assembly GCF_964662115.1). NCBI lineage: Eukaryota > Metazoa > Chordata > Mammalia > Carnivora > Mustelidae > Mustela > Mustela nivalis. The sequence continues at coordinate 94,564,076 of NC_139040.1, forward strand.
TTCAATTTTGTTTTTTTAACACATATAAAGTCAAACGCAACAGAATATTAAAATAATAACCTATCATATCCGTACCTAATTAGAGTTTGTTCCAAGTCTACAGGATTTAATTTACAGTGGGAAGTCTATAAATAGCGTTTATCCCATCAATAGGTTAATTAAGAAAGGGCATCACTAAGAATGTTTTTAAAGCATTTTAATGAAGTTCAGATCCAACTCATAATTTTAAATATCAAAACCCTTTAAAATTAAGAATCAACTGATATTTCCTTGATACCAGAAGTTCTTAACTTGGGGTCCTAGGGGTCCATGAATAATAGTTCAGGAGGTTTGTGAGCCCATGAAATGGTTTGCAAAATTGTGCATGGGTATCTGCAAGTATTTTTTAGAAATAAAATTGGTAAAACTGTCATCAGATTCTCAAAGTATGACCTCCAGAAAACAAACAACCATTATTTTATAGGATAAATGCTTTTTATCTCAACCAAATTAAGTTTATACTCAGCTGAAATAATGGGTGACATTTCTAGCAATAGTAGAAACAAAATAATGATGTGCACTATCAGATGTTAATTTTAACACTGTAGAGGCATCTTTTAGGCAAACTGGCTTCAGCAATGGAATGTAGAAACGGCTGAATACAGACAGGGGCATCAGATGACCCACCTCAAGATATCCATAGGCCCTAACTAACCAATGGGCTACTTAAACCAAGCACAGTTACCAAAAAAGGGAAAATGCCATACGTTACCTACCTCATCATCTTCCCCCTTTAAAAACACCCCCACCCACTGTCTCATGATAGACAGCCTCTCCTTTGCTGTCCTGCCATCCCTCCCTTATGGTATACTCAGTAAACTTCTATCTCCTTTGTTTTGGTGCCTCAGGTGAATTATTTTCACTGTCCATGCCACTGGCTTTCACCCCATCTATGCCCCATATTTGGGGACCCTCATCTGATCGGGATGTACACCCCATTTAGACACCACGAACATGACTCTAGGAGCTCTGACCAAGGCAATAATATGTAAAACAGAAATAAAAACTATAATTACTGGAAAGGAAGACGTCAGTTCATCACTATATGATAGACTACCTGGAAACCCTAAGAAAATCAGTTTAAAAATACTGGACAAACTAAACCACAAATTACGCAGGGAAGATCATCGCGAAATAACTAGTTATTAGTTTGGTAATAGAATTGGAGCATCCCAACATAGTAATTGGTAAAACTTGAAATAACTAGGAATAAACTTAACATAAATCTAAGAAATTCTGTGAAAAATCTCCAAACATCATTGAGATAACGACAATAGTGTTGAGGAAAACATACCATTTTCCTAGATGACACTTTGGCTATAGTATATTGATGTCAATTCTTCCCCAATTAATTTAAAGGTCAAGCAAAATTCCAATTAAAGTCCCAACTGGATTTGGTTTTGAATTTTTCACAAAGATTTTTAAAGAACATCTAACATAATAACAGGGAAAAAATAAAGAAACTATCGGGAAATTTTTTTAAGCTGATAAAACACAAAGAGTAATGATGTATTGAACTTTCAGATATTAAAACATCCTAAAAGTATAACAATTAGAAAACTGTGATACTGATGCAAGTGTAGACACACTCATCACTAAAAATATACATAATCCACAAAATTCCTAGTATAAGATCCGTAATGAAGGGTCACGTATCAATGAGGAAGGAACTCTTTATTGAGGACTCTGACCAATTATCTCATTATTTTGAAATAAAAACAAGATTTGTTGCCACTTACTGAATACTTACAGCATGCCAGATACTGAGATAAGTAGTTCACATACATTTCTGAATTCACCCTCAAAAAAACTTATCGAATAGATATTGCTAGCCTCATTTTACAGTCAATGAAACCAGGGTACAGGATAGTTATCAGACTAAGATATACCTTCGATTAACAGTCAAGCAAAATTTCAAATCCAGTTTGGCCTGACTCCAATTTAAAGCCAAATAAATTTCTTGTGTATGGAAGTGTTTTATTTCTTTTAAAATGATAGAGGCATTTGCATTTCCAGGAAGATGGAGTAGACACACTTTTCCCTATTCCCGTGCTAAATATATCCACAAACCCTGGACACTATTCATATATATATATGTATATATATATATATGAAGTTATAGAGAAAACAAACCAGCTAGTTACCTTGATATGGACAGGCTCACAACACAGAAATGTCAATACATGCAGACCCCCCCCCCAAAAAAAGAGCCTGCATTTTCTACCCAAAGAACTAGGAAAGAAACAACCGAGCAGGACAGGAAATTTTAGAGGATAACACATCTATTCCAGGCTAACAATATAGGAAAAAACTGTAGCTCCAGCCCCACCCTCACCAGTAAAAAAAAAACAAAAACACAAAAACTCTAGTGAAGAATCCAGAACTCCACCCCTGTTAGACTATAAGGAGGTACCCCGGCTCCTACAGCAGGTGGTATCAGGAAGCTTAGTGGAGGGTCAAAGCTTTCACCATGACTCCAACAGAATGTTGGTAGAAGTCTAGATGTCGAAGTTGCTGCCAGTGAGGGCTAAGAAGGAAATGAGGAAAATGTTAAGGAAACTGGAGAAAAGATCTTTGCTATATGGCAGCAGAAAGCTTAGCTGAATAGTGTCCAACCATTGTGTGGCAAGTAGAACTTCTAAGTGATGGTACAAGAACATGTAAGTGATAGCAGACCTTGGACGTTTAGCTGAGATTTCCAAACAAAATACTGAAGGTGTAGACTGGTTTCTTCTTTTGTTTACAGTTAAATGTAAGAAGAAAAAAACTGCTAAGCTAAAAGAAATCAGCACTTGCTGATTTGGGAAATCCTCAGCCTATCAGGATTACAAAGGATGCTAAAATAGGACATTCATTGTCAGAAAGGTATGCTCTGGAGAGAAGGCCAAAGGTGTGGCCAATAGCCTTTTGCTAGCACTAGTGCTTAAGAGCCAAGATAGAGATGGAATGATCTAGGAAATACCTGTGGATAACCTTCTTGTCTAATGGTGTGAATCCCTGTGATGTGCCCAGGAGACTCACAAACTTTTTGAGAATGTGACTGCAGCAGAAACACTTCCACGTTGAACTGAATGCAATAGAGACAGGACAAAATGAAAAAAGGCCAAAACTCTCAAAACTCTACTACTTAGCTATAAAATGTACTATCCTTCAAGAGACAATGAAGAACTTCAAAGACAGACCCCTAAGTCCAGAGGGCAGAGCTTTGGGCCCAAATATCAGACCTACAAGTATAGAGAGACAAGAGCCACAGACCCAGGGGACAATGCCTCAAGCCCCTGAGGATTAGTTCCAGCTCTTAAAACTTAATGAAATTTGTGCTGGTTGATTTTGAAATTCCTTGGGACCAGTGACCTCCTTCTTCCTTCCATCTCTCATCTAATCTTGGAATGGGACTCTCAATAACTACTATATTATGCCTGTCCCCCCATTGTATTTGGGGATCAGATAATTTTTTCTTTAGTTATATAGGTCCACAAATGGAGAGGAATTTTTCTCCAGGATGAATCATATCCAGAGTCTCATCCATACCTGATTTAGATTATTTAGATAATGAGATTTGGGTCTTTTGAGCTGATGATATTTATGTGAAATTTTCAATTTCAAGTTAATACTATAATAGCTTCAGGCTTTAAGGAATGTTGGAATGGGGTGAATGTATTTTGCACGTGGGATGCATATGGACCTTTAAAGGGTAAAGGGCAGACTGTAGTGGGTTGAATGGTGGCTCCCAAATACTCATAAATAATAATCCCCAGAACTTATAAATGTCACTTTATATAAAACAAAGACTTTGCAAATGTGAGTAAGTTAAGACTCCTGAGATGGGGGAGATTATCCTAGATTATCTGGATGGACCCTAAATGAATCACATGTATCCTTATAAAAGGGAGGCAAGGAGAGATTTAATAAAAGGGAAGGAAGGAGAGATTTAATAAGACACACAGGAAAGAAGATGATATGATGATAGGGCAGAGAAAGATCTGAAGATGCTGGCTTTAAGGATTGCAGTTATATGACCACAAACCAAAAAATACCCACAGCCACCAGAAACTAGAAAATTCTCCCCTAGGGCCCCCAGAGAGAGCACAGCCTTGCCAACATCTTGATTCCAGCTCAGTGAAACTGATCTCATACTTCTGGCCTTCAAAACAGTGGGAGAATAGATTTCTGTTGTTCAAAGCAACCAAGTTTATGAAAAATTTTCACAAATTTCACAAGAAACTAATACATGTGGTGAGAATGTCTGTTCTCACAAGTCTTATTCAACCTAGTGCTGGAAATCCAAACCAGCACAATAAGGCAAGAAAAGGTAATAAAAGGTATATAGATTGGAAAGGAAGAAATAAAGCTCTCTATTAGCAGATGATGTGATAATCTACGTAGAAAATAATAAGGAGGGGCACCTGGGTGGCTCAGTCTACCTTCAGCTCAGGTCATGATCCCAGGGTCCTGGGATCGAGCCCTACATTGGGCTCCCTGCTCAGCGAGAAACCTGCTTCTCCCTTTCCCACTCCCCCTGCTTGTGTTTCCTCTCTCGTTGTGTCTCTCTCTGTCAAATAAATAAATAAAGTCTTTAAAAGAAAAAATAATAATAAGGAATCTACAAAAAATCTCTTAGAATAAGTTCAACAAGGTCACAGGATACATGATCAACATACAAAACTCAATTATATTTCCATATATTAGCAATGGACACATAGACACGAAATTTAAAACACAACAGCACTTACAATTGCCAAAAAAAAGAAATACTTAGATGTAAATATAAATAAATAGATACAGAACTTAGGTGCTAAAAACTACAGAATTTATTTAAATCAAAGATGTAAATAAATGGAGACACACATTGTGTTTGTGAATTGGAAGACTCAGCATAGTAAAGAAGTCACTTCTCCCCAAATTGGTATGCAAGTTTAAACCAATTTCCATCAAAAACCAGCAAGGTTTTTTTGTAGGTTTTGACAAGAATGATCTAAAATATATATGGAGGGCACCGGGGTGGCTTAGTTGGTTAAGCGTCTGCCTTTAGCTCAGGTCATGATCTCAGAGTCCTGGGATGGAGTCCCACATCTAGCTCCCCGCTCAGTGGGAAGAATGCTTCTCCTTCTGACTTTCTCCCCTTGCCCCCCCCAAATAAATAAATAAAATGTTTTAAAAAATAAAATTTATGGGCTGCCTGGGTGGCTCAGTGGGTTAAGCCTCTGCCTTCAGCTCGGGTCATGATCTCAGGGTCCTGGGATCGAGTCCCACATCGGGCTCTCTGCTGGGCAGGAGGCCTGCTCCCTCCTCTCTCTCTCTACTTGTGATCGCTCTCTGTCAAATAAATAAAATCTTTTTTAAAAAAATAATAAAATAAAATTTATATGGAAATACAAAAGATCTAGAATAAAGCAACTTTGAAAAGGAAGAATAAAATGGGAGGAATCACTCAAGCCAATTGTTAAGACATTATATAGCTACAGTAGTCAAGACTGTGGCAGAGGGATAGACAAATAGATCAATGAAACAAAAGAAAATCTAGCCATATACAAAAAGAAAGACCTTGTGCACCCTTCACTCAGTTTTATCTGGATGACAAATAACCTGTATCTAGAAGAGACAAAGAAACAAAAGTCAACACTTTAAATTAAAAAATTATTTAAAAGGGAAAGAAGATATGAAGGGACATTTTATCAAAGAGGCTATGTAGATTTGACAGCTACATATGGGCAGGTGGAATGATAGTCAATCACTAGCCTTTCAGGAAATTCAAATTCAGACCATGATGAAATAAACTATTAGACATCTAAAATAAAAAATAGTGAAATGAGGGCACCTGGGTGGCTCAGTTGGTTGAGCGACAGTCTTCAGCCCAGGTCATCATCCTGGCGTCCGGGAATCAAGCCTCAAATCAGGCTCCCTGCTTAGCAGGGTGTCTGCTTCTCCCTCTGACCTTCCCCCTCTCATGCTCTCTCTCTTTCTCTCTCTCAAATAAATAAATAAAATTTTTTTAAAAAAATAATGAAATGCCAAATTCTGTCAAAGATGTAGAGAAACTGTATGTCTCACACATTGCTGATAGGAATATAAAATGGCACAGCCCCTCTGGAAAACAGTTTGGAAGTAATGAAAAGGAAAAAAATTATTGATACACACAACTTGGATGGACTCCAGAGCGTTATGCTGAGTGAAAAAAAGCCAATCTCAAGAGATCTCATACTGTATGGTGCCATTTATTTAACATTCTCAAAATGACAAAATTATGGAGAAACAGATTAGTGGTTGCCAGGGGTCAGGGACAGAGATATAACCATTAAAAAGCAGCAAGAGGGAGAGCTTTGTGGTGATGGAATAGTTCTGTATCTCAGTTACAATGATAAAATTAAAGATCCATACACACAAACATTGTACCATTGCCAATTTCCTGGTTTCATGTTATACTGTAGTTATGTCAAATGTAACTATCGGAGGAAATGGGTGAAAGGAGCACAAGGTCTCTCTATGCTATCTCTGCAATTTTTTGTGAATCAAGAATTAATTCAAAATTAAAAGTTTCTAAAAAAGGAAAAAGCATAGAAACCAATGAACAAACAATGTGATATTCCATACAATGGAATACTACTCAGTAATAAAATGGAATAAACCGGTATACACATCAACACATATGAATGTCAAAAACATCAGGCTGAATGAAAGAAACTTTATGCAAAGGAATGTATATTGCTTGATTCTATGTAAATGAAGTTTTAGAACAAGAAAAAGTAATTTATGGTGAAAAAAATCAGAACAGTGGTATTTGGGGGTGAAGATCCACTGGAAAGGGCCCTAAAGGAGCTTTCTAGAGTTATAATAATAATATTCTGTATCTTGATAAGGGTTTGGGTTACACAGGTATATAAAGCAATACTTCAATAAATGATATTGAGATTCTTATACAAAGATAAAAGTAGATCCCAAAACAAATATTAATTCCTGATGGGTTAAATACCTAAATAAATCTTTTAGATGATAATATAGGAGAATATGTTTATAAATTTGGAGCAAGCAAGAAGTTCTTTTTTTTTTTTTTTTTTTTTTTTTTTTAATTTATTTATTTTTTTTTAATTTATTTTTTATTTTCAGCATAACAGTATTCATTATTTTTCACCACACCCAGTGCTCCATGCAATTCGTGCCCTTTATAATACCCACCACCTAGTACCCCAAACTCCCACCCCCCACCCCTTCAAAATCCTCAGATTGTTTTTCAGAGTCCATAGTCTCTCATGGTTCACCTCCCCTTCCAATTTCCCCCAACTCCCTTCTCCTCTCTAACTCCCCATGTCCTCCATGCTATTTGTTATGCTCCACAAATAAGTGAAACCATATGATAATTGACTCTCTCTGCTTGACTTATTTCACTCAGCATAATAATCTCTTCCAGTCCCGTCCATGCTGCTACAAAAGTTGGGTATTTGTCCTTTCTTTTTTTTTTTTTTTTTTTTTTTTTTTTTTTTTTTATAAACATATATTTTTATCCCCAGGGGTACAGGTCTGTGAATCACCAGGTTTACACACTTCACAGTACTCACCAAAGCACATACCCTCCCCAATGTCCATAATCCCACCCCCTTCTCCCAAACCCCCTCCCCCCAGCAGCCCTCAGTTTGTTTTGTGAGATTAAGAGTCACTTATGGTTTGTCTCCCTCCCAATCCCATCTTGCTTCATTGATTCTTCTCCTACCCACTTAAGCCTCCATGTTGCATCACCACTTCCTCCTATCAGGGAGATCATATGATAGTTGTCTTTCTCTGCTTGACTTATTTCGCTAAGCATGATACGCTCTAGTTCCATCCATGTTGTCGCAAATGGCAAGATTTCATTTCTTTTGATGGCTGCATAGTATTCCATTGTGTATATATACCACATCTTCTTGATCCATTCATCTGTGGATGGACATCTAGGTTCTTTCCATAGTTTGGCTATTGTGGACATTGCTGCTATAAACATTCGGGTAAGAAGTTCTTGATAATGACATAAGAAATAGAAATAAGAAAGAAAAAACTTAGGAAGTTTACAAAGTCACTGTAAATATGGTGAAATATAAGCCATGGTTTGGGAGAAGATATTTGCAGTACATATATCTAACAAAGGATTAGTATCCAGAATACAGTTGACCCTTGAACAACATGGGGGTTAGGGGCAACAATCCCCCCATGCAATTGAAAATCTGCATTTAATTTTGACTCCCCCAAACCTAAGGACTCATAGCCTACTGCCTTCCTGGTAACATAAGCAGTCAATTAATACATGTTTTGTTATGTTCTATGTATTATATACTGTACTCCCACAATAAAGTAAGCTAGAGAAAAGACAGTGTTTTAGAAAATCATGAAGAAAAGAAAATACATTTACTATACTGTAGTGTATATATGGGGAAGAAAACCCACATACAAATGGACCTACAGAGTTCAAACCCATATTGTTCTAGGGATAACCGTATATACAAAGAACTCCTAAATCAACTAACCAGTGAAATAGAAAAATGGTCAGAGGATATAAATAGATCATTCAAAGAGGAAGAAGCTGATATGGCTAACAAACATACAAGACAATTCTTTAAGATTATAGTATTAAGGACAATAAAAGTTAAAAAGAATGAGACAAGGGCACCTGGGTGGCTCAGTGGGTTAAGCCTCTGCCTTCAGCTCAGGTCATGATCCCAGGATCCTGGGATCAAGCTCACATCGGGCTTTCTGCTCAGCAGGGAACCTGCTTTCCTTCCTCTCTCTGTCTGCCTCTCTGCCTGCTTGTTATCTCTGTCTGTCAAATAAATAAATAAAATATTTTTTAAAAAAAGAATGAGACAGCATTTCATACCCATCAGGTTGGAAATAAAAATAATGTCTGATAACATGAAAGGTTCTGAGGATGTAGTGGAAAGAGAACACAATCTTGTGCTGCCTGTTAAAACAAGACACTCCTACCTCATGACCTGACAATTCCACTTCCAGGTGTTTACCCTAGAGAAGCTCATGTACACAAAGAGACAGAAAGGAGAATTTCTTTGCAGCAGTGCTTGAAGTAGCAAGAAATGAAAGCCATCTGTTAGTAGCATTTGACACCATCAATCATTCCCTTTTTCTAGAAATATTTCTCTCATTTGACTTCTAAATGACCCATCTCTTGGCTTTCTTATTATCTCATTAGCGGCTTCTTTTCATTGCTGGATTGTCCTCCTCTACCTGACCTCTACAGTTTGGAGTATCCTAGGGGTTATTCTACACCTGTTCCCTAGTTGACCTTATGGATAATTTTGGTATTTTAAAACAAAGATTTATTTATTTATTTGGGTGGGGGCAGAGGGAGAGAGATCCTTAAGCAGACTTTGCACTGAGCACCAAGTCCAAAGCGAGGCTTAATCTCATGATCCTGAGATTGGGACCTGAGACAAAACCAAGTGTTGGATGCTTAACAAACTGAGCCACCCAGGCACCCCAAGAATTTTTGCTTTTAAACACAATCACCAACCACCAGCCTGGACCTCTCCCCTGACCTTCGACTTGGATATCTCACTGCCCATACAACATCACCAATTGGCTATTGGATTAACAGCGCAACACGCTAACATGTCTAGAACCAAAGTAATAATTGCCCTTCAACCTCCAATCCTCCCCTGGGTTTTCCCATCTTAGCAAACAATATCTCCATTCACCCACCTGCTCAAGATAAAACCTTGGGGTCAAACTTGAGTCCTCTTTTTTGCACACAACCTTGATATCTTTCTTTCCTCCACATTCTGCATTGAGTCCTGATCCAAACCATAATCACCTCTTATCTGGACTACTGTGACTAATTCCTTCCAGTCTCCTAATTTCTCCTCTAGCTCTCTTATAGTCTTCCTTCCCCTGGCAAGCAGAGTGAGCTCAAGAATACATTGGCTCTCTGTGGCTAGAGAGAGCCTATGACTTCCCACATCTGGTACAAAATCCAGACTCCACTGACCACTGTTAACCGTCTGAGTTCATCTCCTATGTAGTCCCCACCCGGGGTCACAGTGTTCCAGGCACACTGGCTGTTCCTTGAATACACTAAGATTATTCCTGCCTTCGGGACTTTGCATTTTATGTTCCATCTTCCATTGATATGGGTGAATGACTCCAGAGTACCTTGCTGGATGATGTGGAAGAATTCCCATATGCTTCTACAGACTGTGAGGATTTGGAGTGACAAGAGTCCTCTGTAATGTTCTGAATCTTGCATCTAGAACACTCGTCTTTGACTTAAAGTTTACTTCTGCATATGCATATCCTAGAGAATTCGTGGTAATGGCAGGGGATGAATCCAAAGTCAAGATCAAACCATAAGCAGGGCCTCTATACAGGGGATAGAAATTTCACACAACACAGCATTAAAGATTTTCTTTCTGGGGCGCCTGGGTGGCTCAGTGGGTTAAGCCGCTGCCTTCGGCTCAGGTCATGATCTCACCGTCCTGGGATCGAGTCCCGCATCGGGCTCTCTGCTCAGCAGGGAACCTGCTTCCTCCTTTCTCTCTCTCTCTGCCTGCCTCTCTGCCTACTTGTGATCTCTGTCAAATAAATAAATAAAATCTTAAAAAAAAAAGATTTTCTTTCTTTTTTTTCAAATTTTTATTTAAATTCCAGTTAATTAACATACAGTGTAATATTAGTTTCAGATGTGGAATTTAGTGACTCATCACTTTTATACAACATCCAACTGCTCATCACAACAAGTACACTCCTTAATACCCATCAACCATCTAGCCCTTCCCCCCATCCACCTCCCCTCTAGTGTCCCTCAGCTTGTTCTCTATTCTTAAGAGTTTATTTTCAGGTTTGCCTCTTTTTCCCCCCTACACTCATCTGTTTTTTTTCTTAAATTCCACATAAAAGTGAAATCATATGGTATTTTTCTTTCCCTGAATGACTTATTTTGCTTAGCATAACACCCTGTAACTCCATCCATGACCTTGCAATTGGCAAGATTTCATTCTTTTTCATGACTGAGTAATATTCCATTGTATGTATATACCACATTTTCTTTATCCACTCATCAGCTGATGGGTATTTGGGCTTCCCATAATTTGACTATTGGTAATAGTGTGCTATAAACATTGGAGTGCCTGTACACATTCACATCTGTATTTCTGTATCCTTTGGGTAAATACCAGTAGTGCAATTGCTGGATCCTAGGGTAGTTCTATTTTTAACTTTTTGAGGAACCTCCACACTGTTTTCCCAAGTAGCTGTCCCAGTTTGCATTCCCACCAACAGTGTAAGAGGATTCCCTTTTCTCGACATCCTCGCCAACACTTCTTGTTTCCATTGTTGTTAATTTTAGCCATTCTGACATGTGTGAGGTGATATCTCATTGTAGTTTTGATTTGTATTTCCCTGATGATCAGTGATATGGGGCATTTTTTCATGTGTCTGCTGGCCATCTGGATGTTTTCTTTGTAAAAAATGTCTATTCATGTCTCCTGCCCATTTTTAGTTGGATTATTCATTTTTGGGTTTTTACATTTCATAAGTTCTCTATAGATTTTGAATACTAACCCTTAATCAGATTTGTCATTTGTAAATATCTTCTCCCATTCTGTAGGTTGCCTTTTAGTTTTGTTTATTGTTTCATTCCCTGTGCAGAAGGTTTTTATCTTGATGAAGTCCCAATAGTTCATTTTTGCTTTTGTTTCCCTTGCCTCCAGAGACATGTCTAGTAAGAAGTTTCTGCATTCGAAGTCAAAGAGGTAACTGTCTGCATTCTTCTCTAGGATTTTGATGGTTTCTTGTGTCATGTTTATGTCTTTCATCCATTTTGAATTTATATTTGTGTATGGTGTAAGAAAGTGGTCCAGTGTCACTCTTTTGCTTGTTACTGTCCAGTTTTTCCAACACAATTTGAAAGAACATCCAATGGAGGAAGTTCTTTCCTGCTTTGTTGAAAATTAGATGACCATATAATTGTGGGCTCATTTCTGGGTTTCCTGTTCTGTTCCATTGATCTGTACATCTGTTTTGTGCCAGCACCATACTATTTTGCTCACTACAGCTTTGTAATATAACTTGAAGTTCAGAATTATGAAACCTCCTGCTTTGCTTTTCTTTTTCAAGATTGCTTTGGTTATTTGGGGTTTTTTTGTAGTTACATACAAATTTTAGGATTGTTTGCTCTAGCTTTGTGAAAAATGTTGGTGGTATTTTAATAGGGATTGTATTAAATGTGCAGATTGCTTCAGGTACTATAAACATTTTAACAATATTTGTTCTAATCCCTAAACATGGAATGTTTTTCCATTTCTTTGTGTCATCTTCAGTTTCCTTTTAAGTGTTTTTATAGTTTTCAGAGTACAGATCTTTTGGTACTCTGTGGTTAGGCCTATTCCTAGATATCTTGTGATTTGGGGCACAATTGCAAATGGGATCAATTCCTTGATTTCTCTTTCTGAAGAAGCTTTTCATTCAAAAGGGCAGACCTGGCCAAGAATTGGACTATGTCCCTGGGGGTATGAGGCCAAGAATCCAGGTATCTCCCTCTTTAAGGATACATCAGTTTGTTGGGGCTACCATAACAAAGTACTATAGACTGGTTGGCTTAAAGAACAGAAACTTATTTCCACACAGTTCTGGAAGCTGGAAGTCTAAGATCAAGGTGTTGGCAAGATTGTTTCTCCTGTCCTCAGAAGCCTCTCCACTTGGCTTATAGAGAGCCATTTTCTCCCTGTGTCTTCACATGTTTTCATTCCTCTGTGCCTCTATTCTAATTTCCTTTTTATAACAACACCAGGCATATGGGATTAGGGCCAACCTACTGATCTCATTTAACCATAAATACCTCTTTCAAGTTCCTATATATACATCCAGTCACATTTTGAGGTACTGAGGGTTAGGACTTGAATATATAAATTTGGGGGAACCCAATTTAGCCAAAGGACATAACATATTTCCCTTTGGGCCACAGAGAATCTGAAATATTTCAAATTCTTATTGTTCCTCTTTACTCCTAGGCCTTTGGAAAAGTCTGATCAACATTGTGTGGTAGTATTGAGAAAGACAAAAGAAAGTGTGATCTTCCCCACATTCACATTTTGGCTGACACCAAGAGGCAGGGAAAGGACCAAATGATAAAAGGGACCATGTCCAGAAGCTCCTGCTAGAGGCCAGCATAACGGGTGATGGGGAAACTTGCTTGGAGGAGCTGGAAACCATGAGCAAGGGCAGAAGCCTTGGAGCAACATGGCTGTGTAAACAGCAATGTGAACGCCAGCCCCCACCCCCACAATGTGCCTGAGCAAGGAGACCAGAAAGCAAGGGGGTCAAGTGATCCAGATTCATTTATTCATTCAAAAAATATTTATTGAACACCTATCATGTGCCAGACAGTGTACTAGTTCTGGGATATTTAAAGGACAAAATAGACAAGATCCCTGCCTAGCCTAATAGTGATGAAGAAAAGAGATGATGATGAAATAGGTATCATTGTAGGTAGTGAAAGAACAATATAAAGAAAAGAAATTTGAGTAAGGAAACAAAGACTGAATAAGGGGTGATATTTAAGACATAGTGATGAGAGGAGGTCTCTCTGAGGGGGTCACTTTGAGAGAGATCTAAAAAAGCGATATGGCAAGCCACATAGGGGCCATAGGGAAGCATCCTGGCACAGGGAGAGAGGGACAGGAAGACAGAGAAAGATTTCCAAAACGTCTATATTTGTTCTCAGAATATATCGACTGGGTTTTGTGTCAGCCTCAGATTCCCTTTAAGGAAGAACTTTCTGTCCACTTCTGAAAAGTGTGGTTCACTTACAGCCTCCACCAGTTTGCTTCATCGAGGTTCATCTCGGCTTTCAAGCTGGAGGTCTTACCTTTCTCAGGGTATGAAGGTCATTGCTCCCAGTCGATGACCGAGTAAGGAGGTGATAGCTGAGGCACATTCTTCTTGAGAAGCCCCCAGCAACTGATGGCACAAGGTGGTGGGAAAAAGCCTTGCCATCGCCACCCAATGCAATACTCCCAAAGCTGACAATCTTTGCCCCTAGAGTTCTCCACAGGGCTGAAAGAAGTCTCATCACAATCTGATGGCTTCGCCTGCTATCAATTCGGCTGGCTTCCTTATTCCCTTGCACAGGTGCTAATCTCCAGGGCAACACCGGCACTCTGACTCTGTCTCAGCATCTGTTTCCCAGGCACAGCAAACTGGGAAACAGCTTTAAAGTAGAAAATGCTTCCTTATATCCAAAGTAATCTCTGAGAGCAAGATGCTGACTGGAAATTTCATCCAAGACCATAAGATGATAGATAGATACCATACTCAAAGAAAGTTGTGAGAACTTGTTAAATCACTATGTTATAAAATTGATACTAATGTAATATTGTGTATCAACTATACATCAATTTTAAAAAAGGTGAGTTGTGGGACTTCAAGATAGGTTCTGAAAACCAATTCAGTGATTAACTTTCACTGAGGGCATAAAAGAGTTGGGTTGTTGGAGATTAAGAGAAGGATTCTAAGCAGATTTTTTTTTTTTTAAGAGATAACTGTGTTCTGAGTACTTCCCCAGAGGAAAAGTAAGGGGTGACTGTTCTTCACCTCAAGCCTATGAAAGGTTTCAACAGGACCACATAGAGTTGTTGAAATGTGTCCCTGGAACTTGAGGGAGACACAATGGCCTGGTGTCCCATTCATGACAAAAAAGCTCTCGCAGGAGAGAGATTTGGTAGCTGGGAAGAGTTTTCTGGGCTGGGAGTACCCACTCCTAGAGTTTGTAGACACAGAGAATGACATTGGAGAGACAGCTGATCTGGAACTATTTAAATATTGCTCAAGAGGACCCCCAAGAGAGGCAATAAAACCTTCCCAGGGAGAATCTGACATCACTGGCTTGTGGAGTAGAAGGGAACGCAGAGACAGGAAAATGTGTTACTCACTTATGGAAAGTACTATTAATTATCTTCAAGGGGGCCTCTGAAGGGCTCCCCCACCACAGCCCAGAGAAGGAGTCAGATGTTAAGACCCACCAACCAAGTTTGCAAGACCTTAGTCACTAAAAGCTTCAGTGATTTAGAGAGGGCCAACCTAGTGGGACTTTTACTCACTTGTCCTATTTACTGCCATTCCCACACCCCACTCTAAGTGGTATGCTTTTTATTAGGCTCTCACCAACAGAGGATATTTGCACTTATTAAAATAAGACCACATTTTCGAATGATGACTGGAGGTTGCCTAGGGCTCATCCTGTCTCGTAAACCCCTAGAAGGCAAGTAGAGGATGTGAAGGGACAGAAAACACAGACCATCTCCAGACGCCATTGACATCACTGCTTTCCATCCTCCCAAACCAAGGCCTCATTGGTCAGATCGGCAAATCTCTGAACAATTGTAACTCTGAAAAATTGCTATGCCTTGATGAAATCTACCTGCATTTTTAAATCACTGTTTGGGGTTTAGGAAAGTGTGAAAAGCATCTCGTTTCTTCTCAAAGACACATAGTCCCCTCTCTCTGACCACAGCTGCTTTGGGAAATACTTTATTTTTATTTTTTTTAATTTATTTTTTATTTATTTTTGGCATAACAGTATTCATTATTTTTTCACCACACCCAGTGCTCCATGCAATCCGTGCCCTCTATCATACCCTCCACCTGGTAACCCAACCTCCCACCCACCCGCCAATTCAAACCCCTCAGATTGTTTTTTAGAGTCTCTCATGGTTCACCTCCCCTTCCAATGTCCCCCAACTCCCTTCTCCTCTCTAACTCCCCATGTCCTCCATGCTATTTGTTATGCTCCACAAATAAGTGAAACCATATGATAATTGACTATCTCTGCTTGACTTATTTCACTCAGCATAATCTCTTCCAGTCCCGTCCATGTTGCTACAAAAGTTGGCTATTCATCCTTTCTGATGGAGGCATAATACTCCATAGTGTATATGGACCATATCTTCCTTATCCATTCATCCATTGAAGGGCATCTTGGTTCTTTCCACAGTTTGGCGATCGTGGCCATTGCTGCTATAAACATTGGGGTACAGGTGGCCCTTCTTTTTACTACATCTGTATCTTTGGGGTAAATACCCAGTAGTGCAATAGCAGGGTCATAGGGAAGTTCTATTTTTAATTTCTTGAGGAATCTCCACACTGTTCTCCAAAGAGGCTACACTAACTTGCATTCCCACCAACAGTGTAAGAGGGTTCCCCTTTCTCCACATCCCCTCCAACACATGTTGTTTCCTGTCTTGTTAATTTTGGCCATTCTAACTGGTATAAGGTGATATCTCAATGTGGTTTTAATTTGAATCTCCCTGATGGCTAGTGATGATGAACATTTTTTCATGTGTCTGATAGCCATTTGTATGTCTTCATTGGAGAAGTCTCTGTTCATATCTTCCACCCATTTTTTGATATGCTTGTCTGTTTTGTGTGTGTTGAGTTTGAGGAGTTCATTATAGATCCTGGATATCAACCTTTTGTCTGTACTGTCATTTGCAAATATCTTCTCCCATGTTGCCTCTTTGTTTTTTTGACTGTTTCCTTTGCTGTGCAGAAGCTTTTGATTTTGATGAAGTCCTGAAAGTTCATTTTCGTTTTTGTTTCCTTTGCCTTTGGAGACATACCTTGAAAGAAGTTGCTGTGGCATATATCGAAGAGATTACTGCCTATGTTCTCCTCTAGGATTCTGATGGATTCCTGTCTCACGTTGAGGTTTTTTTTTTTTTTAATTTTTTATTTTTTATAAACATATATTTTTATCCCCAGGGGTACAGGTCTGTGAATCACCAGGTTTACACACTTCACAGTACTCACCAAAGCACATACCCTCCCCAATGTCCATAATCCCACCCCCTTCTCCCAAACCCCCTCCGCCCAGCAACCCTCAGTTTGTTTTGTGAGATCAAGAGTCACTTATGGTTTGTCTCCCTCCCAATCCCATCTTGTTTCATTGATTCTTCTCCTACCCACTTAAGCCTCCATGTTGCATCACCACTTCCTCCTATCAGGGAGATCATATGATAGTTGTCTTTCTCTGCTTGACTTATTTCGCTAAGCATGATACGCTCTAGTTCCATCCATGTTGTCGCAAATGGCAAGATTTCATTTCTTTTGATGGCTGCATAGTATTCCATTGTGTATATATACCACATCTTCTTGATCCATTCATCTGTTGATGGACATCTAGGTTCTTTCCATAGTTTGGCTATTGTGGACATTGCTGCTATAAACATTCGGGTGCATGTGCCCCTTTGGATCACTACATTTGTATCTTTAGGGTAAATACCCAATAGTGCAATTGCTGGGTCATAGGGCAGTTCTATTTTCAACATTCTGAGGAACCTCCATGCTGTTTTCCAGAGTGGCTGCACCAGCTTGCATTCCCACCAACAGTGTAGGAGGGTTCCCCTTTCTCCGCATCCTCGCCAGCATCTGTCATTTCCTGACTTGTTGATTTTAGCCATTCTGACTGGTGTGAGGTGATATCTCATTGTGGTTTTGACTTGTATTTCCCTGATGCCGAGTGATATGGAGCACTTTTTCATGTGTCTGTTGGCCATCTGGATGTCTTCTTTGCAGAAATGTCTGTTCATGTGATATCTCATTGTGGTTTTGACTTGTATTTCCCTGATGCCGAGTGATATGGAGCACTTTTTCATGTGTCTGTTGGCCATCTGGATGTCTTCTTTGCAGAAATGTCTGTTCATGTCCTCTGCCCATTTCTTGATTGGATTATTTGTTCTTTGGGTGTTGAGTTTGCTAAGTTCTTTATAGATTCTGGACACTTCACGTTAAGGTCTTTTATCCATTTTGAGTTTATCTTTGTGTACAGTGTAAGAGAATGGTCGAGTTTCATTCTTCTACATATAGCTGCCCAGTTTTCCCAGCACCATTTATTGACGAGACTGTCTTTTTTCAACTGTATATTTTTTTCCTGCTTTGTCGAAGATTATTTGCCCATAGAGTTGAGGGTCCATATCTGGGCTCTCTACTCTGTTAAAGTTGGGAAATACTTTAAAAGCCTATTATAGAGGGCACAGATTGCATGGAGCACTGGGTGTGGTGAAAAAATAATGAATACTGTTATGCTGAAAATAAATAAATTAATAAAATTTTTTAAAAAGGCCTGTTCTTTCTTGGCTCTGAAGGCAGCCCCCTTTCCAGACAACCATTTAGTTCTCCTTCTTCATCCTTCACTGATTAAACAAACTAAGGATGTCTGAACTTGGCCTTATTACCAATAGGATCTGATGGTTTGCATCAATAAGCAGCTGCTACCTTATGAAGTGTCCATCTCCCCTCTCTCATGTTGTGGAATCTTTTGCCACATTTATGGCCCATGACTAATGGAAGTGCCACAAGGTACCAAGTCCTTTCCAATTACAAACTGTAGTTGAGCCAAACCTACAGGTGATAATAAGCCATGCTGGAGACACATACTCCTAACCCTTAGCCAGCGGATCCCCACATAGTTGATGTATCTGCTAGTTTAGGCCTGTGAGGGGCTGACCAAGGCAGGCCACTTCACTCCAACCCTTTCTCTTTCAACAAAGAGTCAAGACACAGAACCCAGCTTTGCTCCTCCACAGCGAAAAGATGCCTCTTTTGACCGTGTCACAAGAAAGGAAAGGAAACAGCAGTTTTAAAAGGTTTGGGGAGATTTCAGGAAAACTTAAAAAAAAAAAAAAGTACTGAGGGCCTGTCTGAGCCTGACGTTCTGCTGCTAAGAATCACATTCCTACAAATGTGGCTGCTTTGCAAGAAGTTGGCCTGTTGGCACTCCTCTCTGCCAAGAAGAGGGCCTTGCAAAGAGATGACACTGACTGATCTAATGCAGACAATTGAAACCTTTTTCAAGAGAAGACAATTAGGAAACACAATTTAAAAGAAGCCGGAAGGATTGACCCCACCCAGTCCTAGGCTCTCAGGGACCACTGACATTTGTTTCACTGGTTGGAACATAACTTCTGTGGCTCATCTGATTTCACATTTTGCCTTATGCAGGTCATCTGATTTTGATCACAAAACAACAGAGTAAACAGCTATAGCTGGATATGACAGCATCAGTAATTACCACGTCCCACTGGGGAAGAAAATGTAGCCCAGCCCTCAATTCCCCATTCAGAGCTTTTCTTATTACAAGTTGAATCAGACAACTTAAGAGGTTCACAGGAAGACTGGGTAGGCAGAGACCATAGTAGCATTTCCAAGGGGAGTGTGCACAAGGAACACTGGCCTGTGAAAGTTTCTGCTACAAAGCATCCCTTATTCAAAAAATTGTAAGAAACAATGGAACAGAAATGAGAGCACCACAAAGAAACCTCATCCACATCTTGTCATTAATTTACAACAAAGAAGCCAAGCATATACAATAGGGAAAGGACAGTCTCTTCAATAAATGGTGCTGGGACAACTGGACAGGCACATGCAAAAGAATGGAACTGGACCACTCTCTTATATCATACATACAAAAAAAAAAAAAAAACCCTGATTTGGGTTAAACACTTAAATGTAAGACCTGAAACCATAAAATTCCTAGAAGAAAATGTAAGGGTAAGCCCAATCTTGGAGATGATTTTTTTGGATCTGACACCAAAAGCAAAAATAAATAAATGGGACTATATCAAACTAAACAGCTTCTGCACAGAAAAAAAAAAATGAAAAGGCAACATACTGACTGGGAAAAGAGAATTGCAAATGATACACCTGATAAAAGGCTAATATCCAAAATATGTAAAGAACTCATATAACTCACTAGCAAAAAATCAAACAATTCAATTAAAAATAGGCAGAGGATCTGAATAGATATTTTTCCAAAGAAACATCCAGATGGCCAACAGGTACATGAAAGGATGCTCAACATCATTAATCATCAGAGAAATGCAAATCAAAACCCCAAAGAAATACCACTTCACACCTGTCAGAATGACTATCAAAAAGACAAGAAATAACAAGTGTTGGCAAGAATGTGGAGAAAAAGGAACCCTTGTGCACTGTTGGTGGATGTAAATTGCTGCAGTCAATAAGAGAAACAGTATAGAGGTTCATCAAAAAATTAAAAATAGAAAAAAAATAAAAATAGAATTACCATATCATTCAGCAACTCCACTTCTGGACATTGATCTGAAGAAAACAAAAACTAAATTGAAAAGATATCTGCACCCTCATGTTCATTGCAGCATTATCTTTAATAGTCAAGATATGGAAACAACCCAAGTGTCTGTCCATTGATGGATGAATGGATTAGGAAATTGTTTTATATATATATATATGAATATATATGTGACTATCACTCAGCCACAATAAAGAATGAAATCTTGCCAATGGCAACAACATGCATGGACCTCAAAGGCATTATGGTAAGTGAAATAAGTCAGATAAAGAAAGACAAATACTGTATGATCGCTCTTACAGAAGGAATCTTAAATACCGAACAAACAAAACAAGAAACCAAACTGATAGGTACAAAGAACAGATTGGTGGTTGTAAGAGGTGGAGGTGGGGAGTGGGAGAAGTGAATAAAGCGAGTTTTGTTTTGTTTTGTTTTTTTAGTTTAAATAAACTAAAATTTTTGAAACTTTTTAAATTATAGGAAACACTTCCTACTATTTTCTTCTCTTGGAACTTCATAGAACAGCTTGACATCTCAAGAGCTCTAAAGAGCCATGCAGTTAAACATAAGGGAAACAAAAACCACCCTTATGCAACCATAAAAGCCGCCATTCTGTTCTTTAAAATTTTTGTATTTGAGTAGAGTTGACACACAATGCTTCATTAATTTCAGGTGTACAACATGGCAGGTCAACATCTCTACATGTTAACCGTGGTAACCACGAGTGTAGCATCTGTCACCCTACAATACTATATATATTATGCTTGTAAAGTCTATGAGCATTCTTGCCGATTTGTTTTTCCAAAAAACACACTTCAAGAAGCACTGAACCACATCCATATGTATCTTCCAACTCAACAGGACAATTCTTGAGGTTCATCGATTCACCTCTTTTGGCCTCAGTTAAAATGGCACAGAAGATTAAGCAAGTCTAGACAATTGCTAAGGTTGCTTCCAGCTCCATAGTTCTGGGATTCCTTCTGCTGCATTGACCAGTCCAGCCTGACACTGGAGAATTAAAACCTTTCCTAGAGCAGTTCCCTAGGTGCCTATAGTGGTACACCCTGTTGTCTTCTCACTTTAGCAGACACTATGGACATCCAGCCCACCCACACTTGGCACCTCCTTCATTCCCATTCCTGCTATTTAACTTATGGCTTCCAACTTCAAACACTGCAATGCTTTGCCTCAGGCCTTCCTTTGATGATCACAGTTCACTCAACCTGTGTGGGACAGGATGGAAGTAGCCCATAGCTCATATCCCCAGAGCAGCCGTCCATCGATTGCTGATAAGAGTATGCCACATGTTCCATGTGTCTGGGAATACCCCAACCCCTTGCCCTTCAGTTGGGATAACTTTGAAGTCTCTCAGAATTTCCCAGTGGATAGAATCTCAGTTGTCCACAGTAGTGGCTGGCATCCTAAGGCACTCTTTATTGACTTCTTTCATCTCCCTACTTTTCCTCCCTACTTTTCATGGGATCACCTCCCAGATAATCTACTTGCACTCAAATCCTTGTTTCAGAGTTTGTTTCTAGGAAACTGAAACCCCGAAACCAGACTAGTTTCTGGGGAATGCAAACCAGACTCTTTCAAAGACAAGAGTCAGCATTTATTGCCCCCACATTCTTCCTCCTCAATCACACCTTGCTTTGGCTTACTGTCTACCCTGCAAGAAAATGTATTCTTATCCACAGCTCTAAAAATAGAGCCAACCCAACCACAGTAATCTTGGTCCTCTTCTCAGTGATGAGGTAGGATTTGATCCAATTCTAGCCAATGAGATCTGAAGGGAGAATTCTGGGAAATAGTTCTTTGCTCCAAAAAAAGAGACACCCCCGATTCCTCCACCAGAAGTTGACATGCCAGAATATGATGCCCAGAATTGTAGCCACCAATGTAGGACCAGTAAGCCAGCCTGAAGGGAAAACTGACTCACCTGATATGCAAAGTGGAGAGATGGCAAGATCCTGTCTCCTTGATGATATATTTGAGCAGCCAGAGCCCACTGAATTTCTGGAATTCTTACATGAGATAATAGATTTTGTAATATTTAGACAAATTTCAGTAGGAATATTCTGTCACTTGCAGTTAAAGATAATCCTATCTGATATATCTTCCCAAAGCTCTCAAGAACCAAAATAAAATGTTTTGTTTTGAAACCTTGCCACTTGAGAAATTAAATCATGGATAATTTTTAGCAGATATCTTAGTAATAGGGATTGGTTCAATAAATTACGGCACATACTATATATTCATGGAAAATCTTCCTTTAAGAAAATTGTTTAATGACACAGAAAATTATTTCAGTGGATTTTAAGTGAAAAAACAAGTATGGTATCAATGAACTGAAAAATATTAATGTTAATACTCAGAACTGTTAACATTTACTTTATTCTATTTCATCTTTCAAGTTTTCTATTGAGAAAATGCATTGTGATGCACCTGGGTGGCTCAGTCAGTTAGGCGTCAGACTCTTGATTTTGCCTCAGATCATGATCTCTGAGTCGTGAGGTCAAGCTCCATGTTGGGCTCAGCCCTGGGTGTGGAGCCTTTTTGTGATTCTCTCTCCCCCTCTGCCCTTCTCACTTCTCTTATTCTCTCTCTCTAAAAAACAAATAAATAAGTGAAAGAAAATGTGTTTGTTTTTTTAATGATCATATTTGAAAAAAATAACATAGGGATTTTCAGGTGTTCTTTCTTCTCTTTCTTCCTCTCAGGAAAAGGACCACATGTCCAGCATCAAAGGACGTATCTTGGGGCAGAAGGTGGCCAGGACTCTGCAGCAACCTATGTTCCAAAAAGTCAGCTTCGTGAGCTGTTTGGACAGAGTTGTCAAGGAAGCCATAAAAGGTGACCATTTCTCTTGCTACACAAGGGTTATGGGCACTGTGAAAAGACTTTCCTGAGCCTGATGAGCATATCCGGGTTTGCCTTCCTGCCTAAGTCACTCACCATTGGGAATGAGGCAGGTGCAAACTGGTCTCCTAGCTTCAGAAGAGGTGACAGGGTTTGAAGAACATCTCCTATGAGGTAACTTACTGGAGAGGAAGTAGAGGGTTTTTGTAGGATGGGGGAAAAAAGTCCAAAAAGGAAGCCAGAATAAGAAAGCAGAAAGAAACCCAAAGCAGCAACATGAGGAGATAAATAACAGAATTAAGAGGGAAGAGAAAAGGTACCAAGAAGCCTGGTTGCTGGCAACCTCTCCCCAGGTGAGTCCTGGACATATGAAATTGTCAACACTTGGTGCCAACATACAGATCTTCCCAGGCATCAGTAGCTCATGCAGCAGTTCCTACTGTGTAGAGTGGATAGTACAGGCTAGTACCACATGGCCAACTCAGAAGTACACCATCCTGCTATGTATGTGTTGCCAAAACATGTGGAAACCTTCTGAGAACCCAACACCACTGATGCGCATCTGGGGATAAAATTTAGACTCCCTGAAACCACCAGTACAAACTCAAACCTCATCTTGAGAGGTTGTGTGGTAGAGGAGAGGCTGCCCTGTCTTAGGCTTCAGAAGAGCTGAGTTCAAGCCTCAGGTCTGATAGTACTGGCTGGGTGACTGGTTGCCCATTAAATACCTCTACACCCCAATTCCTCCATCTACAAAATGATGATGATGATGATGATGATGATGATGAAGAACAACAACAACAACTTTGCAATCTACTTCACTAGTTTGTTATAAGAATTTAGTGGAAGAATAAATGTGAACATGCTTTATAAAACTACAGACATCTCTATAGCATAAAGTATTATTAGTGATTTTGAAGTCCTGGTTAGGAAAATTAAAAAGTGGAGAACTAGGGATATAAATATGCTCAGGGACAATTTTTTAACCATGCTTATCTAAAGAAGAACCACAAGAGAATCTTCCCTTAGGGAAGATAATGTTGACAGATAGAAAACTCAACCTTATGGGGATGCTATCTTTCATATCAAGGGGAACTATTTTCAAATACTAAAGAGTAGGGCTGATATTGTTGAGAAAGAACCAAAGCTCAAGTGACCTGAAGGAATTTGGAGATCTTTTCCTTGGGACTTCATGTTAAATAAATTATTTCTGGCCCTCTTGTCCCCAAAACTTAGACATTAAATCCCAGGACCAATGTCAGGAGAGCATAGAAAAATTACATTTCTGTCAGTGGGTCCTCCAGGAGGCAGACTCAGAGGTGCAGTTAAGAGTGCAAGAGATGTATTGGTAGGAGATGTTTGGGAAAGGTAAGGGGAGAGGAAGGAGTTGGGGCAGGGAGAGCCTCAAACCTTGATACAGAACTGACAAAGCCTCAGCCAACACAACAGGGAGCTCTGGAATGAAGATTCCTATGAAAGGTAACCTTCAATGGGAAGAGATGGCCAGATCTTACTGCCTCCACCATTGGCTCCAGCTGTTGGCTGGGGCCACCCAGGAAGTGCGTGGCCTCAGCTCAAGAGATGGATCCTGAGATGGACCCTGAAATGCACACATTTGGAAATATCAGCTAACTGTGCTTCTAATGGTTGAGCCACATATGGAGCAGCCCCTTGAATCATGGAGCTGCCAGGAGACTGAAGATATTCAGACACTGTGCATTGTTAAAGGTGGCCTCTCCAGCAGAGTAGAACAGTGGAAGCATGCTGGGTCCATAAAAGTGGCCTCTGCAAAGTCTAGACTGGGCTATAGAATGAGGCAATGGAGATCACTGGGGGCTAATAGGAGTTCGCCAAGAAAATGCCATGATAGCTCATCTCACTTCCTATTTTTAGCATTACAAGTTTGGCCCACCAGCAGAACACTGATAATAGAGTATAATTGGATTGCAGTAAGATATTTATCAAAGTCATTCTTATAGCCTTATCATTGACATAGATGTACAGGCAAGAGTTTATTCTGAGCAAATTCTGATATTTTAAAGCAGTCATATCCACAGAGATCAATTAGTAAGACCTATGTTAGCAACTAATATTTTAAATTCAAAAGTCCAAAACCAGGATCTTTGTCTTCTTTCCACAGTAACCCCTCTTCCTCACT
This sequence comes from Mustela nivalis, assembly GCF_964662115.1. Taxonomy (NCBI): domain Eukaryota; kingdom Metazoa; phylum Chordata; class Mammalia; order Carnivora; family Mustelidae; genus Mustela; species Mustela nivalis. The sequence goes on from NC_139040.1 coordinate 94,589,212, forward strand.
CCCAGGTTCTGCCAATAGTATTCTGTTTTCCTAGACATCCAGATTTGAAAGTTCTGAGTCTCTATGGATTCTTGTTGCTCCCTCATTCTTTTTACAGACTAAGTTCTAAGTCAGGCAGATTATGCTTCTTATTATCTCTTACATTCATCCTTTTGTTTCCATACCTACTGCCATGTTCCCCTGGGCACCATCTCTTCAAACCAACCCCATGTCGTGGCCGTCTAAGTGTTTCCCATCTATCAGTCCATCCCATGCCACCTGCGTTGACCTTTCCTGCACTCCAAACCATTCACCTGCTAGCCAAGGTTCCTTCATCTATGTCTCTCCTCCTACCACTTGCCCAAGTGTTCCACGCCTAAGATCAGACAAATCAAAGTACGCCCTTACTGTGCCTCTTCCTGGTTGTCAGCTGCCTTGCAGATTTCTTCAATGCTGAGCTATGCACTTTTAAAATCGTCCAGTGTTTCTGAAATTAAGAAGCACCTTATATTCAAGATGAGAAGAAACTGTCAGCCTCAGAACTGAAAAAGAAGTTACAAAAGGATGACTGAGAATTTCGCAACATGTAGAAGAGATCAATTCATCTAATTATCATTGCAACTGTTCATTAACTTTGGATACCTAAGTTTTACTCAAAATGAGGCAGCTTATGCTAGAAACTGCTCTGGATGCTTGAGGCAAAACAGATAAAAATCTCTACCCTGTTGGAGCATACATCATGAGGAACAGCTGCCAGGTTCTGAAAAATCTATCTGTCTTGGGGTCTGGTTGAGTTTTAAGAGAAGCTGTTTAACTTCTAGTGACAAATAACTCAATTAGGGGGAAAAAATGAAAATAAGTTTCCAACCAAATAGTACATGGAGACCAAATCTGCTATATTTCGTGTGACAGAAAAAAAAAAAAAAAAGGAGACAGTAACGTGTGCTTTGTTACCCCTGTATTTTCCTCTTTCTGCCCCACACCTCCCCCCATTCAAGCCAAGAATTCATCCATTTCTTATTTCCTCAAGAGGATAATGTGGCAGGTTAGAAAATAAACAAGACCTAAGAAAGAAGGGATCTAGGTTCCACCTCTTGGTAGTAGTAGGAACCCAGGAAAAGGGAACAAAAAGGAAATGGCACTCGAGGTTCATATAAAGGTACGTGGTGGGCAGGCTTGTGGTCCACTTGTGTCCCAAGTGGAGCTTGAAGGCGTTGAGAAGCAAGGGGAACTAGACATGACAGACCACATGGAAAGGAAACACTGGCACCAAATATTCCCATCTAGTGGCTGCATATTAAATAAATTTCTGAGAACTTTATAGTTTTCTGAGTATAGATACTGTGTCTCGTGTTTATAAAAAATAAAAAATTTAAATAAATTTCTGAGAGTGAAATTCCAGAAGAGAAAAGAACTCAAGAAATAATCGTGCTAAGATTTCCCACCAATCCAAGATGGAGAGTTCAAAGTAGAAATCAAGTTAAGTCATAAACTGTAAAGTTATATGTCTTACACATCTAAATGTACAGTCTGAAAATCTTACCTCCTATACTTGCCATGCCATGAGATTAAAGGTGCCAAAGAGACCAAGTATTATAAGAACATTATGAAAAGTAGCAGATCACTTGGAATGTGGGAGAAGAAGAGCAATTCAGGAAAATCTTCAGACTCTGAATGTGAAAAACACATTCAGAATTTGGTAATGTTTCTAAAAAGAAAAGTAGCATATATTAAAAATTACAAGGATAATTTAGATCACTTTGTAATGAATTCTTGATGTAGTGTTTCTTATAATTTTTCCTTTAAAAGCTGCTATTTAAATTGATGTTGGCTTTTACAACTCATGGCATTTTGGAAATGAGAAAAAAATTGTTTTTCATCATTTTTAGGATTTTCAGCTGTCAAAATCTTATCCATCAGCAACCAAACTGTCAAAAATAAGGGCTTTGTTAACAAAATTGTGCTACATCTATATAATGGAATGCAATACTTTTAAAAAGGTCTCATAGAAGAATATTTAATAACAGGAGAAAATGTTAAACTTAAGTTTAAACTCTGTGTGTGTGTGTGTGTGTGTGTAATCTATAAGTCTGCCTTAAGATGTCTCTTGTGCCTGTTAACTCCAAAGGTTGTGCTCTAATCTAATAGCCAAAGTACCATAAATATTTTGCTAAATCACATTGAACCTGGAACACCATTTCCAACACTTTGCCCAGGGTTCTGTTATTAGTCCTGTACTCTTTTCAGAGTTTCTATACTTTTTTTATTAACACAGTGGATAAACACATACTTGCAAATACTGCAGATGATGGAAATTGGTAACAACAAACCCTCAAGTCCAAAATATCTCTAAGACTGAAACTAAAGCCAACCCCAAGATATAGTGAGTGACATCAGCACCATGCCTGAACAGGAAGTTTCTTGTTCATGTCCTCCTCTTCAACAAATATTTGGTGGTATCCACATACAGACAAAAGTGCCTCTCTGGGACATATGGATTCCAGCACCATACACCAACAGACTCAGGAGAAGTGTCACCCACCCACAGAATTAGCAAGAGGCATACAGACCTCAGTCCTGGTTGTGGACCCTTCACTGACCTGTGGACTATCTCCGGGCCCTCTTGGCCACGTTCCAAGATCACCTAGAAAACACCATCTTAGACAATCACTCACAGATGACAGAGCCTTTGTGGAACTCTGGGTTTCCAACTGAGAAATTCCAGCATACTTTTGGAGCAAAAAATATAAGTTTGGATGAACTGAAGAGAGTAAGAGGTACAGTATGACTTTACCTGCATCATCCTTCTTCTGAGGCAACACAGCAAGGGCCAATAAAGATCTCAGCCCACGATTTTTCCCCACAGGGGATAATAAGAGCATGTGATCGAGCATCCAGATTGCCCAGCAATTGGTGTGAGACACTGCCCAAGAGACTCTTCCCACCCTTACCCCATCCAGAGTACTGAATAGTGAGCTGTATTATTGAGGGGTGGGAAGAGACTGGAAAAGCAACAGATAGGACTCTTGGAGAGTATTAAAAGGATGCGGATCTTACTAACTGCATGGTGGACTCCATCAAGAAGGCTGCCTATGAGCCACTAGGGACACCTCAACCTCAACTTTTTCCAACTGGCCATGGCACCATCAATATTCTTTGAACTTAACTCCCACACACCTCCACCCTGTGGCAGGCTGCCTATATATGCTCCTCAGGGTGACAAGAACAAGGTTTGTCAGGTGATTAGTGAGCACATGTAGAAAACTGACCCAGATCTGTGGGCCAGGAAGAGACCACAAACTTGAGCTTTAGTACAACCTTTGAGATGCTGTGGGCACTCTCTTTGGTGCTCTGCAAGATGGAGAAGAGACATGCCCTATTTAAGAATTCTGCCACAAGAGGGAGCAAGGAGTGTGGAGAAGGTGTATCCACAGACCCTTCAGAATACCTAGCAAGACTGACAGAAGGTACTTCTCTCCCAAAAGCAGTTAGAAAAGACTGGAGAAGATGGCTGCTACTCCAAATGTGAAGACAGGATTGCAAAACTTCAGGGAACATCAAAGATAAAGGAAGCATGACACAACAAGGATCACAAAATCTTCCAGTAACTCATCCCAAAGAGGTGCAGATCTGTGATTTACCCAGAAAAGAATTCCAAATAACTGTGTTAAAGAAACTCACTAAGGTACAAGAAAACACAGAATGATAACTCAAACAAATAAGAAAAACAATACGTGAACAAAACAAGAAGTTTAACAAAATGGTAAAAATCATTTAAAAAATTCTAGAACTGAAGAACATAATAAATGAAGTGGAGGGAATGCATTAGAGAGTATCAACAACAGAGTGAATCAAGCAGAAGGAAAATATCTTAGAAGACAGAAACTTTGAGGGGCCCCTGGTGGCTCAGTCGGTTAAGCATCTGACTCTTGATTTCAACTCAGGTCATGATCTCAGTGTTGTGGGATCAAGCTCTGCATTGGGCTCTGTGCTCAGTAAGGAGTCTGCTTGAGATTCTTGCTCTCCCTCTCCTTATGCCCCTCCTCCCATTCTCTCTCTCTCTCTCTCTCAAATAAATAAATCTAAAAAAGAAGGAGAAGAAGACGATGACAGGAATCTTGAAAGTATCCAGTCAGAGAAAAACAAAGAAAAAAGAATGAAAAACGGATCTATGGGGATACCATCAAAAGAAGCAATTTGCAAATGATTGCAGTTCCAGAGAAGAAGTAAGGGAGCGGAGGCAGAAAACTTAATTTAAAGAAAAATGGCCAAGAACTCTCCAAATCTGGGAAGTTAATGAAGCTCATATGTCACCAAACTCAAAGAAATCCTCTGTAAGACATATAATTAAATTTTGAAAAACCAAAGTAAAAGAATTTTTAAACCAGAAAGTGAAAATCAACCTGTAACCTAAAAGAATACTTCCAAAAAGTTATTAGTGGGTTTTGCAGCCATGAAAATATACGAACACTGGTAAAGGTAAGTATGCAGTCAAATTCAGAATCCTCTAAGGCTATAATAATGGTGGTATATTAGCCACTTAACTTGAATATAAAAGTTGAAGGACAGAGTACTAAAAATAACTGTAGCTAAGACAAAGTGGCCCCCAGGACCTCAGGACTGTGTGGGGTCTCATGGTGACAATCATTCAGGCTTTCTGGCCAGTGAGAGCATGCAGAAATTTGTTGGCCTCAAGATTATAGCTTGGTGGGTGAGGACAGTCCCTGTTCAGCAGGCTGGGAGGGCTTGATGCCTGAGGGTAGGAGTAAGTTGTGCATGTGAGTGCTGTGGGACTCAACATCCAGACTCCTTTGGATCAGTCCCTGATTCAGGGCCATGTAGGGATAGACCAGGCTAAAATTTTAAATAAATAAATAAATAAATAAAGCCATAATAATTGTTAATGGATATATAACATAAAACAAGATAAATTATGACATCAAAAATATAAAAGAAGTGGCTCAGTCAGTTAAGTGCCAGACTCTTGACTTTGGCTCAGGTTGTGATCTTAGGTCTTGAGATCAAGCCCTCCGTAGGGCTCTTCACTCCACAGGGAATCTACTTGAGGATTCTCTTTCCCTCTCCCTCCGCCCTTCCCCTACTCTCTTTCTCAAATAAATAAGTCTTTTAAAAAACATAAAAGGAGGAAGTGAAATAGTAGTTTTTGAATATAATCAAAGTTAAATTGTTATTGGCATAAAATACACTGTTATACCAATAAGATGTTTTATGCAAGTCTCATGATAACCACAAAGCAAAAACCTACATACAGTAGATTCACAAGAGATAAACAGAAGAGAATCAAAGCATACCATGGAAAATCATAAATTCACAAAGGATGGCAGCAAGAAGGGAGGAAAGGAACAAGGAAACTTCAAAGCATCCAAAAACCATGAATAAAACAGCACTAGTAACTCCTAACCTATAAATAATTACTCCACATATGAAGAGATTAAATTCTCCAAATGAAAGAAATAGAATGGCTGGATGGGGAAAAGAAGCAACAAGAATAAACCATGTGATGCCAACAGGAGACTCTTTAGCTTTAAGGACACACACAGGTACAAAGTGAAAGGGTGGAAAAAGAAATTCCATGTATGAGAACAACAGACAGTAAGGTAGCTATACCTACATCAGACAAAAGACTGTAAGTTGAAAATGGTAACAAAACTAAAAAGGTCATTATATAATGATAGAGAGATTGATTCATCAAGAATGTATAAGGATCATAACTATATATACACCCAATATCAGAGTACCTAAATATATTAAGCAAATACTAACAAATCTAAAGGGAGAAATAGACAAAAATACAATAATTTTAGGGGACCTTCAACAATGGCTAGATTATACAGACAGAAAATCAACAGGAAAATGTTGGACTTGAACCATACATCAGACCAAATGGACCTAACAGACATTTATAGAACATTCCATTCAACAGCAGCTGAATGCACATTTTTCTCAATTACACATAGAATATTCTCTAAGATAAATCACATAATAGGACACAAATCAAGTCTTGGCAAATTTAAGAAGGTTGAAATCATACTACATACCTTCTTTAACCACATGGTGTAAAACTATAAATCAACAACAAAAGGAGAGCTGGAAAATGTACAAGCATGTAGAAACTAAACAACACATTTCTGGAAAATAAATGGGTCCAAGAAGGAATCAAAAGGAGAATTAAGACTGTCCACCTTAAATTTATGCAGTGCTATATATCAATTATATCTCAATAAAGCTGGGGAGGAAAAACTCAAGATGCAATTAAACCAATAAAACTATCAAGAGCCCGAGTTAAAGCTTTTTTTTTTTTAATCCATATGCTGGTGTAGACTAAGGGCACCTGACAAAACATTTCATATGAAAATAACTGAGTATTTTAGTTTGCTGGAAGTTTAGGGGCACCTGGGTGGCTCAGTGGATTAAGCCGCTGCCTTCGGCTCAGGTTATGATCTCAGGGTCCTAGGATCGAGCCTTGCATCGGGCTCTCTGCTCAGCAGGGAGCCTGCTTCCCCCTCTCTCTTTCTGACTCTCTGCCTACTTGTGATCTCTCTCTGTGTCAAATAAATAAATAAAATCAAAAAAAAAAAAAAGAAAGAAAGTTTATATGAGCCAAAAGGACTAAATGCAGCTGCCAAAAAAGAAAATATAATCTTTGATATAGATAGATAGATAGATAGATAGATAATGCCCAGCATGAATGAAATATATCATGCCCAGCATGAATTAAATCCAGACCATATCTACTCTTTAATATGGAAATCAATTGAGTATATCATTAGTTCTCAGCATGCATCAGAATCACCCAGAAGACCTGTTAAAGCATAGATTACAGGCCCTACCACAGAGTTTCTGCTCAGTAGGTCTGGGGTGAGGCCCAAGAATGTGCATTTCTAGTAAGTTCCCAGATAAAGCTTGTTTTAGGGCCACACTTTGAGAGCCACTGAACAAGAATATTGCCAGAGGGTACACCACAGTATGGCAAATGTTCTAGGAGCATTATGATAAGAGAACATGTTCAAAGAATGGGATATATTTAGCTTTATAGGAGTTACATGGTAACTTGCTACCCATATTTGAAAGCTTATGTGGCAGAACAAACGGACTTGTCAGTTGTAGTTCAAGAGGCAAAACTGAATTAAATTGCAAATTACAAAAAGGCAAATTTGAGCTCAACACAAGGACATACATTCTGTTAGAATCATTCAAAAATAGAATTGGTTAAGTTTCAAAAAATCAGGTTGTAGATTTATATGTATGGATGTATGTCTTTTTTGTGAATATATGTATCTTTAAAACCTGGACTATTAATATATAGCAAAAGTTTAGCAGTGCTTATCTTTCGGTAGAGATAAGGCAGATTTTTTTCTTTTGGTTATTTCTATTATCTAATTTTACCACAATGAATATGGATTATTTATGTAATAAAATACTAGGAGCTGAAAAATAAAATGGGTTGTTTTGCAGGATAGATAGGTGGCGCCCTCTTACCTAAAGTGATCAAGCAGAAGCTAATGAAAAAGCTTAGTAAATAACTTAGAGAAATGGTTCTCAAACTTTAAAATACATCAGAATTGGGGTGTCTGGGTGGCCCAGTGGGTTGAGCATCTGCCTTTGGCTCAGGTCATGATCTCAGGGTTCTTGGATCAAGCTCCACATCAGGCTCTCTGCACAGCAGGGAGCCTGCCTCCCCATCCCCTCTGCTTGCCTCTCTGCCTACTTGTGACCTCTCTCTGTCAAATAAATAAATAAAATCTTTTAAAAAATTAAAAATAAAATACATCAGAATCTCCTGCAGAGCTTGTTAAAATACAGAGTGCTAGCCCCCACTCTCAGAGTTTCTGATTCAGTGGGTCTGGGTTTGAACCAGAGAATTTGCATTTCTAAAAATTTTTTGGTCATGTCACTGCTCCTGGTCTGGAGGCCATAATTTGATTAGCTCTTCTGTGGTAGGCATCCTTCTCAAATGGCCCCCAGTGATTCCCATCTCCTGGCATCCATGCCCTTAAATAATCCTCTCCTTTTATGTGTGGGCTGTACCTAGTGACTTGTTTCTAACAGATACAATACAACAGTGATGGAACATCCCTACTGAGTTTAGGCTATAAAAGACTGTAAGGAACTTCCGTTTCCAGAAAGAAGTAGAGAAGTACATTTCCCTATCACTCCTACTTAGTATAACTTAAAACTCTAGACATCATAAGTAAATCAAACATAAGAAGACACTGACAAATGGAAAGAAGACCCATGAGCTAAGGAAGTTGAGAATTGAGGAATGACATGGTTGTGAGCTCCCCATGTTTTCTTATTGCCTCATATATTCAAAACTTGGTACTAAAGAAGCCAGCAACCTGGAAAGGCCAACTGACAGAGATTTTTTTTAAAGCCCAACAAAAACCATATCTCTCTAGCCAAAGGACTAGAAAAGGGCAGCCTAGAAAGACAGAAAAAAACTGTAACCTTACCTCCACGAGCAAGGCCAAGAGGAGAATCTACATCTTCACCCTCACCAGTCTATAACGAGGCACCCTAGTTTCCCTTCTCCATTGGGGTGATTCAGAGAAGGCCAAGTGGGGAGCCAAAACTTCCATGTCCACCAGGCAGTAACAAGGCATACCCACTCTCTTCCAAGCATCAGTGGAGACCATGTGGGAAATATGGACTTCAATCCCCACCCCGTGGTAATGAAGTACCCACTTTGTCCCCTGACAGGGCTGTATCAGAGGGCCTAGTAATGAGTCAGAACTTTTACCACCATCCAGGGGTAACAAGGCCATCATCGCCCTGCAATATCACTAGAGACCACAGTGGGGAGTAATAATGGGGCACCCATGATATCCCAGCTAGAGTGAAATCAGCAGAGGCTTAGTGGAGGTCAGGAGTACCCATAGCCCCTCAGAAGTAAAAAGACCCTCCTTTGGGGCATCAGGCTCAGGTCATGATCTCAGGATCCTGGGACCAAGCCCCGCATCGGGATCTCTGCTCAGCGAGGAGACTGCTTCCTCCTCTCTCTCTCTTTCTGCCTGCCTCTCTGCCTACTTGTGATCTCTGTCTGTCAAGTAAATAAATTAAAAAATCTTTAAGACCCTCCTTTCCAGGTGTCAACAATAGCTGAGTGGGAGCCTGAACTTCCCTCTGGAAGTAATGAGGTGGCTCTCTCCCTGCTAGTCCCTTTCCAGTGGTATTTCAAGAAGTCAGCTAAAACATAACACTTAAATAAGATCTTGAATTTCATAACATAATATCAAAAATGTCCAGATTTCAACTGAAAATCACTCATTGTACCAAAAATTAGGAAAAGCTCAACTTGAATGAAAAAAGACAATCAGTAGATGCCAACAGCAATATGACATGGATGTTGAAATTATCTAACAAAGATTTTAAAGGAACCATTGTAAAAATACTTTGGTGATCATTACTAAGACATCTGACACAAATTCAAAAAATGGAAAAACTGAGTAAGGAAATAGAAAGAAGATACAAAGAACAAAATGGAATTTTAGAACTGAAAAATACAACTGAAATTAAGACTTAATGTAATGGAGGGAACAAGAAAATAATTTGTAACCTTGAAGATACATCAATAAAAATCACCCAATCTGACAAGAAGGAAAATATGCTTGAAAAAAAATAAGAATCATGGCCTCAATGACCTATGGAAATACAACAAAAGGTCTGACATACATGTCATCAGATTTTCAGTAGGAGAATAGAAAGAAGGAGGGATTGAAAAAGTATTTGAATAAATAATGGTTGAAAAGTTTTGAAATTTAACCAAAGACATAAATATACACACTCAGGAAGTTGAGTGAATTATGAACAGAATAAATTCAAAGAAATCCACTCTAGTAGACAAAAGTTCTCAAAACTAAACACAAAGAAAAAATACTGAAAGCAGTCAAGAGACTAACCTACAGTTAGTCTTGGTTAGAGACTAACCAATGAGTGAAAGTGGATTTCTCTATTAGAAACCATATGAGCCAAAAGGAAATGGAACATTTTTGAAATGTTAAAGGAAAAGAATCATCAGCTCAGAATTCCAAATCCACAGAAAATATCCTTCAAGAAAAGAGGGCAAATAAAACATTTTCAGATGAAGGAAAACAAAGAGAATGTGTCAATAGCAGACTTACTCTAAAAGAATAACTGAAAGAAATTCTCTAAGCAGAAAGGAAATGACAGAAGAAGAAATATTGTACCATCAAGAAGGAAGAAAGAGCAATGGAAAGAGTAACAATATGGGTGAATACAATATACTTTCCTTTTCCTCTTGAGTTGACTAAAATTAACACTCAATTTTTTTTAAGATTTTATTTATTTGTCAGAGAGAGAGAGGGAGAGAGAGCGAGCACAGGCAGACAGAATGGCAGGCAGAGGCAAAGGGAGAAGCAGGCTCCCTGCCAAGCAAGGAGCCCGATGTGGGACTCGATCCCAGGATGCTGGGATCATGACCTGAGCCGAAGGCAGCTGCTTAACCAACTGAGCCACCCAGGCGTCCCAACACTTGATTTTTTTAAACAAAAATTGTAACACTGTCTAGTGTGGCCCTAAATGTAAATAGCGGGAATATTTAAGACAATTGCATTATAAGTAGGGGAGTTAAGGTTTCTACACTTCACTTAAAGTGGTAAGCTGTTGACACCACTAGACTGGGATAGTGGTGTATGTAAAATACAATACCGCAACAACCACAAGTAAAGCTATACAAAGGGATACACTTAAAAGCACTATAGATAACTCAAATGGAATTCTAAAATGTTCAAGTGGTAGGACAAAGATAACAGAAAGGACAAATAAAAGTAACATTAAATGGCATACTTAAGCCCTAACTTTTCAATATTTGCATTAAATGTTAATGATCTAAATATACCAATTAAAAGACAGGGATTGATGGTTTGGAGTAAAAATAAACAAAACATGACCCAACAATACTGTCGACAAGAAACACATTTTATGGACCACATCTTCCTTATCCATTTGTCTGTTGAAGGGCATTTTGGTTCTTTCCACAGTTTGGCGACTGTGGCCATTGCTGCTGTAAACATTGGGGTACAGATGGCCCTTCTTTTCACTACATCTGTATCTTTGGGGTAAATACCCAGTAGTGCAATGGCAGGGTCATAGGGAAGCTCTATTTTTAATTTATTGAGGAATCTCCACACTGTTCTCCAAAGTGGCTGCACCAACTTACATTCCCACCAACAGTGTAAGAGGGTTCCCCTTTCTCCACATCCCCTCCAACACATGTTGTTTCCTGACTTTGCTAATTTTGGCCATTCTAACTGGCGTAAGGTGGTATCTCCATGCGGTTTTAATTGAGTATTATGCCTCCATCAGAAAGGATGAATACCCAACTTTCATAGCAACATGGATGGGACTGGAAGAGATTATGCTGAGTGAAATAAGTCAAGCAGAAAGAGTCAATTATCATATGGTTTCACTTATTTGTGGAGCACAACAAATAGCATGGAGGACAAGGGGAGTTAGAGAGGAGAAGGGAGTTGAGGGAAATTGGAAGGGGAGGTGAACCATGAGAGTCTATGGACTCTGAAGAACTATCTGAAGGGCTTGAAGGAGTGGGGGGTGGGAGGTTGGGGGAACCAGGTGGTGGGTATTAGAGAGGGTACGGATTGCATGGAGCACTGGGTGTGGTGCAAAAAAAATGAATACTGTTATGCTGAAAATAAAAATAAAAGAAACACATTTTAAATATAACAATATAATTAGGTTGGAAGTAAAGGATGGAAAAAGATACACCATACAAACATTAATCAAAAGGAAGTGGGAACAGCTATATTAATATCATATAAAGTAGACTTGAGGGCAAGGAAAATTTCCAAGGACAGAGAGGGACATTCCATAGTGATAAAAGGGTCAATCCATCATAAAGACATAGTAATCTTAAATGTGTACACCAAACAAGACAGCTATAAAATATATGAAGCAAAAACTGATAAAATTAAAAGAGAATTTTAAATCCACAATTATAGTCAATCCACAACTGAAAAACAACCAGATAGAAAATCAGCAAAGATATAGAAGAACCAACACTGTCTACCAGCAATGCCTAGTCAACATTTGTACAACACTCTGCCCAGCAAGAGCAAAATGCACACTCCTGGAAGGAGTTCATGAAACACACAGCAAGACAGACTATATCCTGGACCATAAACAAACCTGTACAAATTTGAAATAAAAAATTGAAATGAGGGGTGCCTGGGTGGATCAGTGGGTTAAGCATTTGACTTCAGCTCAGGTCATGATCTCAGGGTCCTGGACTCGAGTCCCACTTGGGGCTCCCTGCTTAGCAAGAAGTCTGGTTGACCCTCTCCCTCTTCCTTTGCCCCTCCCTGGCCCCTGCTCACTCTCTCTCTCTTTCTCTTTCAAATAAATAAATAAATCTTTTTAAAAAATTGAAACCATACAGTATGTTTTCAGACCATAGTGGAATCAAATTAAAAATCAGTTAACAGGAAGAAAGCAAGAAAATGTCCAAACATTTTGAAAGTAAACAACAGACATTGAAATAATTCATGGGTCAGAGAAGAAGTCTCATGGAAAAATCTTAGAGTACATGGAACTGACTACAAATAAAAATACAACATATCAAATGTTGTGGGATAGAGCTAATATAGTGTCCAAAGAAAAATTTATAATATAAAATGCTTACATTAAAATGAGGAAAGCTGCCAAATAAATAAACTAAGATTCTATCGCAAGAAACTGAAAAAAGAAGAGCATGACAAATCCAAAGCCAACAGAAAGAAATAATAAAGGTAAGACTAGGAATCAATGAAATTGAACATAGAAAAGCAAAAAAGGAACTCACAGTGATCATGTGGAACCCAAATTTTAAAATATAATACCATTTATAGGACGCGGATCTTGGAATGCTCAAAATACTGATTAAAAGAAGAAATAAAACTCCCTATTTGAGGATGACATGATAATCTACATAGAAAATACCAAGGGGGGCACCTGGGTGGCTCAATGGGTTAAGCCTCTGCCTTCGGCTCAGGTCATGATCTCAGGGTTCTGGGATCGAGTCCCGCATCGGGCTCTCTGATCAGCAGGGAACCTGCTTCCTTCTCTCTCTCTGCCTGCGTCTCTGCCTACTTGTGATCACTCTCTGTCAAATAAATAAATAAAATATTTTTTAAAAAAAGAAAATACCAAGGAATTAAAATGTCTCAGTGGCTCAGTCAGTTACATGCCTGCCTTCTCGTCAGGTCATGATCCCATGGTCAGGGATTGAGTCCAGCATTGGGCTCCTTGCTCAGCAAGGGAGCCTGTTTCTCCCTCTGACTGCTGCTCCCCCACTTGTGCACTCCCCCCCCCCCCGCCGACAAATAAATAAATAAATAATTTTTTAAAATACCAAGGAATCTACAAAAAAATCTCTTAGAACTAATAAATCATTTCAACAAGGTCACAGGATACAACATCAACATACAAAACTCAATTGTATTTCTACATATTTGCAACGAACACACAGACACCAAAATTTAAAACATGACACCATTTCCAAATGCTCCTTCACAAATAAAATACTTAAGTGTACAGGACTTAGATGCTGAAAATTACCAAATGCTGACAAAAAAAAAAAATAGAGGATCCAAATAAATAAAGAGGCATAACATGTTTATGCAATTGAAAACTTGATCTAATAAAGATATCAATTCTCCCCAAACTGATAAACAGATTTAACGCAACCCCTAACAAAATTCCAGCAAGGTTTTTTTGTAGGTATAGACAAGATTATTCTAAAATTTATATAGAAAGGCAAGTGAACTAGAAAAGCTAGAATAATTGTGAAAAGAAAGAAGTTGGAAGGCTCAGTCTACCCAATTTCAAGACATAGTCTATAGCTACAATAATCAAGATTGTGTGACACTGACAGAGGAACAGACACATAGGTCAATGGAACGGAATTGAGAATCCAGACATAGCCACTTATAATTACAGAGAATGGATTTTTGATAAAGGTGCAAAAGCAATTTGATAGAAGAAGGATAGATTTTTTAATAAATGGTGCTGGAGCAATTGGACATCCATCAGCAAAACTATGAACTTGCTTGACCTAACCACATCCTACAGAAAAATTAATTCAAACTGGGTCATAGATTTCAATGGAAAGTATAAAACTATAAAACATTTATAAGAAATCATAGGAGAAAAGCCCCTGGGGTCTAGGGCTAAGTGAAGAGTTCTTATACTTGACACTAAAACCATGATCCATAAAAGGAAAGACATTGATTCTGCAAAAGACCTGTTCAGAAGATGAAAGACGAACGAGTTACCACCCGGGAGAAAGTATTTGCAGGCCACATATCTAACACAGAACTAGTATCGAGGATATATAAAGAGCTTTCCCAGCTCCAGAATTAAACACAACCAAACATTGCCCTGAGGAGGACAGACAGTGAGATTATAAGCACATGTTTAATCATCAGAGAACAACCATTAACCTGCTCTTCCTGCCAATCATTAGCCAAACCTCCTGATTCTTCTGAGACCATCCCCGGCCCCCTCTTATCTGCCTTGTCCCTCCTCTCCTATCCCAAGCCTGCCTTCCCTGGTTTGGTCCTCGTAAGCTCTCTCCATTCCTAAATCAGCACTCCCTTCCACTCCACGCTATGGGCCTTATCTTGCTGTCAGAAGGAAGGCAATTGTGGACAGTAAATGCCACCAAGTCAGGCTGGCATGGAGAAGGGAGGCAGGGTGGTGAAGGGATGGGGGACTGGCAGTCAGGGACGGGGTTGGGGGACGGCGGGTCAAGGGACAGACATAGCTGGGTGCAGGTGGAAGAATCTATCCGGTGCTCCCTTATCACATCAGAGACCACCAGATTCCTTCCTTTCCCTGCTCAGGTCTGCGAGAGGAGCTGATACATGGGCTAACTTGAGTTTTTCTATTCCTGAAGCAGCCAAATGTTTTTGCCACTGGAATCCGTGTTAAATGTGCCATTTAATTACCAGCAGGCTGACCTAGAGTTATTTCACAGCCAAATAGAATCAAAGTGGGGCTGGGATGGCTTGTCAAGGGGTGGGCCAAAGTATCCACTGCGGGGGGGGGGGGGGAATTGCTGTGTGTGTGTGTGTGTGTGTGTGTGTGTGAGAGAGAGAGAGAGAGAGAGAGATCTATAGGGAGAGATGTAATTGGTGTGTGTGTGTGTATGCATGTGATCTATCATGACAGTTGTGATTGGGGTGTGTGTGTGTGTGTGTGTGTGTGTGTGTGTGTGTGTGAGAGAGAGAGAGAGAGAGAGATCTATAGGGAGAGATGTAATTGGTGTGTGTGTGTGTGTGTGTGCGCACGCCTGTGTGTATGCATGTGATCCATCGGAACAGTTGTGATTGGGGTGTGTGTGTGTGTGTGTGAGAGAGAGAGAGAGATCTATAGGGAGAGATGTAATTGGTGTGTGTGTGTGTGCGCGCACGCCTGTGTGTATGCATGTGATCCATCGGGACAGTTGTGATTGGGGGGGGTGTGTGTGTGTGAGAGAGAGAGAGAGAGATCTATAGGGAGAGATGTAATTGGTGTGTGTGTGTGTGTGTGTGTGTATGCATGTGATCCATCGGGACACTTGTGATTGGGTGTGTGTGTGTGTGTGTGTGTGTGTGTGAGAGAGAGAGAGAGAGAGATCTATAGGGAGAGATGTAATTGGTGTGTGTGTGTGTGTGTGTGTGTGTGTATGCATGTGATCCATCGGGACACTTGTGATTGGGTGTGTGTGTGTGTGTGTGTGTGTGAGAGAGAGAGAGAGAGAGATCCACAGGGAGAAATTTAATGTGTGTGTGTGTGTGTGTGTGTGTGTGTGTAGGAGAGAGAGAGAGATTCACAGGGAGAGATGTAATTGGGGGGTGGGGGCACGTGCAAGAATAGGGACAGATGTGCCCAGAACTTTAACAGTGGAGGGTGGAGACCTTCAGGATCCTTTGAAACTCCCAGGTGGAATCCAGGTCGGACACACATCCTGAATGGACCTTTCCTGCCCAGCCAGGATATCCTGTGTTTGTCAAAAGGACCGCACAGGGAAGCCCTGACCATTGTCCTTCCCTAAATCTGCCAGTCAGCCCTTCCCCAGCCTGAGGCAGCCGCCCCAGACAGAGGAAGAGTAACTCTGGAAACGGTGTTATCAGCATCCTCCGTGGACTTCCTCACCTCCTCTCCAGCCCCATTAGCCCCAAGCTCCTAGCATCCTCAAACAGAAATTGGGGAAGCTGAGATGGGGTCATCGCCCCAGACCCAGCCCCCTCTCTTTTGCCAAGCCCTAGCCCTGCGCAGCTCTGAGTGAGCAGCTGAAGGCTGCGGGCGGGAATCTGGAGCAAGAGATGGAGCCCCAGCTGGGGCCCAAGGCTGTCGGCCTCTGCCCAGGCCGCCTAGTGCTGCTGCTGTGGGTCTCAGCCCTGAGCTGTTCTCTTTCCTCGCTGGCTTCTCCCTCTCCTTCTCTGGTGCCCCGAAGCAGAACCAGCTACAGTTTGGGAAGGACTTTCCTCGGTCTTGATAAATGCAATGCCTGCATCGGGACATCAATTTGCAAGAAGTTCTTTAAAGAAGAAATAAGGTCAGAATCTCCGTTCGATAATTCGGAGGGGCAAACTCCTGTTCTCTTCACTTGATGATGGCCAGGAGGCAATTTCAGTGGGGGGAGCTGAAGCAAAGTCATGTAATCAGAGCAGTGATGGGTTGAAGTTGGGGTGAGAAGGGGGAAAAGGAATGAAGTTAAGTGCTAGCCCTAAATGCTAAATCCAAAGTTTTCTTTTGAAGTGGGAGCTTAAAGTGTCCTTTTCTATGAATGGAGTAGCCCGGGATCATTGATTTACCAAGTTCATTTCTCATAAAAAGAGGGAAATAGAATTAATAGAAGGCCTACTATGTGATGGACATTTTAAAGCTTATTTTTTATTCTTTCCACATCACTATCCTAGAACGTTAATGTTTAGCACTCATTACTTAAAGAGTGACCAGAGCAAGATTAAGTGACTTGCCCAAGGTCACCACCTAGTAAGGGGCAGATCTGGGATTCAAACCAGGGCAGTTTACTTCAAAGTTTTGAAACCAATTTTCTTATCCAGAGGACAACCCAAGTTTAGTGAATGGTGATGCATTTGGAGCTCACCAAAGGATGGTATCACACTCTGGAGTTCAAGCCTGTCAGTACAGAGTCAATGAGTCTTGACGACAGTCAAGACCCAGTAGGTGCTCCAATGGCATTGCTGTAACTCTTGGTCATTGCCCTCAAGGGGCTCAGGAGGAGAGAGCCATGTTACAAATAACAATAATAAGATGTGGCCTGAAATATACAGGATCTCTGGGAGTTCTAAGGAAGGGGGATATTAATTCTAAATGGGGGCTGGGGAAAGCATTCAGAGCAAGGCCTTTAAAGGGTGAGCCAAAATTTAGGAAATAAGCTTAAGGTAGAAGGACCAGCTAAAGCAATGGCCCAGGGTGTGGGGAGAGGAGAGAAGCACTTAGTGGTTGGAGCACGGGACCAATGTGGAGAAGTGGTCAAGGAAGCTATTGGAAGAGGCAGATGGGGAAGGGGCCTCGAATGCCATGCCAAGGAATTGGGACCTTCACCCGTGGGCCAGCAGTTCCCCGCCTCTTCGAGACCTTTTGTAATAGGCCTTTTCTCCTCAGCCCTCCTCCAGGAACCTATCTGAGGCATGTAAGATTTGGTGACCAAACAAACAGCATTAATTTACAATAATTTGATTTTCAGTCTGTACTAACCGAAGACATATTTGATTATTCAACTAAATTACTAAACAGATAAAATGAATGGAAAATATCAATAAAAAATGTGGAGCTTTTGCGAGATGATAGATATTGTATTGATGTGGACTTTCACCATTAGGTCTTATTTTTTTTAAAGATTTTATTTATTTGCCAGAGAGAGAGAAAGAGAAGGAGAGAGAGAAAGCGAGTACACACAAGTAGGCAGAGAGGCAGGCAGAGGCAGCGAGAGAAGCAGGTTCCCTGTCGAGCAAGGAGCCAGATGCGGGACTCGATCCCATGACCCCGGGGATCATGATCTGAGCCGAAGGCAGTGGCTTAACCCACTGAGCCACCCAGGTGTCCCCCCATTAGGTCTTTTTTTAAGGCATCTCTAATGGTGAAGAGTTGAAAGACTTTCCAACTGGCGAAACTCTATTGCAGGCAATGGCAAAGGAGTTTAGTGGGGTAGAGATAAGATGAGACTTGTGTTTTGGAAGAATCTTCTGGAAGGCAATGTGAGTCCGCCTTTGATTCATGTTATGATCTCAAGGTCCCAGATTGGAGCACCACCGTAGGCTTCCTGCTCAGTGGGGAGTCTGCTCCTTCTCCCTCTGCTCCTCCCCTGCCACCCTGCTCATGCACTCTCTCTCACTCTCAAATAAATAATTTTTTAAAAAAATAAAAAATAATAATAATTTTAAAAAGGAAAGCAGCGTGCAGGATGGATTGGTTGACATTGGCAGGGGCAGCCGGGTCAGTTCTCCTAGCCCAGGAGAAAGGTCAGTGGGAACAACGCAGGGCAAGAAGGATGCCAGTGGGTTCAGCTAGAGAAGTCATTTTGTTGACCAACTCAGTGTGACAGAAAGATGGGAATGTTGAAAGTGAACACAAGATTGCCATCCCGCCTAAGAAACGGGATGGGAAGGAACAAGAACATGGATGAAGTGGGGCTGATTTCTCAAAGAAAGGAAGTGGGGAGAACATGGACAGATTTTTCTGACAGGAGGGAGGGACATTATGGGAGTCAACAGGAGAGTCCGAGGGTCACATCCTCCCCAAGGTAACTAAATAAGAGTATATGAATCGTATAGTTGACTCTTCACCAAGTGGCAATAAATGAAATTTTTCTCACCAGGCAGGTATTGGCTGAATTTTCCCTGAATTCCCATTTCCCCACATGGGTTTGTGTTCCATTCAAGTTCAGGATATTACCTCAGCTCCCTCAGAATTTATGTTCCATGTGCGTCCGAAAGGGATGTGTCCAGAGACAGGCAGGAAAGCACTGGGTGGGGCAGGTTGCGGTTTAGGGTTCTCCACGTTGAGAACGTCCATTCCTCAAGTTCAGCTGCAGAGAGAGACAGTGAGTGGTTGTGAGGACGTGGACTTGTTTATAATTCTTTACAGCAGAAGCAACTGTTTCTTTATTTTAAAAGTAATAGCTATTTATTTTAGAATTTTCAAGAAATATCAAAGAAAGCACAAAATGAAAATCATGTATAATTCCTCCTTCATTATATATCCTTGCCCCTTTTTTCTAAGTATGGATTTAAATTTTTTTTTCAGCAAAAATGTGATCATCCTATGTACACTTTTCTATAAACTTTAACTTAACAGTATATCAGGAACATGTTTCCACATTACTAACTGTTCTTCAACGTCAGCCATAGAGGCATTTTTCTAGATTATCTCCTTTGGCAAGGAAAACAAAAGTAAAATTAAACTCTTGGGACTGCACCAAAACAAAAAACCTTTGCACAGCAAAGGAAACCAGCAATAAGACAAAACAAAAAAAAACAACCCACCAAATGGGAGAAGATAGTTGCAAATGATACAACCACAATATGATTTTCAATGGCTTTGCGGTATTCAATCACATCAGTCAACCATAATTTAACTAATCCACTGCTGTGAGACAGCTAGGTATTTTTTTTTCTTTTCAGTATTATAAACAGTGTTATGCAGAACATCCTTATTGCTAAATTTTTGTGCACATCAATCATAAATTCCTATGACAGATTCTCAAAAGTGGAAAATTCTGGGTCACCAAAAAAAGTGCATTTTTAGGAGACTTTATATATGTATATATCTCCAAATGGAGACTTCTACCTATAGAGCTCACTTCTTGCATGCTCACAAATATTTAATATTACTGCTATTCTTAGTTTGTATGTCTTCTGAGTTCAGCCTTTTTCTTCAGGCTTACTGGTCATTTCTTTTAAGGGGTGGGCTTGTAGAATTCATTTCTTTAAATTAATTAATTTTTTATTTAAATTCAATTAGCCAACATATAGTATGGGCCATTTCTATTTCTTGTTTGCTAAATTGTCTGTAAGTTCATATCTTTACCTCTCTTTCTAAGAGTGTTCCCTTGTTCATCTCCAAATATTTTCCCACTTTAACAAATGACTATGATGATAACATTAGGAAAAGGCCCAACCAAACTCTCAGATGAACACATCTTTCCTTCTAACCCTTATCTTCTCTTTGGCAAAAATGCTAATGATAAATTTGTTGCTTCTCATACCCAACCGTTGACCTTTGAACATTTCCATGTTTTGGGTACCAGTTTCCCCATGCGTTCCTTGTCGACTTTCAAGTCCTGAATGAAAAAAAGTTAAGGAAAGCCAGAAAAAAAGAGTAAACCTGATTGACATAGTCTTCCTGCTGAAAACATACCTATCTGTGAATTCCTAATCAATCGTGCCAGCTGGCGAGATCAACCAGGAAACTGATGGATCAGAATTCATCTATGTGCAGGTCATAGGTTGGGGAGAAAGGTGGAGGCGGGGGACTTAACAGCAGTATTTCTGATCAAATTACTCCTAGGGATTCCTGGCCTCTCACCAAGACAGGTGCTTTTCCTGCCCTTCCTGAACTCACTTGGACTTGCATCCCCACCCCCCAACTCCCAAAGTCTAAAAAGAAGTTTAAATGCTTCTGAGTAGTGGAGGGGTTGCAGTAAAGTAAGTTAATCATTAGGCTCGTTTTTGCCTTCTCTTCTCCATTGCCCTCATCTGTCTCTTTTATCTCAGAAGATCATAGTAATGATTGCTTTAACTCACTTTCTGGAATTAATTCGGGGTCTCAGGAGCTGCAGGGCCCCAGAGCTTATGGCAAAAACATCCATGTACACATTCCGTCATCCACGCATGCGCCCATCCACTCATTAACCCATTCATTCAAGCATCCGTTCATGCATCCTTCCACCCAACCATCCCTCTGCAGCCAGCCACCCAGCTAGTCCTCCTCATTTCCCTCCATTCACTAATCATCCCTCTATACATCCAAATACACATCCATCCATCCATCCATCCATCCATCCTCCTAAAATACACTGGGCACAAACTTCACACCCAGCCCTCTGCTAGGCACTGAGTGACCAAGTTGAAGGAAGCCCAGTTGTAGCCTTGTAGCAGGAGTTTAGTTTCCACTGGGAAAACAGTGATGACACTGGGAAAATGGAAGAAAGTATCTCAGACAAAGGGATGGGCACATGCCCAGATGAGTCGAAGCTCTGAAGTACAAAATGACATGGCTTAGCCAAGGATGATCACTGATTCGGTGAGAAAAAACAAGGTTGGAAAGGGGAGCAGCAGGAGATGGGCCCAGAAAGAACGCTGTGAATTGCTCTAAGTAGTGTGACAGGTGTCCTGAGAGCTTTTGGGAAGACGCTGGATGCTTTAAGAGTTCTAGGCATACCTGAGGGATGGAGAAGAAGAAAGGGAGGCAAGAAATATTTAAGAAGGCATGTCTCCAAACTTAGTGTTTGACAGAATACAAGCATGAGGAACATGCTAGAGAAAAGAGTGTTTTATTCTCATTGCAGCGCTGTCGCTCTGCCCCACGCCTCCACCCTGTCCTCCATGTTGAGGGGTTTGGGTAGATTGGACCACATGAGATTTTTGCTTTCTTCCAGCTCTGGAAACTATGATACTCCTAGGTACGACCCCTAATAATGTTACCTACCAATCTGTTCCCACAAACGAAGTCATAGAAAGGACGACAGGGGACTAGGCCATGGCAAAGCACTTGAGATTGTGAGTTCTGGAGTCTTGAATGCCGCTTCCTCCAATTTCTGGTTGTATGACTTTGGACAAATCACTTCTCTGTGCCTCAGTTTCCTCATCTGTATGATTAAGAATACTACTGACTTCACAGGTTCACTGCCAGGTTTAACTGAATAATTACACATGAAGCATTTAGCACAGTGACTGGCATGCCTAAGTGTTTCATACATGCGTGTTGTGACAATCGATGTCTAAGAGAGCTACCTATCATAAATCCTCGGTCACAAGCCTTTCAAGGGGTTAAACCCCCAGGAACAAGAGCAGCTATAGGAAACAAGCAGATAGGCCTGCCTCGGGACCCTCTGCCCTTCTTTATCCTCTTAGAGGGGAGGATCATTCCCAATGGTTGTCCTAAGAAAGCCGGTAAAATTGATTCACTGCTGATTTATAATGTTTCATCTTTTTTTATTTTTTATTTTTATTTATTTTTTTTAAGATTTTATGTATTTATTTGAGGGAGAGAGCATGAGCTGGGGAGAGGTAGAAGGAGAGGGAGAAGCGGGATCCCCGCTGAGCAGGGAACCCAATGCAGGGCTCGTCATATGGTTCCAAGACCCAGCCATTAGTCAGAAGTTGGGCTGTTTCTAGAACCAATGTTGAGGAAGGGGAAAGATCATGGGCTCTACTGACTGATGGCCCTGGATCTGCACCTCTGCTCGGCAATGTATTGTCTGAACTTGAGCGAGGTCCTTAAGCTCTGTAAGCCACTGTAAGCTCCCCCTGCTTGTGTGCATGCTCTCTCTTTCTGTCAAATAAATACATTTTTTACATCTTTAAAAATATATATATATTAAAAGAAAAAATAAATAAATAAAAGGGCCCTTCTTCCAGGTTTGACAGCTGGCTGGCCTCCCCCCTTGGACTGCCTCCTGACTACCTGCCTTCTTACCCTGCAAATTACTCGGATGATTCCAAAACCTGGCGCCCCGTGGAGGTCTCCAGGCTGGCCAGCAAACAGCAGAGTGACATCTCGGACAGGAGAATCTGTGCCTCTGCGGCAGCCCCAGAAACCTGCAGCATCGAGCGCATCCTGCGGAAAACCAGGAGGTTCCAGAAATGGCTGCAGGCCAAGCGTCTCACACCGGAACTGGTGCAGGTGAGTGTGCTGGTAGTGGGGTGGAAGACAAAGGGGCAAGGCAGAGGGAGACATCTATTCTCAGTTCTGTGTGGGGAATAGGAGTCACGGCCCGTCTGAAGTGGGACCAAACCATGTCAAAAAGCAGAGTGGCTTGTGACAAGACGGTAACTAGGTAGCTTTTTTTTTTTTTTAAGATTTTATTTATTTATTTGACAGAGAACACAAGTGGGCAGAGAGGCAGGCAGAGAGAGAGAGAGAGAGAGAGAGAGAGAAGCAGACTCTGCACTGAGCAGAGAGCCCGATGCGGGGCTCGATCCCAGGACCCTGGGATCATGACCTGGGCTGAAGGCAGAGGCTTTAACCCGCTGAGCCACCCAGGTGCCCCTATACAGCTTTATTTACAGGGATCTTTCCCCTTGTCATCCTCCACTCTCGCTGACATGACACACACCACCCCCCACCGTTGCAACTATTTGGGAAACAATTTCTGGCTGCTCTCTCTGGTCTGAAGAACCCACAGGCTGACCCTCACCAACCTTCCTCCTCCCCCCCACCCAGGGTTTCGCTCACCCTGCAACCTTCTTGGGGAACCTTTGCCAACCTCCAGACCATGTCCTCTCTTTTTTTTTTTAAAGATTTTATTTATTTATTTGACAGACAGAGATCACAAGTAGGCAGAGAGGCAGGCAGAGAGAGGGGGAAGCAGGCTCACTGCTGAGCAGAGAGCCAGATGTGGGGCTCGATACCAGGACCCTGAGATCATGACCTGAGGCAAAGGCAGAGGCTTAACCCACTGAGCCACCCAGGCGCCCCAGACCATGCCCTCTCTTGGAAGCTCTTCTAGATACCCTGTTTCACCATCCAGAAAGCCCATTTTAAACATCAGCTTCCTCGCCCAATGCCCACCAGAAAGAAGAACCAAACCTGAGTCATGGCATAAACAGGCTCTGCTAATACAGCTCCCTCTTCCCATCTGAGAGCTCCCACTAGCTCCCCGCTGTAGGCTGCCTCCAGGACTTGAGCACATCGCTGATGCCCTCATACCTTGCTTTGGTTCCCAACCCCTGTGCTCTGGTCCCCGGGATCCTGATTCCTCGGCCAAACCAACACAACCATGTTCCTCCCCACACACCCCACTGGGCCACTGATGGCAGAAGGCGCCCCCTCAGAGGACTGAGGGGTGTCTCTCCTTCAGCCAAGATGGGAAAGAAGAGTTTCACCCCAACCTGAGGCTGCCTGAGGGACTTCTGAGCACTCAGACCTTCCCTTGGCCTCATCAAGATGAGGGACACCAGCAAAGAACCAGTCCCTGGATGTGTCATACATGACATAAGACCACCTGGCTTTGTTCTTGGGTTGTGTGAGCACTGCTTTGCAATCAGGAGTAATCAAGCTGTGAAAACATGGCTGCCATCTGACATCGAGCTTTCCAGTGGGAGCATTTTGCACCCTGCACTCTATGAATCTCACTGCTCTGGGGTGGGGCGAGAAGGAGCCCAAGAAGTCAAGCCCTTCCCAGGCCAAGGAGGTGGTGGTGGGATCCAACATTCATGTCTTGGAGTTTGCACAGGAGACAGGAAGTGGAGGAGGCTCAGGTGAGAAGAACCTGCCCACCCCTTTCTGGGGCTGCTCAACACTGAGCAGAACACGTTAACAGAAGACAGATAACAAAGCCCCCACCATGGTCCACACCATACATAAAATCTCCCTGTGCCTCTCTTCCTGCACCAGTAGACAGACCCTCCACGCACTGGCCTGGGTACCTGTCATCTGCCATTTGTTGGCCACAGCAAGTACCAAGCCACAGGAAGGACCAATGTGAGACCTTTTCCACTTTGCCTCAACTATACGCTCAGGAACGAGTGAAAGTCCCCAGGAAAATCTAAACAAGATACACATGGAATTGTTTGAGGACCCCCTCGAAAATCCCATCACCTCTTTTTGTCCCCATCATGGACAGGTCCCACGCTAAAGGACACAAATCCCCTAAGGTACTGGTTCCAGACTTACCTCCACTCAGGACCCTGGACAACACACCAAAGGACATCTGGGGGGCTCAGGATACACTTGAGATCCCATAGAACGTGGCCAGACTGACTTTGAACTAAGGAAAGCTCCCTCTTTCCTTCAGCTTCTAGAGATTTCCATAATAACAACCCCCCAGGGATTACCCCAGCCCCCCACCCCAGCAAGTCCAAAGCAACCTGCCCAGCACATCTAGCATCACCCACCATGATGAGTGTAGACACTGGGTTTAGATAAAAGATCTCTAGGGTCCAGAAACTCTTCCTGGGCTCTGCCACTCGAAGCTGGGGTGAAACAGGAAGAAGCAGAGACCCAGGAAGAACAAAGAGCTGCCACTTCCCGTGCTCCTGGTCAACAAGCTTCAACAAGCTTCAACACTGTGCTTTATCTTGGGGACACAAAATGAATCTTGCACAAGCTCCACCTCCAGGAGCAGGTGGCCCAACAGTGAGTACAGGTAAGAACACAAACCACCACAAAGCAATGTGGTAGATGTTACGGTGATTCTCAGTAAGGAAACAGAGGAGAAACCATTGACTTGGGTCCTTCACTCTTCAACCAGGTGACCTGGCCTTTAAGCGCAGGACTTCTCTGCTTTGCCCCAACATCCTTCCTCCCAAAGTGGGTTGGGGAGGGAGGCCTGATGGATGATCTCCAAGAACATCCCAGCTCTGACATTCTCCGACTTGAGCTGACTCTGCTTCACTTATTTTTTAACAAATCCTGATGAACGACTGCCGTCAGCAGGTGCTCTGATGGGTTCCTTGATTTCCTACTTCTTTTTTTTTTATTTTATTTATTCATTTGAGAGAGAAAGAGAGAGAGAGAGAGAACATGAGCAGAGGAGAGAGGCAGGGGCAGACTCCCCGCTGAGCAGGGAGTCCAACAGGGGGCTCAATCCCAGGACCCGGAGATCACAACCTGAACCAAAGGCAGACGCTTAACCCACTGAGCCACCCAGGAGCCCCTTGGTTTCCTACTTCTCAAAGGGCAGCAAATAGTGTCTCTCCTACCCAATTCATTCATCCTAATGAGCTAATAAGTACAAAGATGTTTTAGAAAAAGTCCATCGCCATCGAAATACACGGCAATGTTATTATACTGAGAGATCTCTTTCTTCAGTGTGTTGTGCTAAAATCTGCTTGACCAAATTCATCCTCTCGCTCTAACATGCAGCCAAACCAGGTTTCCTTCTTTTTGCCAAAAGCACCTCCATTAACAACACCCCATTAAGACACATCCAAAGTCACAACCATTTAAACTTTTTAGCTAACTCATCTTTTCATCCCCACCGGAGATTTTTTCTTTCTTTTTTTTTCTAAATTTAAATTCAATTAGCCAATGTAAAATACATCATTCTTTTCCTTTTCTTATTAAAAAAAATGAAAAATATCAGCAGCCATCTTTTTTTTTAAAGATTTTATTTATTTATTTATTTGACAGAGAGAGAGATCACAAATAGGCAGAGAGATAGACAGAGAGAGAGATGAGGAGAAGCAGGCTCCCTGCTGAGCAGAGAGCCCTATGCGGGACTCGATCCCAGGCCCCTGGGATCACGATCCGAGCCGAAGGTAGAGGCTTAACCCACTGAGCCACCCAGGTGCCCCTATCAGCAGCCATCTTATAAATGCTGAACAAAGTCCGTTTTTCCTCCATCTACCAAAGATCAAGGTTATGGGCACCCCGTTTGGAAACACTTCCTCCCTCTCCTGTCCTCCTTTCCAGAGACACTTCCACCTTAGGATTCCGCAGAATGGCCTAAAGTGTTCTGCCCCTTTTCCCTCCCGGGCCTTATTCCAGGCAGCACCCAAGCTCCACACTTTCCTTCTTAGCAAAACTCACCTCCCAGACAGTTTGAAATGGATCCGTCATTGCCAAAGGTGGGTGTGGGGGGAACTCACCTATCTGCCCCAGACAGTTGAAAATGAGTGTTCACACAAAAACTCACACGTTGAATGTTCACGGCAGCCCTGGTCACAAGAGCCAAAAGGCGGGAACAACCCACACATCCATCAACTGATGGATGAATAAATAAAACATGTTATTGCCACACAATGGTCCTGATACCCGCTATCAGGGTAGCTTCAAAACATGAAGCTTCAAAACATTACGCTAAGTTAAGGAGGCCAATGCAAAAGGACAAATACTGGAGGATTCCCTGTAGAGGAGATGTCTAGAATGGGCAGACCCATAGAGACAGAAAGCAGATTAACTGAGAGGGAGAATTAGGAATGAATGCTTCATGGGCACAGGGTGTCTGTTGAGGGTGATGGAAAAATCCTGGACTTAGAGAGTGGTGACAATTGTACAACCTTATGATTATACTAAAAGCCATTGAATTATACACCTTAAAATGGCTAGAGTGGTACATTTTAAGCTATGTGAATTTCACCTCAGCTTAAAAAAAAAAAAAAAAAGGAAGGATAAATACCATAGAAACGTCACCAATCCTGTGACTTTATTCCCATGGAGCCCCAAGAGGTGATGGGCAGCGAATCCAATAATTTAATTCATGCTAGGATGTTAACAGCTAATAACATTTCACTGTGAGCTCTCCAAGAAAACCAATATGGTAATACTTGTCCATCCCATAACTATCTCACACCTTCCTAATACATCCTTGCATCCTCCCCCCCACACACACACAAAATCCAGATGTGCCCCCAGAATCCTTCTCAGTGATGCTCCAGGCAAGTAGCCTATTTCAGGGGGACTGTTCATCCCAGATTTGGCCGAACAGCTCGGCTGGCCCCAGGAATTCTCTCAACCATGACTTGAGTGGGTGTTCCCTGATTTTCTCAAAAGCCACTTTCCAACCAGGATCTAGGCCAGGGCCCTCCAGTGTGTGTGTGTGTGTGTGTGTGTGTGTGCGCGCGCGCGCGCGCGCGCGCACGTTTGGAGAAAGAAGAAGGGGCCGCAGGGAACCCATAGGTTTGCTCAGAGAACTAACAAGGGAGAGAAGAGAAACAGTCAAAGAAATAAAAGAGAATTTAAAGGGTTGGGGGTGGGGTTGTGACCGGTGCGGGGCCTTCTGAACTTTGATGGTGAGCTCTGCTTATAAATAAATAAAGCCGGCTTGGATGAAAAGCCCCAATAGTCAACAGCCAGGGAGTCCAGGGAGTCCGTGGCTCCCCCGCTCCTGCAGGGCCAAGAGCTGCTTTGTATTAAGGACACTTCCTCGAGTCACGAAAAATCAGGGACCAGAAAAATCAGCCAGAGGGTGAAACAGTGCAGTGTGTGTGTGTGTGTGTGTGTGTGTGTGTGTGTGTGTGTTTGACTTACGCTAATAAAACTGTGACTTTTCTGCTTGGAAAAACTGCATTGTTCTGTGGGAATATCCCACAGCCTAAATTACTAGCCCACAGACAGAACCACAGCCAAGAACACCACCCTGTTTATCATGATCTGCCTGTTCGAAAAACCACAAAGAAGGCTTCCTCTGCTGTTATGCCAAGTGCAAAGAGGCAACCACCCCAGCAGTGCGTGGCTAATCGGAGGAAAACACATATCCCCCATTGGGTCCGCCTCCCATGCCCTCAACTACTGGCTGCTTCTGACATTGTTCTCAACACAGACCCTGTTTTTCCCTCCAGTGGGAACAGAATCCGTGGCCACGCAGCCTGTTCTCCCACTAGGTGGCAGTATAGAGTCTTCAGGCCGCTACCTTCAAACAAGGATGGCTGGCAATTTTACTCCGCCCGTCTTGGTAATTTTTAAAAAAAGAGATAAGAGCAAATTTAGCAAAACACATGTTAACCATTTAATCGGAGTATGGTTTTAGAGGTAAATACTAAAATAAAACTCATTTGTACTTGTAGTTATTGTACCTGTACTTGAAGTTAATACTTACACTTGAAGTTAATTCAAAAATACTTAAGGAGGGTTTGCAGGACCTATGTGAGGCCCTAGGAGGGTATTAGGGTGTGGAGACAAGGTCCCGGCACTCTGGGAGACGACACCCCGCTGGGGCGGGGAGCCCATTGTGATAGGAGACGGGTTATGATAACGTCTTTGAACGAAGATGAAAATCTTAAGTTAGAGTCACAGCTAGTTTTCAGACCATAAGGATTTTAATCTCTCACAGGCTACCAGGTCAAGGACCCTTCCAAAAAGTTACATTTAAAAAAAAATAATAACATGGCCACATTGATGCTAGAAAAAGAAAAATAGCTGATCCATGGCCATACCATTTTCATACTGATCTAATAACAGAGTCAAAGATGAAATGAGTATCAATGAAAAAAGAAATATCAGCTAGCGACTAAAAGTGCCTGGCCAGTCCCACATAGGTCTATTCCCGGAACATCAGCACATACCCTCTGGCTGACCCATGTTTGGAGAGCAGAGGCCCTTCCGAGGTCCACTGTGGTCATGAGACTCTGCTTCCCATGACACTTGGGTGGTACTCATGGTCCTTTGTTTGTGGCCCAGGGGAGTATCAGGAGCCAATTGGAGAGAGATTACAGGTCTTGGATCTGAGCTCCGCCCAGCCCATTTTTCTCCCTTCAGTCACAGCACCGATGACAGTTGAAACAACGAAGGCTTTGGATCATGGGTTTCGTAGAGGATTGCAGGCACAGAGAGACTTCACTACCTCAGCATGTGTGACAACAACGTTATCTGGAATGGGATGGAGACTATTTCCAGCCTCCATTTTATCATAGGCTCGTGGAAAAGGGACTAACAGATCACTCAGCCTGTCTGCTCAAATGAGCCCCAAATTACTCCTGAGGGACCTTGCAAGTGAAAAGAAGACAGTGAAAGGTGTTCCCCACCTTGACGAAAACAAGTTGGGAAATTGAAGAGAGGCAAGAGAAGACTCAGGGAAGGTAGATGTGAGATGAGTCACCAGGGGTTCCTTCCCAGTGAGTTCCAATGGAGAATAGAGGCAGCCCAGTGAGTTCCAATGGAGAATAGAGGCAGCCCAGTGAGTTCCAATGGAGAATAGAGGCAGCCCAGTGAGTTCCAATGGAGAATAGAGGCAGCCCACAGCCACAGCAGAACTAAAGGCTGGACAAACATCAAGATGGACCAGCCAAAGCAGGCTCTGCCTTCACGGGGCTCTCAGCTTTCCCTGGACTTGGCTGTTAGCCAGCCAAACCTGTTCTTCAATAAATCAAGCCATCCTTTGTTCTTGCTATGATTTCTTTCTTTGCTATTTCAATATCCCTATTTTGACATATGCTGGAACAAAAACGTTTGCTTGGCTCAGAGGCCTGAGAATTGGTTGTTTCTCTGAATATGCCTGCATAATACAAAGTAAACAGAGGTTGAATTATATAACTTATGATAGATATCTAGAAAGAAAGATAGACCATCACTTGAAAAAATTAATGATGAAAATAACTAGTAAGTTGATTGGGTTCTAAAAACAGTTTATTAGGCCACAAAACCTCTCAATAAATTTCAAAAAGTAGAAATAACATGGACCACTTTCTCTGATTAAAAGGCAATAGCAGGGAGTGCCTGGGTGGCTCAGATGGTTAATCGTCTGCTTTGGCTCAGGGTATGATCCCTGGGTCCTCAGATCGAGCCCCCACGTTGGGCTCCCAGCTCAGTGGGGTGTCTGCCTCTCCCTCTGTCTTTCCCCCTGCTTGTGCTCTTCTCTGTCTCTGTCTCTCTTTTTTAAAATCTTTAAAAAAGCAAAATAAATAAAAGGCAATAACATCACACATTAACAATAATAAAAAGGGGGAGAAAAAAGAACCCTACCAAATCTGGAATTTTAAAACATTATCTTTGAACCACAAAGCAAATAACTGAAATTATAAATATATCAAGAAAATAACAATGATAAAATCTTTATATAGACCCAATCTATGATTTAACTGTTGCCCCATCACTGCTCAGAGAAGAACTGGACACCAATCCAGTGCTGTGTTAAGCAGCTATCGATACAACTTTGGTCATTAATGCGGAGGAATAATACAAACAGATTTAAAAATGAGGAATTACAGGGATGCCTGGGTGGCTTAGTCAGTTAAACGTCTGCCTTCAGCTCAGGTCATGATCTCCAGGGTCCTGGGATCGAGTCCTGCATCAGTCTCTCTGCTCAGCACAGAGCCTTCTTCTCCCTCTGCCTCTCCCCCTACTTGTGCTCGCTCTCTCTCTCTCTCTCTCTCTCTCTGTGAAATAAATAAATAAGACTCTTTTTAAAAAATGAGGAATTACATGTCAACTTGGTCCTGACTCAGGGCCACTTACAACATTAAAAACTTTTCCAGTTTTGCCAGCCCTTCTCCTCAAGGATTACCAAGAATTCTATGGAAGACTTGATTTGTAAACCTTTTCGATGGATTAAATACAAAGCAAGTGTATTTATCCCTGGTTTATGTATATAAAAGCACGAACCACAGAGCAATGAATGTATCAACCTGTTAAAGGTCAAGATAGATTTCTACCCACTGAACCATACATGTGTCCTAGACTCTTGGGTTGAAAGAAACTTGAAAGCTTACTAATTGAAACTCTCGAAATATTTGCATCCTTTATCTTACCGTACAAAACAGAAAACTCACTACTTTAAGAAATAGCCTATTCCTTCTTTTGAACAGAACAAATCGTTAGACAGTTTATCCCAAATCTGTCTTCTGTTGGCTTTCGCTCATTTAAGTTATTAAATTATTTTCACTCCTTGGAGTTATATGTGACATTCCTCCCTTCCATATGTTTGCCCCCTCGATCCTGGCTTCCCGGTCCAGATAATCCCCAATTCCCTTTCCCATCTAGGTCATTCCCTTCAAACTGATGCACATTAAACGTTGTGTCAGCTAAAACCCCTGCTACAGCTAGACCTTCGTTTTCATTAAATACGATCTTCTTAGATTAAATCCATTACTCTAAGAGCCTGTCAACTTGATTCTGTTACTCATCATAGTCACTATCACCCAACTGCATATCACTATCCTGTGTTGATGAACACAGTTTTTATCTAGGTTCTAGTCATAAATAAAAATGTTAAACAGAGCAGGGAAAAAGAGAAAGTCTTCTTTCTCTATGGGGATTAATCCATGAATTCTCCTTACTGTTGAGTGCTTCACTGAAGTCTACATGTTCTAAGTCTATTGCAGGTCTTGGATTAAAAATCAAATAATTGGGTCAGAGAAAAAAAGTGAAGTTAATCTAGAATGATTTTATTAAATGAATCCTATATCATAAAATTTAGGTATTTTCAAAGTTTTTAAATCAAAGGAGAAATTACATATTTAAAGGCAAAAATCTTAAGTGTACAGCTAAAGTTTTGCATGCGTTCCCTCATGTAACCGTGCTGCACGTCAAGACAGTGAACATTTCCAGCCCTTTAGAAGGCTCTTTCATGTCCCTGCCCTACAAAGACAACCCCCCTCAAAGGTAACCAATGGTACTATTTTCTTGAGACTCTCCTGGGTTTAGCTCTAAAAGATCCACATCCTAGGAAACCTTTCAATCCCAAGCAAACTGGAGCCACTGGTCATCCTACCCCCTCCAACGGTAACCACTGTTCTGACCTAAATCACCCTGAATTAGTTTTGCCTGGTTTTGAACTTCATTTTAATGAAATCACACAGTATATACTGAGCGTGGTGCTGTGTGCTATTGTCCATCTTGTTGCATGAATCAGTAGTTTAGTTCTTTTTTCATCACAGTCTAATATCCCACTGTGTGATGATGTCACTATTTATTCATCCCACGGTTGATGAACATTTGGGCTGTATTTAGTTTGGGCAATTGTGAAGTAAAGCTGCTACAAACATTCTTATATATGTCAGTTGGTGGACATGAGTATACTTATGGAAATAAAATCGCCAGATGATGACACATACGTAGGGACTCGTTTAGTGGATCTTATCAGTTTTCCAAACTGATGGTTGTACTGATTTCATCAAGGTTACATATATTCATTATAAAAACGTCTAAAGTATATATATTTTAAAATCCTTAAGGAAGTAGGGGGGAAAAAATCACTTAGAACCCACCCCCCAGAGGCCACCACTGTGAACACATTAAAGGTCTTCCTTCTAGTCTTTTTTCTAGTGTTATTAACTTAATTAAAAAGAAGTTGAGGAATTAGAAGTTGAATAAGTTGAAAAATTATAAGTTGAATAAATACATGGAAAATGCAGTATATGGAATGTTGCACATTCCTCTGTAACTTAATATGGTATCACATGTTCTCCCCATATCACTAATGAGGAGAAAAGTTGTCATGAGACACACAAAGAAAGGCCAAGGTGATAGGGTGGTTTTGTAACATGTCACCTTGGCCTGGCTGAAGTGCATTTCCCAGAATTCCCTTCCCTGTTAGTTTCCATTTCCAGTAGGTTACAGAAAGATTTCATTGGGAGTTTTGGAGGGCAGAAGGGAAACAGTGACCAGTTTTTAGCTCACACACAGTGTCCCCTCTGCTGGCTTCCCTTGTTGGGGTGAGGTCAATTATGTTAGGTCAAATCCCTGTTTTTTAAAAAAGAAGAAAAAACAACCTGGTGTTTCTGCTTCTCTGATTGAACCCTGAGCGACAGGGGTGGTACAACCTCGACAGAGAGGAGCTAGGGAGAAGGAGAATCCTGGCAGCCCTTCCCCCAAGCAAGCACAAAGCTAGTTTGAAGGCTTTTCTGATGATCAGGATTCTATCTGAGCTTTCTGGACCACAGGGCCTTTGCACAGCAGAAGCCACTGAACTACAGAAGTTTCCGCAAGCTTGCATGCGCAAGTGAGTTGTCAGAAGCACTTGGCATCCTGTCTTCTGATTTAAAAAGAAAGGTGGGGGTGGGGAAACCCAGCAGTCCATAAAACGAAATGGCCCAGTGGAGAATTATGACCAGCCTTGGCATACCTGAATCAAAATGACAGACCGTGAAATAATGTGTTTTCGTCTGCATCAGCCGCCCCGTCCATCCCAACTATCGGCTGAATTGCCTGCCACAAAGATTATCTCATCTGCCACAGTGAAAAATCTTTGAGCAGCTCACAAATTCTGCAGTGGCAAAGCCTGGGGCCCCACAGGGGGAGAAGATGGAGGATGAGATGGGAAGAGAGAAAGAGGAGGACGAAACTAGCCACCACTCCTATAGACAGGCTCATCCAAGGTGTTGGCTACCCCATGGAAGAAGGAGCCACAACTGCTACCAAGTGAGCCTCTGGCTGCCAAAGGTTTGACAGCAAGGAGCACAGGGAGGCAAAGGAAGAAGGTGGACTGACCACAGCCTCTGTGCCACAGACACCAGGAGGGACACTGTGGGGAATTCAGCAACAGTGGTCACCTATGGCAGGCACCACAAATGACGCACGTCTTCTAAAAGGAAACAATTGTTTGTAACTTATTCAGGGATCAGAAGTTGCAGGGATCAGAACCTCCTCTGAACAATTTAAAGTATAAAGGGGGTTCGTTGTGCCAGAAGTACATCCACCAGGACCTCATGAAAACTAGGAAGTTCCAAGGCACCAACTCAGCCCATCTCTGCTTCCAGGGCAGCATTGTTTCTCATCTCTGCTTTCTTTTTGATGTCTGCTCCATCACCTTCTCAGCAGACTGGATCTCCCCAGGTGGCCATGCTCCCCGCTCCTCCCCAATGTGACAAGACATTACCGTTCCCAGACTCAGCACCCGCTGCCTGGCTCAGCCTCCCAGGAGTTGGGGGGTTGGAGCAGATGCCCCGAGTAAGTGCACCCTGGCACATCCATCCATCCATGACCAAGGATGTGAGTGTGAAGGACTTCCTGGGTGCCTGCTCCAGACTGGTTGCTGAGGAGATTACAGAAGTGTTGGTATTCAACGTCCCTGTCCACGAGCACCCGAGAGCTGAGGCACAATGGGGCCTGAGGCCCAGACTCCAGGAGAAGGAAGAAAATGAGGGCTTGGCTAGGTCAAAAAAGCTGCTTAGAGGACATTTGATTTGACCTGGGAGGGGAAGGATGGGCTGGGGGAAATGTCCCTGGCAGATCTTCCCAAGAATTAAAGAAATGCATGCCAGGGAAAGATGCAGAAACAAGAATAAGGTGTGAATTTGGCAAGTAGTTAAGTGTCAAGTCCATGATCACGGTGTGAGTCCACAGAAGTAAGTAGTTTTACAACAGCAGGACTGGGAGGCAGGTAGTGTTGATGTTCATTCTACAGGACAGCTGTTCTCAACCTCAAGTCTGCATCAGAATCTTCTGGAGGGCTCGTTAACACAGGCATTGCTGAGCCCCAGCTCCAGAAGTTCTGATGCAGCAGGTCCGGGGCAGGGACTGAGAATTTGCATTTCTAAAAGACAAGTGACTTGAGGACAGGGGACTTTTCCACAAATGGACCTAAGAGTAGTAGGCAGAGTGGTTGGCAAAGGGTCCACAGTGGGACCCATCTGCCATCTGCTACTGGCCAGACAATGCCCAGGGTTCCTGGGGAAGTGAAGACGCCTTGCATCCCGGTCCTGCACTTGAGGCCTGGGGCCACAAGGGAGAGAGAGCAAACAGAAGCCCTGTATGAGGGAAGGAGTTCACCCAGAGTCAGAGGCCCTGTTTTGCATGGAAACGGGAGCTCTGCTAGACCCGGGCCCTCCTGTACCAGGGAAATATTCCGGAGACCGCATCCTGCCCTGCACCACCAAACCTGTTTCATTGTTTTCATTTA
Organism: Mustela nivalis; assembly: GCF_964662115.1. Lineage (NCBI taxonomy): Eukaryota > Metazoa > Chordata > Mammalia > Carnivora > Mustelidae > Mustela > Mustela nivalis. The sequence continues at coordinate 94,624,679 of NC_139040.1, forward strand.
ATGTGTTCACATCAACACAACCTTCCCAGAGTAATCCACGGGGGGTGGAGGGGAAATCCAAAGCAAACTCCAAATTCTGGACCTGTTCCTGGCTCATTTCTGGTCTCTGCCTCTACTCTTCCAAGCCCTACTCTGTCATCAGTAACTGACGTGTAAGCTACCAGAACTGATGAGCCCAGGCCAACAGTAGCATAGAGAAGCTTCATTATGGGGGAAAGAGCCAATGGTAAATCATGGATGATGAGGGGACCAGCTACTGCACCAAGTTCCCTCCCTTCTCCAGTGCCAGTAACGGGGGCTAAGGATGGGCTGTGCCTGTAAAAGGACATGACTGAGAATGATGAGGACATTTTTAAATGTCGAAACTTTTTATTTTTTATTTATTTATTTTTAAAGTAGGCTCCACACCCAGTGCAGAGCCCAATGCGGAGCTTGAACTCCTGACCCTGACATCAAGACCTGAGCTGAGATCAAGAGTCAGATGCTTAATTGACTTGAGCCACCCAGTCACCCTAGATGTCTGAACTTTTTGAATCATCCAAATGGTTTCTCTCGAATAGTCGCTGGGGCAGTCAGCCCTTGCAGAATGAAAAGTTAACAAACCAAGAACCTTCGTGTAGTATCCGGGTTCCAGATGAGAAAAACAATCAGCAAGCACCTCAGGAAAAGGGGTGGGGAAGGAGGGAATCCATCTCCTGGAGTAGAAAAGGACTGTGAGCTATTTCTCGTAATAACAAACACCAAATGGGTTTTCCTGGTTTTGAATACAATGCATCTTGAGGAAACATTCTGTAACTTTTGGTTTAATTACCCAGAACAATCCATACAGTCAGTGAATCATCATTGTTTTAATTACGACACGCTGATTAACTCTGATATATAATTAACCTAAACCCTGCTTCGAAAGCATATTTAACAACTAAATCATGTAAAATGTGTTCAAGTGTGTAACCCGAAAGTCAACTCAGAGGTTTATTAGCACTTGAATTTTCTCTTTTTCCCCCTGGGTAGTAGGAGAGCTTGATAACAGTAAATTCACTAAGAGTAAAAATTCATTTGTTCAAGATTTCCCTCAGAATCCAAATTGAGCTGGTCAGGGCAGACTCATCACTAGAAAAGCTGACATGTGATCTTTTTTTTTTTCCTGGTATCACTATATGGGTGTATTCATACATCTCAACACACAACGATGATAGCCTCTGGGGGCAATAACAGGAGCTCTTTATTCACTTTCACACTGTACAATTCCATATTGTTTGAATGTCTGACAATGAACGTGCACAGGATGGCCGAGTTTGGAAGCCTCTTTCCTCCCATTTGTTAAAGACGGTGTGGGCACTGTCTGTAGCCTAATCCGTTGTTGGGGAAGATGGTGGTGACCCTGGAAAAGGTTAAAAGGGGAAATAAATGGGGGCACCTAGGTGGCTGAGTCGGTGAAGCATCCGCCTTCAGCTCAGGTCATGATCTAAGAGTCTTGGGACTGAGTCCCCCATCAGGCTCCCTGCTCAGCGGGGAGCCTGCTTCTCTCTCTCCCTTCACCCTTTCCACCTGCTCGTGCTCAATTTCTCTCTCTCTCTCTCTCTCTCTCTCTCCTCTCTCTCTCCCATGAATAAATAAAATCTTTAAAAAAAAGTGTGGGGGGGTGTCTGGGTGGCTCAGTCGTTAAGCATCTGCCTTTGGCTCAGTTCACGATCCCAGAGTCCTGGGATTGAGCCCCGTGTGGGACTCCCTGCTCAGTGGGGAGTCTGCTTCTCTGTCTCCCTCTGCCTGCTATTCTGCCTGCTTGTATGGTCTCTCTCTCTCTCTCTCTCTCCCTCTCAGATGGAGAAATAAATTTTTTCAGTGGAATGAAGAATAAATAAATAAATATAATTAATAGGGAGGTAAAGTAACTTGAGTTAGCACATTTGCTGTCTTTAGCATGTGTCTCATAATTTGTGAACATGAAATAATATCTGTTTGCCTTATTTTTACATTCTATAAAGCCTTAGAAGAACAGATTCTGAGAAGGGAAAACTAAAACCCATTTCAGCATGAACTCTCCATTTGTTAGTTGCCTATGTCCTTGGCAAGAGAGGTCAGAGTCCCGAGTCCAGCTGTGCGCCAGCCATCGTCACGACCTCAGACTGCTGACTTCCAGTCTTTCAAAAGGAAAGCCATTCTTCTTTCCTTAGATTTTCTTCCTGAGAGCAGTTAGTGTTCTTTCTTCTACACTTTTATTTCCATCACAACACGCGTTCAAATTTGTTCAGTCGTGGTAAATCTTGGCTTTCCGTGTAATATTTGCTTTTGGGAAACAGCCTAGAGTCATCCAGACCCAAGTGGTGTGATTAATATGGGAAATGAGTGTGAGGCTAGGATGATTGTAAGGCACGCGCTGTCTTCCGGAGCCCTCTTGCCTTTCCTGTGAGGTAGAAAATGCACCATCGTCTCAGTCGGGCCTGAGTCTCAGTCGGGCCAAGTTTCCAATCCAAACCTGTTGCCCTTCTCCCATGCCCCAGCTAACACACTCTTTGGAAAAGGAGTTTGGGGGTAAGGCCACCCCTGGCCTAAAACTGGGCCTGGAAGCTCCTGGGTGGCCTTACCCCAATCACCCCGGGTCATGGCACCCCTGCTTCTTGCCACAGCTCTGCCTCCATCCCCTCTTTCTCAGATGGATCCCAAATCTAAAGTCCAAAGTAGAAGTCAGGAAAATTGGCTTAGCTCTTCACTGATACCCTATTCCCACCAGGCACTCCCAATCCCATCAAAGATGGCCTTGCCCTGTTTGCCGAAGCGTGTGGCCATGGAAGGAGAGGCTTCGGCTAGACAAGGACATAGGGCATAGAGAGGACCATGGCTGGTTAGAAGGTGCATCTCTAGAGTGACAGTGATGACGCTGATACTGATGGCGATGATGGCCACGATGATTTGTACCATTTACTGAATGCGAAGCACTCACCTCTCGCCTTGCCAAGCCTTCCGCATGCATATTCTGTGAGGCTTGTAAATCGGCTCTGTGCTCAGTTCTCAAAGAGATAGCGGGACAAGGAGGATTATGGAACCTGAGCAACTTCTTTAGTCTTTCCACCATGTGAAAATGGACAAGTCAGCAGGGTGACTTCTGGCACTACTTCCTTGCTAAAATAACGAAAGGGGCAATCCTAGTATCTCCACCCACCCCTGACCCAACATCATAAGAAGTATAAAAATGGAGGCATCTAGGGGCACCCGGGTGGCTCAGTTGGTTAAGCATCTGCCTTCGGCTCAGGTCATAATCCCAGGGTCCTGGGATCGAGCCCCACCTCGGGCTCCTTGCTCAGTGGGGAATCTGATTCTCCCTCTCCCTCTACTGCTCCCCCTGCTTGTCCTCTCTGTCCGATAAATAAATAAAATCCTAAAAAAAGAAGAAGAAGCAAAGATATATTCTCCTAGCTTCAAATCACCTTTTATGCTCTCTACTTGGGTATCTTAGGGGGCCAGAGGTGGGGCAGGAACCATTATGGGGGAAACTGCATGGACGTTGGAGTCTAATGGACAGGGTCTTGTCTTAGCACAGGTTACTGTAACAGAATACCATAGACTAGGTGGGTTAAAGAACAGAAGACTATTTTTCACACTTCTGGAGACTGGGAAGTTCAAGATCAAGGTGCCAGCTAACTGGCTCTTAGGAAATGTCTTTTCCCGGTTTGCAGACAGCTGCCTTCTCATTGTATCCTCACGTGGTGCTCTCACCACTCTTCTTATAAAGGCACTAATCCCATCCTGAGGGCTCTGTCCTCGTGGCCTAGTTACTTCCCAAAGGCCCCACCTCCCGATACCATTGCATTGGCGTCTCCATATATGAATTGGGGGAGCAGAGTGAGGGTTGGTGCAGGGGCAGGGGAACAAACATGCGGCCCATACCAGGTTTGAACCTTGAATCTGACCCTTACCTACACTCGGCCGACTTCCAATTCCTCGGTTGCAAAAAGAGGCCCATAAAGGCACGTGCCTTATGGATGCCTGGGAGGATTCAATGAGCAATGGCAGGGAAATAGGCAGCCCACTGCCTGGCACGTAATGGGTTCATCCCCTCTCCTCCTGTTTATACACGGGCCGAGGGCTGGAGCGCACATGAACTGGACACTCCTAGACTTGTAGGTGCAAACATGGAATGTTCTCTAATGTTCTCGCCCTGAGCACAACTCCTGGGCTCTCATCGGCAACCCCGGGCACATTTCATCATGCCCAGTCACTTCAGAATTTGGACTAGCCCCCTCCCTCCCTGGGGAGCCCCAGGGGCTCACTGGGTACCCGCAATGATGCCAGTTCAACAAGCATCCACGCCGGCTTCTGCCAGTTTCAATCCTTGTCTGGGAGCAGAAGCGTATGGGTCCAGAGCCACAGTCCAGCTGGGGCCCTGTGGCAGAGCGAGCAATTGTCTCAGGTCCCCAGTTTTAGCTCCTAAAGCTCCACATTCCAGGAAACCCTCAGTCCCAAGCAAGCCGGGATGGTTGAGCATCCTACCCCATGAGCCTCTCCATGCCCTCACCAACCTCCAAGACTCTCAAGACTTCTCCCGGCTCCCAGTGGTGCTTCCACCCTCCTGAGTTCTGGCTGGGGAGAGGGAGGGCTCAGGCTGCTGGCCCTGCCCCGTGCCCCAAGGTCTGGGGCTCTGGAGGCTCCCACCCTGCCCACGTAACACCCATGGCTCACTCGGCCAGCGCCTCCGCTAAGCAGGCAGCCTGCAAACACCGTCTATAGACACCTGGGGGCACACTTTCTGCCCTTGGTCTTTCAGGCTTCAGTTCATCACCCTGGAAGTCAGGCTCTTAGAAGTTGAAAATCCTGTTCTCACCTGCAAAGCCTGACTCTTGCTATCACGGATATCATCGGCTATCACTGCTATTCTCTGTGCTGGGAGTTTAAACTCTTTTTTCAATTCAATTAGCCAAGATACAATACATCATTAGCTTTTTATATAATGTTCGGCAATTTAAGCTTTTTTTAAAGATTAATTTATTTATTAGAGAGAGAGCACAAGCAAGGGGAGGGGCAGAGGGAGCAGGCTCCCCAATGAACAGGGGATCGATCCCAGGACCCGGAGATCATGACCTGAGCCAAAGGCAGATCCTTAACCAACTGAACCACCCAGGTGCCCCAAGTTTAAACTTGTTTTAATAAGAGCAGATAGCATTTATTGAGTGCTTACTGCTGGCCAGGCACTGTTCTAGCATTTTACACCTGTCAGCTGTTTTTGATCCTCGTGATCTCTTAGTATGCTGTTACTGGCACCCTCCTCTTAAACTGTAACCCAGAATACAGAGAGACTTGTAAGGAACTTGTCCAAGGTCAGACAGCCAGCTGGTTGGTGTGGCATTGGTGCTGATTTCTGGCAAACTGGGCCGGGGGACTTATTTTTAAGTATGTCTCTTTTCTTTTATTAAAGTAGGTTGGGTTCATTGTGTTTGTTCTGTGTGGAGAGAAAGGTACAGGCGCGGGGTGGAAGGTCGTGGAAAATAAACAGAAGTCTGTGCCTCCCAATTTTATCCCAAGAAGAACAAAGGGGAGGAACCTGGGTGGTTCAGTCGGTTGAGGGACTGCCTTCCTCTCATGTCATGATCCCGGGGTCCTGGGATCAGGTCCCAGGTCTAATAGAGAGCCTGTTCTCCCTCTGCCCTTCCCCCCATTCATGCTTACCCTCGCTCTCTCTCTCTCAAGTGGATAAAATAAAATTTATAAAAAAAAAAAAAAGAAGAAGAAGAAGATCTGGAATGAGGCAAGTATGACCTCTAACACGAAAGAAAGAAGAAAGAAAGAAAGAAAGAAAGAAAGAAAGAAAGAAAGAAAGAAAGAAAGAAAGAGAAAAGAAAAGAACACAGAAAGATGGTCCGGTGCCTAGCATCACAACAGTGGTGGCATGAAATGGTGAAAGGGACCTAAAGGTCACTGCTAGAGGGCCGATCTAATTAATTCAGCCTGATACTGGCTTTCTGTGGAGAGGCAGAGTGGGGGTGCGGTGGGGTGGAAAAGCAGGTGCTCCAACGTGTTGTGTGCTTGCTGAAGTGCGCCACCTGTCGGGTGCCCCCCCTACCCTGCCCCTACGATGGCTCTCGTTCCATTCTCCTTGACCCTGGGGGTCTCTCCCCAGGCCCCCCAGCCCTGCCTGCACAGCCCCTTACACTCCGCCCTCCAGTAGCGCTCAGATGCCCCCTTCCTGACCCCTTATCAGGGGTCTCTCCCTGACAAGGCCCATCTTGTCCCCCAACTCTGATGTCTCCCCGCTCCCAGCAAGAGCTCAGCACCCTTTCCCCCCTCCTGGGGTCTCTCCCACCTACCCCCTGCAGGGCCTGCCCAGCCCCTTCCTGCGCTGCCCATCGCAGCGACTCCTGGACCGCGTGGTCCGGCGCTACGCTGAGGTGGCTGACGCTGGCAGCATCTTCATGGACCACTTCACTGACCGCGACAAGCTGCGTCTGCTCTATACCCTCGCTGTCAATGCTCATCCCATCCTCCTGCAGGTAGGCAGTGACCCCCGCCCAGGGAGGGGCTTCATGTCTGGCTCTGAGGGGACCAGCCCCCGGGTTGAGCTCTCTTCCCTTTTACCTAAAGCCTTGGGGCCACCACCTGGAGATATGCCCTGCAGCCATACCTGGGGAGGAAAGAAAAACAGAAGTATTGTAGCTGTCCATCAGTAGGGGAATGGTCAAATAAATGAAGGTGCACTAGGACCTGGGGATCCCACGGTTAACGAGACAATCATGGTGGCCGCTGTCTCCTTGTAGCTTCCAGTCCAGCGCTGGCGACAAGACACTTAGCGAGCCAGCAAGCGTCTGCAGAGCGTGTGGAGCCCACTCACACCCATTTGCCCCACATCCCAAGGGTCAGGACACTCACGCTGCGGACACAAAGGAAACTAGGCAGCGGGAGGAAAGAGTGGAAAAAGGAGGAGGGCTACGGAGAAGAGGGAGGAGGAGGAGGGAGAGGAGGGGCAGAAGAAGGAAGAGGAATAAGAGAGGGAAGAGAGAAAGGAGAGGGCGGGGAAAGAAAAGAGAAGCTGCAAGTCGAGGAGGAAAACACCACAACAAAGACACTTAATGTTTATTTTCAGAATTAATTACATAATTATTAATTTCATCATTTAATTTTAAATATAATTGTATATAATTATTAATATATATAGTCAATGATCATTGATATATTATTATATTATATATTTGGTCTATATTATTAATTAATTGGTATATATCTATTATCTATAATTATTCATTATTTATTATACACAATTATATAATGTTTATTATATATTATTTGTTATATATAATTATACAATATGTAACTAATATATAATTATTATATATAACAAAATATGTAATATATAATATGATATAATACATATAATTATATATAGCAATTATATTGTGTATCATATATATCATATATATTATATAATAATCACATAGATTATAATATAATCTATATGATGAATATACTATATCAATATATTGTAATTATATAATAATTATATGTAATATTATGATATATAACATAGATTATATAATATATAATATATAATAATTATACATAATAATATAACTATAATACATTAGTTTGTCATAATATATAATTATACGAACTGTATATAAACTATCTAATATATTAATAATCATAATATGAGATATACAATTATTAATATATTAATATAAAACTTGCTGTTTTGTGCACATTTATTAATATATGAGTAATTAATATAGATTGATATATACTCAGTGAGGTGCGTTCACTTATTGAGCACCTGCTGTGTACCGTGTTTTGTGTTGAATGTTTTACATAACAATTCCACAATCCCACCAAAATATTATTATTATCCCCTTTTCCAGATGAGGTAGGTGAGGCTTAGAGATGTGAGGTGACTTGACCACAGTCACTTAGCTAATGTCAGCAATGGAACCAAACCCAGACAGAGCTGTCTGACTGCAAGGTCTGTATGCTAAAAGCTGCCTAGTAATACTGACATCTTAAATCCTAGAGAAGGAGAAGGAATTGCTGGTTGTCCCTCCCCGGAGTCTTCTTTTCCCAGCATCCTAAGATCGGTGATGGCAGCCGACTGCTGAGAGGCCTGGGCTGGAACCTCCACCACCCTGAGCCCCACCCAGAAAGAGCCTGGATCTGCCCTGAGGCTGCACAATTAGACCTGCCCATGGGGCTCAGGACTTCCCTCCATGGCCCTCGGGTGGCAGTGGTCCCGGGTGGGCAGGGGAAGGAAGAAAAGGTTCTTCACAACAGGCGGCTGGGTTAAAATGGGCAGAAGACCACAGAAAATTGTCGGAGAGGGGGATAACGTCTTTTTTTTTTTTTTTTAATAAGGAAAAGGGGGCGAGGGGGGGCAGGTGCAGCATCTCTGAGCAGGTAGTCGCCCTAGCCAGGCAGATTCATCCAGAGCCAGAGCCGTAGTTCCCCAAACTCGAGCCCACCAAGGGCCGCTGTCATGATTTTTGCTCTTTCCCAGAATCTGTGCCCGCACTATTATTTTTAAAAAACATTTTCCTTTACATCGGCCTGAACTTGACCCTCTTGTTTCACCCCATGGCCTCTTCCTAGGCAGGGCTGTCTGTGAAATCCCAAATACGAGTCATATTTTTTTCAACTCTTGAAATAAACATAGTCCCCTGAATCCGGAAGCTCATGAAAAATCGCCCCTCGTTTGGGGAACCTGTTGAAATGCATCCGCTGCCTGGAAATAAGGGCTGCCTTTTCCGAATGCCTTCATCCACCCACGATGGAAAGAAAGGGGCACGGGGTCCGTGGTCCAAGAGGTAAAAAATAGGCTGAGGGACACGCGGCAGAGGCGTTTGGAGACAGAAGGGGTGCGGTGAGAGGCAGGGGAGGAGCGGCTTCTCGGCGATGTTCTCTCTCATTCCCGAACACCTCCCCCGTCCTGCTCTGCAGATCTTCCCGGGCGCTGAGGGCTGGCCGCTTCCCAAGTACTTGGGCTCCTGCGGCCGATTCGCGGTCAGCACCGGCACCAGCCCGCTGCGCGACTTCTATGGCGCCGCCCCGGAACAGGCGGCCGACCTGGCCTTCCAGCTCCTCGCCGTCCTGGAGTCCCTGAGGAGCAACGACCTGAACTACTTCTTGTACTTCACCCACGTCGACGCGGGCACGTTTGGCATCTTTAACAACGGGCATCTGTTCATCCGGGATGCCAGCGCCTTGGGCGTCATCGACAAGCAGGAAGGTATCCAGCGTGGGCCTAGCTGAGCCGCTGGCAGAGGGGAAATCAGGGTGACAGGAGCCAGGGAGAGGTGATGGGGGGAGGGGGATCGTCGCACCCCAGGGCCTTTCTGGTCTCCGTGTGTCACTGTGAGAGAAGCCCCAATTCGTAAAATGTCCTCTTCCCCTTTTGAGTCTGGGCTCCAGCTCCATCTCCAAAGGGGAACTGGACTTGACTTTGTCCATGGTGGTCTTCTGCATGGCCTCCCTGGCCCCGCCTAAACCCTCAGGGCGCTGCTGGTGTCTAATGCAGGTCAGTGTGGCGCTGGGCACCTGCCCTGCCCCTCCCCCCACACACGCACCATCTCTGGGTCTACCTCCTCAGAGCCTCTCTCAGATGTTTCCAGACTTTATCTCACACGTACCTATCTGGCTGATGCCCTAGTGTGGACCTTCGCTTTTTCCAGACTTTCTAGACTGAAAGGCATGGCTTCGAATGTGGGTTGTGAGGGAACTGGGTTTCTCCCCACCCTCAGGGGCTCAGCCAGGATTGTAGAACTCTTTGAACATCCCAGTCTCTAGCAGTGACCACATTTTCTTAGCCCAGTCACAGAACAGAGGATTTTCTTGTCTGATCTCTGATTTTGCTGATAAGAGAAAGCCTCCGAAGACTGACCTGTGAAACCACACTGACTCATTTCCTGAGTCACCTTTATTAAAAAGAATCGAGTCGGAAGAAAGGAGGCTGATGGCAGAATACTGGTCAACGGAAACCACTGCGCTGGGCAGGCCCCAGGCCCCTTTTGCATCCTTATTCTACATCACCTGCTGTTTCTCCCAACTCTGTCTTCCACAAGGGCGGACGAGATGGGTCCTAGCGATTTCTTGCATTCACCCGTTCCCTAATAATAATGGGAGGATCACAGTGTGGGTTTGAGCCCTACATTTAGAAGCCCAGCCTCGGCAGGGATCAGCGCATTTTCCATGCCCCGGCCTCTTCCTGCCACAGCACAGAGTCCCTCCCGTGTTGTCCTCAGCAGGGACCACTGTGTCCCCAAGCTCTAACTCTCCTGGTGACAGGAAATGCTAGGACCCTAAACATTCATCTAGCAATTCTAATCAGTGGTGCCACCCCTCCTTTCCCCTGCAAGAGGCGCAGGTCGTGCGGTGCGTAACATCGTGCATCTCTCTCTTCTAGGAAGCCGGGCAGCCACTGGGGCGGTAGGAGAGAGTAGAGACATCTTTAGCTGCCTGCTTTCCGGCTGCCAGGTTAAGCTGCCCTCCTGCTACACCATCCCAGAGAAACAGAGCCTGGTGCTTGTGTGTCGGCAGCTACTACCTCCGCTCCTCCAGGGGAAGTTCCCCTCCCCAGTGCAAGAGGAGATAGACACCGCACTCAGCCAGTGTGGGGAGGACTCCCTCCCGGACCCTGAAGTCCTTGGGGCCGCCAGCCGGCTGAAGGACATCTTGAGGCCCCTGAGAACCTGTGACCCCAGATTTGCCTACCGTTACCCAGACTGCAAATATAACGATAAGTTCTGAGGGGCTGGAGCCTTGCCGGCCTTGGGGGACAACATTCCTGGCTCTCCCTTGCCCAGGAGGGTAGCTGCAGGGTTGAAAGAAGCAGCTGCATCCTGGGACATTTGGAGAGATGGGCTTCATTTTCCAGGGAGAGAGGAACACTCTGACAACCAGAGGGGAGTCGTGCTGCAGGGCGCTGTTGCCCCTCTTGGCTACAGCGTCACAGAGAAGCCTGGAGCTGGGCAGCAGAAAACCGGACCACGACCGCAGACTCTCACCGGACCTTGCTGAGCCCTGGTGTCCTCTGTTCTCCGGCAGACTCTCGAATTAGTGAAAGAAGACAGGGATGTGAAGGGCCAGGGACATGTATAAGAGGTTACAAAGAGTGTTCCAGAAGCGCGTGCAGGCATGACACATAGGACAGAGCCGTGGAGGTAGAGGTTGACATAGAGGGAAGGCAGGGGGAAGGTGAGGCCCCTGGCTAGGACCATGTCAGACTTAAACAAGAAGTGCCCCCTCCCTGCTCCCCGTGCCTTTGCACTAGCCCTTCTGCCACACTTGCCACACTGCCACAGGGTGTGGGGACTGCAGGCTGAGGAAACACATGGACAGGGCCACATTCTGGGTGCCTAGGGCCCTGTGTGCTCCTGTGAGGCACCTCGTGATGTGGGAAGGAGCCCCGGGTGAGGAGAGATGAGCTGTGGGCTATGGGCCAATGTGTTCTTCCGGGGCCTCTGAGAAGCAGGTGTCAAGACAATGGCAAGACAGTCAAGGATCCTACAGGATCACCGCACAGAAGGGAAGAAGGAGGTATTGCCGATCTGAGCCCAAGTGAGGGAGAGAAGGTCAGAGGGGGCCTTCTATGACTGGCATTGGTGCTATCTGAAGGAAGGTTCCACAAGGCCCTGCTGCACTCCATTGCTGGCAGGGAACAGCCCATAGGAAGCGTGGCCTTGGCCTCACCGCAAAGACAGACTTCAGAGTGCACCATAGGGCCCGCAACCTGCTCTGCTCCCTGGAGCACGAGGCCTGAGCAGGACACAGCAGCCACAGCTGGGGCCCCAGGCCAGCTCTGTCCTCACCACGGCCTCCAGTGTAGCAGTTGAGGGAGTCTAAGAATTTTCACTCAAACTTGGCCTTACGAGTCATGGCAACAACATTTTTTCAAGGCCATCCAACAGAACGTATTTTATTCAACAGTTTGTTAGTTTCCTTTATACCTTTGAAATATTTAGTTACATGGTATGTGGGCCTCCATGTGGATTCTTGCCCTGGCCCCTTAAGCCCTAGTGGGGGCTCTCTGGACCTTTTTCCAGTCTCCCTGTCAGCCTCCTCTCTTCCCCTCTGAATTGGCACCTTTAGGTCAGAATGCCGGATTTAATAGCTCTCATACTACAGATGGGGAAACTGAGGCCCCAGAGGAAGAGCAACCTGCTGAGATAGTCCTTGCTCCTCTTGCCTTCCTCTTTGTCTTCATTCATACCCTGCTGATATCCTGTCCTACCCAGTTTGGGTCCCTTCATTCACGTTTAAACATGGGCCAAGAAAAGTCCTATCTCATTGTCCACTAGGTTGCTTGTCTTGGGGGGTTTGTTGACGGCTCCAGGCACTAACTCCCAGGGCAACTACGATAGCAGGGATGGCAGGCCAAGCTTCTGAAAGGGCAGGCCTGGGCTGCCTGACAGTCTGAGATAGTTGCCTTCTGGCTCGGTTTGGAGGGGCGAGGACTGACCACCTTTCCTAACACCTGTCTTTCCGCCCAGTGAATCTGGTTTGTGACTTCTGGCATCCAGAAGCACAAGAGGAAAATTTTCTGTTGGTTGATGCCACCCATTTTGTTGTAATATGTTAAGGCAGCCACAGGAAACTGAGACACACCCCGAACCCCCGTCTTATTTTCTGCTTGGAGAGAATGCAACTTGCAGTATTCACCAAGGCTAGTCTATAGGGATGGGTTCAAAGTCCCGGCCCGGCCTGACCATGAGGGAGTGTGCTATGCCATCTGTTCCCGGGCTGAGACTCAGATGGTTCCATTTCAGCACTTACTAAGTGCCACGTGTCATCTTAGACCCTGTCTGAGTCTTACCTTGACCCAGAGCTTTTCCTGACAGCCCGGCCCCCAGGGAGCTCTTTCTGAATCCCCTCTCTGTCCCCCTGAGGCATGGGTCTCATTGTTGAGAGGCCCATTCAAATGAGGCCCATTTGAATCTCCTGCAAAGGATATTCCCAATGCGCCTTACGCTCCCACCCTGCTGAGAGCAGCCTCCAGAGGGCAGTAGTGAGCACCCTTTGTGTTCTCCACAGCAAGACTTGGAGCAGGAGCTCCTGAGGGTGGAGCCTTCATGGACTGGATTAGCGCCCTTCTAAAAGAGACCCTAGAGAGTCCCCTTGCCCCTCCTGCCACATGAACATGCAGGGACGAGATGGCCATCTATGGCCATCTCTCCAGACACCAAACCTGCTGGTCCCTTCATGTCAGACTTCTCAGTCCCCCAGAACCATGCGAAAGAAGTGTCTGTTGCTTGCCAGCCCCCAGGTCTGTGGTATTTAGTTACAGCTGTTCAAACAGACTGAGACGTGCTGCTGGGCACATGCAGCACGAAGCCGCTTCCTCCAGAGTTTTGCTAGCTACTGCCTCTTCCGCCTGCAGGACCAGCTCCCTAATTTGTGGGGCCTCCTGTTATTGGGATTGGCCAGACAATAGAGCATGAAACTGAGTGCGGGCTCCATGAGACTGAGGAGCTTGCATGCCCATGAACCTGGCCCTGGGTGCCTGAGAACACTAACTCTTCACTTGGCGGAGAATGTTCCTGGGGTTCATTGGTATCTCCTTTGACCTCACCACCAAGGGGACTAGGCGTGAGATCAGAGGCAATACACACAAAAAACTGGACAACTACCATGGCAAAGGAACTGATCTACGAGAACACATGCCACCCACCGCAGCCACGACTTCGTGGGAGGAACCACAGCCTGGCGGTCAAGTCCGACTCTTCACAGGAGGAAACCTGTTCAAGCGTTCGCTCAAAGTGACCATTTTTTGGTCTCCTGCTTTCCACTCCTCCCCTGTAGTATCTGACTTCTGTCCGTCAGTGATTCCATGAGCCTGAATGTTTCCTCTAGGGTTAAAAAAGAAATAGTTTGCTAAAGAAATGAATCAATACGTTGCTGGATTTATATTCATCTGGGAATACAGCCCTGGAATCAGACAGACCTGCTTTCAAGTAATGATTCTGCTGGTTCCTGTGTAGCCTTTGGCACCTTGCTTAACCTTTCTGAGCCTGCATAAAATGGGGAGGAAAGGCTCTGCCCTTGCAGGGTTACTGTCCTAGTTCAGTGATACAATGTCTCTCAAGACCCTGGCACATATAGGCATTCTGTATTTGAAGGCAAATGTAGGGCAAGAATAGAGGGTCTCCTAGCTCAAAGGATTCCCCACACAGCCAAGGAAAGTGCTGCAGGCTCTGGCAGGCCCCTAATCCTGGCCCCAGGGCTCTGCTCCAGCCCAGAGGAACCTGTAAGGAAACCAGAATGCCGCAGGCTGGTGGGCAGTGTGGGGTCATTGTTAACCCCTCCCCCCTGATCGTGAATGACAGCTGGGCAGCCACTATACTCACTTCCCCAGCCCAGCCCTCCCCCAGGCTCAGAAGGGTAATGTAGGGGGCCTTGGGAAGTCCATCCATGCTCAGTACTGAAGAGAATAGCAGAAGCCAGTGAGAAGGCTCATCGAAAGCTGTTGTCTCATCGCCTGTGCACAGAGATGTGGCTTTTCTGCCCACTTCAGGCATATTGGCCACATAGGCCAGCACAGCTGGGCTTGTGTGCACACAGGTATACTTGTGGTCTGTCTGCAGCTCTTTAGGATGCCACTTGGCAAGTTCCAGTTGCAAGTCATGTGGGAGTGTCATCGCCCAGGCAGGTGGCCATGAATTTGCAGACATAAATACCCTCCAAAGGGCGACTGAGAGGCACAGACCAGCAGAGAGGAGCTGGGCAACCAGTTCAAGTGGCTCGCCCCATGTAGCTCTTCGTAGGAACAGACAAGGAGAGGAAGCACCCCCGTTCCCACTAGGGTGTCAGGTCCTAAACTGGCCCCTCTTGGAAAAGTCAGCACATCAAATTACTTGCTGCAGTGTTGCTTGTAATCAAAAAATACTGGAAACGACCTAAGTGTCTGTGCATGGGAGAATGGTTGGCTAAATCCATGACACCTCCACACAGTGGAGTGCCATGCTGTTTTGCAGACAAATACGAACAATCTCTATGAACTGGTACGAATGATCTGCAAGATAGCCCACTAAACGAGAACAACGTAAAAGCAAAGCACCAAGAGTATTTAGAGGATGCAACCTTTCGGGTAAGAAAGAAAGAGTATGGGGTGCCTGGGTGGCTCAGTGGGTTAAGCCCCTGCCTTTAGCTCAGATCATGATCTCAGGGTCCTGGGATCGAGCCCCACATTGGGCTCTCTGCTCAGCGAGGAGTCTGCTTCTCCCCTCTCTCTCTCTGCCTGCCTCTCTGCCTACTTGTGATCTCTGTCAAATAAATAAAATCTATAAAAAAAAAAAGAAGAAGAAAGAGTATAAGCAAATATTTATGTATCTGCTCACCAGAGAAAGAGAGAATAAACCAGAACCTAATGAGATTGGTTACCTTCAGGGGGTGGTGGGAATGGGATGGAAAGAAGGGAGGAATGGGAATGGAGGGGGGGATGAAGAGGGAGTGAACCTTCTCTGAGTATATTTTTTTTTTATAAGTCTGACTCTTAGAGCCATGGGAATGCCTCACACAACCCACAAATAAATAATTAAGATTCCCCCAGGATGTGGGTTGCACTAAGAAGCAAGACAGATGATAACGAGCAGACCTAACTGTGTTACACATGACTAGGATAACCACACCAAAGAGCTAGCCTAAGCAACTTGAAAAGTAAGCATTTGACTACAACAGTATAAGGCTAAAGGCAAAAGAACCACACATATGACTGAAAATCGTTAGTTTTGTGCTGTGTGAATTTCACCTCAAATTAGAACAAGAGAGGGGACAAAGAATCATGCACAAAAAAAAAAAAAAAATGTGCTCTAGTTAGTAAATATTTGTCCCATGGGGATGCGGTTTAGCTGTTTCAAAATTATTTTAAGTGTTGAGTAAGTAAGTAAATATATTGTGGATAATGAGATACAGACTTCTTAGCATTGGACAAGGGAACAAGGAAAGAGGGAAGGCAAATTTGAACCCTCTAAGGTTGGATTGGAATTGGAGGTATTACTAAATATTGTAATAATTGGAGGTATTACTAAATTACTAAACAATAAATTGGAGGTATTACTAAAAATAGGATTTTTGCTTTGGATACACAAATGGATAGACACAGAAATAAAGATGTGAGTGTTAGAAATATATTTCCCAGCTCTGTCTCTGAAAAGGCCTATAAACAGCGACACCCCCCACTACCTGGTGTCCAGATCTTGGTTTCTCCAGTAAAAAGAGACCAAAACTCTTCAGAGAAATGGCTGATTCCAAAACTAAGAAAGCAGAAGATGACTCTGGAATAAGCTTATGTGGCCAGAAAGAAAAGAAAAGCCCAAAAAATTGTGGGCACAGAAGCCAACTTGAAGAGACTCTCTGTAGCCAAATCTGAGACAATCTGAACTACAGAATAAATAGTGATAGTCATAGATTCTAATGCACAAATAAAATCAATTCTTATGAGACCATACTGATATAAATACTCAAATAAGTAAATAAGTAGGGGAAGCAAGAACTCTTTGTTATGGTAGAATTCCAATTCATAAATGTAGAAGAAATGATGGGAGTGGGAAGTCACCACTTGGCAAACACCACACTAATTACTGCAGGCAAGAATCCTCAGTGGGGGCCTAGAACCAGATGAAAACGGAAGCCACAGGACATTTGCACCAACTCAAAGTGGTCTTGTCATAATATACTCATTAAGAATGAAGGTAAAACTAGTGGTGAGGAAACCTGGCAGACACGACCTTAGCCAAGTGATCAGAGTCCACCTTAGCAGTGATGTGCATCATTGTGCCCTCCCCACCCGAGATGATGCCCTGAGAAGGGCACAGCATATCACTTCTGTAATATTCTTGCCCAAAATGCAAAACTTCAGCTGAACCGTGAGGTAACACCCAACAAATCCAGGGACATCCTACAGTGGGCCATGAAAGGCAAGGAAGGACTGGAGAATTACCACAGACTGGGGACGTGAGAATTACATGCAATGTGGCATCCTCGTTGGGACCCTGGCCCCGAAAAGGGACATCAGTGGTGTCAGTCAATACCCACCGGGCAAAACTTACCAGGAACACACCCCCCAATGGAACAGGTTGGGTTTATTCCTCATGGCAAGGGGAGAAATGCACACCACAAAGCACCATAAGGTGTCTCAGTGAGAGGGGAGCAGAAAGGACTTGGTAGAGGATTAGAGTTCATTAGGTGAGTTTGGGGAGTGCTCAAGGAAGTGGGGCTTGGGTGTTGATTGCATGCTGTCAACAAGTGGGGGTAAAGCCATGACTGTACACCTCCATGAATCTTATCTCCAAGGGCGGGCCGGGGGCGTGGAATGAAGCAAGCGAACACCATAGTTAGTAAGGCAGCAGTCGCTCATACTAGCCAGGACAGGGGGACATTCAGTTATTTTTGGTTCCATAATGTTCGTGCTGTTGTTTGTGTGCAGACATGAGTATGGTGTGGTCTTGTTTTGTCTTGATTCATTGTGGTCCCAGAGTGGCCTTGTTTGATGTTCATGATCTGAGCGATTGTTTATGTTCGAGGAGAGCACGGAGGCCCTGAGGTAAGGACCAGGCCAGCTCTGAGCACAGCCAAAGGGAAGGCCTAGCCATGACCCACCAGTTCCCAGCTAGTGTGTGGTCCTTGTCTCTTTCTCAGAGGGATGAGTGGTGAAATCCCATTTAAGGTTTATTCGATTAGTACTTCAGATCTTGTCAATGTTAATCTCTTAGTTTTAATAATTGTCCTATTGTTGGTAAGAGGTTCGTGTTACGGGAAATCGGATGGGAATTCTGTATACTGGTGTGGAGCGTTTGGGTCAGTCTAAAATTATCCCAAACAAAAAAGTAAAAAAAAAAAAAAACAAAAACCAAAAACTTCAGTGAGTGGGGCAGAAATTGGCAGGGCACCAGGTGAGGAAGCTGGCTTGCACATTGGAGCTGTGTTGTATACAGCAAAAGACATCACCCAAAGTATGAAAGCATTACCTGTGTGATAAGATGGTCCTGCCTATGACAAAAACATATGGAAACTGAGTTGGATTAAAAGGACAACTCACAGGGCGCCTGGGTGGCTCAGCTGGTTAAGTGTCTTCCTTCAGCTCAGGTCGTGATCCCAGGGTCCTGGGAGCAAGCCCCTCATCGGGCTCTCTGCTCAGCAGAGAGTCGGCTTTTCCCTCTCATTCTTCCTCTGTGCTCTCTCTCTTTCTCTCTTTCTCTTCAAAATAAATAAATAAAATCTTAAAAAAAAAAAAAAAAAAAAAAGGAAGACTCAGGTCTCCCATTTGGGGTTTAATTTGGGATTTACTCCGGGATGACTCTCACGGACTAGAAGCCTTTTCATTGCTACTGTTCTTTCTCTGCTTCTCGATCAATTCATCCAAGTGAATGTGCCCATGCTTGAACCAGGGACACCCTGACCACAATGAAAAGCAGTAGAGACCCGGGGCTCACATACTCACTTCTGCTTCCTTGGTGCCTCGTGTAGAGATAGCATACAGCACAAGTGAAAGTCCCCCTTCGCAACCTTGCACTCCCCCCTATTTATCTGAATCCACCTTTCAGCCTCATAACCCTACCTGGAACTTCTGTCTGAAAAATCATTCTCAAGGGGGGAATACGTGCCAAAAGGGAGTTCTAGTTCCCTGGTTAAAATAACACATATTTTTGTATTTTATTTTTGTAACGATCCTACCCGAGGTGGGGAACATTTCAGGAAAAGAGGCAAGTCACGGAAATTGGGTGAAAATATAATCCTGTTGAAAATTAAAATTTGGCAAAATTCATCAAGAGCCCCAAAAAGGATTGTGCACTCTACCCAATAATTTCACTTCTGGGATGCTACCCAAAGGAAGTAATCAAGAATGCAGAGAGATTTAGGCACAGACTGACTGTTAAAAATCACGACTAAACACTTGTAACCTCTACAAAAGTGAGAGTAAGTGGAATTTTTAATAGGCATCGACTATCACACAAGAGGAAATGAGAAGAGAAAAATAGAAACAAAATTGTGAAAGCTGGAAAGCAAATAACTTAGCAGGACCAAAAGAACGGAATTCTAAGCTGGCAGCAAAGAATACCGAGAACCATCTCCATTTCCACCACAGAATGTCTCAAAAAGTTGAGGAGTTGGTGGCGCTAGATCCTTCAGGAAGTGAGGGGGGAGGCTGAAATAAGGAGAAGTCTTAAAAGGCTAATTTAAGAAGCAAATGGTCAGTCTGAGGAAGACAAATACCGTATGATCTCACCCGCATGTAGAATTTAAGAAACAAAGCAGATGAACAGAGGGGAAGGCAAGGAAAACTAAAAGAAGATGAAATCAGAGAGGGAGACCAACCACAAGAGACTCTTTTTTTTTTTTTTAAGATTTTATTTATTTATTTGACAGAGAGAAATCACAAGTAGATGGAGAGGCAGGCAGAGAGAGAGGAAGGGAAGCAGGCTCCCTGCTGAGCAGAGAGCCCGATGTGGGACTCAATCCCAAGACCCTGAGATCATGACCTGAGCCGAAGGCAGTGGCCTAACCCACTGAGCCACCCAGGTGCCCCAAGAGACTCTTATCATAGGAAACAAACTGAGGGTTGCTGGAGGGGACATGAGTGGGGGTGGGGGAACGGCCAGGGGGATGGGTGTTGAGGAGGGCATGTGAGGGAATGGGCACTGGGGATGAATCACTAGACTCTACCTCGGAAACTGATCATACAGTATATGTTAATTAAATTGAATTTAAATTTTTTTAAAAAAAGAAGTACCAGATGGAACTGATCCCCCTCCCCCTGCTCCCTGCCCCCCTCCAAACTTCATAGCCAGATAATGGCCAGGTGATGGCCCTCCAAGATCCAACAAAAGATCAGAAACTCCTTCCCTAGAGAGAGTAAGTCCAAGGATCTTTAGGGACAAGCACACAGATTAGAATAGTAGGTCAGCCTGAAAACGAGGAACCAAGGGCATGCGTGCACAAGAGATGTGTCATGCCTTGTCGTGAGCTGGCAGCCTGTCTGTCCTTCCACCCCCCACCCCAGGCAGGAGAACATGCCAGGGAGCCCCGGCAGGGAAAAGGCTAAAAAATCCCACCATCACAAGCCCTTCAACCACCTCACTCAGGGCTCTGCAGGGAAGTCCTCACAGGCTGGCCAGAGCACATCATTGTCTTTTCAGTGCCCCCTCCTTTTCTTTTTCATTTTTTTTTTTTCTAATATTGGTTTGACATAATTTCAGGCTTTCAGAAAAGTTGAAAGAAAAGTACAAATAATTTCTGTACTCTCAGTTGTTTACTTCTTTCCATGCTTGCTTTCTCATTTTCTCTCTCTTCATTTCCCTCTTTCCGTCCTTCCTTGCTTCTCCTCCTCTCTCTCTCTCTCTCTCTTCCCCCATATCTTTTTCCCTCCCCCAACCATCTTTTTCTGAACTATCTTGGAATAAGTTGCTGATGTGCTCCCCAAAACTTCAGAGTTCATATTCTAAAAACAAAATAAAGGCTGACATAACCACAGTACAATTCTCAAAATCAAGAGAGTAACATTGATGCCACATTATTATCTGGCCACAGCCATTGTTCAAATTTTTCTCATTTTGCCAGTAATGTTCTTCATAGAAATCTTTTTCTGGCCCAGGATACAATTCAGCATCATATATTGCATTCAGTTGGCATGTCTCCTTTAATCTGGAACATTTTCTCGGCTTGCGTGTGTGTGTGTGTGTGTGTGTGTGTGTGTGTGTTTCATCAGTTGGACATTTTTGAAGAAGAGACGGGTGTTATTATGTAGAATTTCCCTCAATTTGGGTTTGTCTGTTGTTCCCTATCAGAAAACACATGAAGACAGTTTGCCCCATTATTCGTGATTCACTTGGCTAACTTGAGATCTACCAGGTCTCAGCACTGTAAATTTAATCTGTAATTGGAGAAGAAATCTTTGAGATTATGTAAATACGCTCTATTCATCAAAATTCCTCCCACTTGTTTTAGCATCCATTGACGATTTTGCCTGAATCCATTATTACTACGGTGGTTGCCAAATAATTTTATTATCCCTTTTGCATGTATTAGTTGACTTTCAATTGTAAAACAAAAGAACTTTTCTTCCTCCTTACTTACTTATTAATACATTTATGTAAATATGGGCTCGTGGATTCTCCCATCCAAGTACTAACCAGGCCCGACCCTGCTTAGCTTCCGAGATCAGACGAGATTGGGTGCGTTCAGGGTGGTGTGGCCATAGACGGGCTTGTGGATTCTTATTTTCATTTTGCTTTCATATCTCTTTTATGTCCAGAATAATAATGGGAAGATTCTTATTTGATTCAATGGATTATAATTTATTATTATCACATATTTTTGTACTCCAAATTTCCCCAGGGTTGAGCAGTAGAAAAATTCCTAGGAAGCAGAGCACAAAGTCAGACTAAAAATGAGAAAAAAAACCTTAATTACAGAATTAGTCCAGAAGGTCCAATATTCAATAACAGGAGTTCCAAAGAGAACACAAACACACACACACACACTCACACACAGACATAGATGCATACTTAACATAGACACCACACAGTGACATAAACACACACCCAAGGACACATACAGACACACAGACACCCATACCCATACCCAAACACAGATACTGACATGGATGTGGAGACACACATGTGCACACAGTCACACATAGACGCACAAACAGAAACACACACAGACAAGTAGACACACATGGAGAGAGGAGGAAATCATCAACAAGAAAATTAAATTTCCCAGAATGAAACACCATTAGTGTTTATACTAGAAGGAGTGCCCATTACAGTGCACATGTGTTTAGAGCCCCAGGGATAAAAGAAAGACCCTACAAATTTCAGGAAAATAGCCTCAAACTTCTCACAACTCTAGAAGCCAGAAGACAACGACTTCAAAATTCTGAAAGAAAATTATTTCCCACCTTCAATTCTCTACCCCAAAAAACCATCAATCAGTCCTATATCCAAACTATTGATTTCAAACATCCAAATTCTAGAAGTTTCCATTTTCAAACATCCTGTCTTAGAAAGCTATGGGAAGACGTGTTCTACCCCAAAGAAGACCCAAGGTGTAGGAAACAAGGGCTCCAGCATGGGAGAGAGGGGAAAGGGGTCCTTGGTGCCAAGAGACAGAAGTATGCCAGGTATGGGGCCACCCAGTCCACTGGGGGGCAGGTCAGAAGCCTTCATCCATTTTGTCAGGAAGAAGCAACCGATGCAAATCTGAAGCATCTGAAGGTTTTGGCAGAAGGTTTAGACCATTGGTGAAACTTTGACTTTGAATTAACAATAAATACATAGAGAAACAAGCAAAAGAATTAACACAGTTAAGAACTTCTGAGAAAATGAGAAGTTTCTCAGGAGAGGAAAAGTGAGCGTTGTATTCTACAGGGCTCAGCTCTGAATGGCATTTACGTAGAGAGAGTTATCTAAACACTGTTAAAGTCACCAGATTAGGCCCAAGATGGGGTCACTCATGCTAAGCCCTGTGGCAGCAAACCCAAACTTAACCAAGTTTCTATGCTCAGCTCTTCTGGGAAAGGAAGGACTAGATCAAGCCACCAGCACTTAGCCTGCTCAGCACAAGCTTCAGGACTTCCCTTTTGGGGGCTCCTGGGAGGCTCAGTTGGTTAAGCATCCGACTCTTGATTTTTGGCTCAGGTCATGGTCTCAGGGTTGCACACTGGGTGTGGGGCCTGCTTAAGATTCTCTCTCTCCCAAGGTGCCCAGATGGCTCAGTAGGTTAAGCTTCTGACTCTTGGTTTCAGCTCAGGTCACGATCTCAGGGTCATGGGATCGAACCCCACATTGGGCTCTGTGCTCAGTGGGGAGTCTGCTTCCCTCTCTCTCTCCCTCTGTCCCTCTCTCTCTCCCCTTGTGCTCTCTCTCTAAAATAAATTTAAAAAATTTTTTAAAAAGATTCTCTCTCTCCCTCTGTTCCTAAACCCCCCACTTGCTCTCTCTCTCTCTCTTTTTCTCTCTCTCAAACAAACAAATAAACAAACAAAAACAAAATCAATTTCCTTTTTAGCCGTACAACCAAGCAGCAAATGCCCTGTATAACTCCCTTACTCCTGCCCACTTTAGTCTATAAAAATCTCTTACCTTGGACAGCTCTTTAAAGTTCCATTCTATCTGCTAGAAGGATGCTGGCTAATTCAGAAATCACCGAATAAAAGCCCTTAACAACACTAAATATTGATTTAACCAGAATGATGGACATATCTACATTGGGAGTATGGGAAGAGCATGTGTGGGAAGAGGGAACCAGGGAGAAAAAAAATAAAGCTAAAAAAAAATCTTCATCTTCCACAGTGAAGATTCAGTGATGCTTACAACAGAAAAATCAAGAGCATCCACTCGAACTCGTTATTCAGAGAAGTGATGGCAGACAAAAGAATTAGCTAAAAGATATTGTTGTGGGGTGCCTGGGTGACTCAGTGAGTTAAAGCCTCTGCCTTCAGCTCAGGTCATGATCCCAGGCTCCTGGGATGGAGCCCCACGTCAGGCTCTCTGCTCCGCAGGGAGCCTGCTTCCTCCCCTCTCTCTCCCTCTGCCTGCCTCTCTGCCTACTTGTGATTTCTCTCTCTGTGTCAAATAAATAAAATCTTTAAAAAAAAAAAAGATATTGCTGTCTGTTGTCAAGGAAAATAGAGGGGATAGGGTGGGGACAGCTGTTTGTTGGTTTTTTTTTTTTTTTAAGATTTTATTTATTTATTTATTTATTTGACAGAGAGAGACACAGTGAGAGAGGGAACAGAAGCAGGGGGAGTGGGAGAGGGAGAAGCAGGCTCCCCGCCGAGCAGGGAACCCGATGTGGGGCTGAATTCCAGGACCCTGGGATCATGACCCGAGCCAAAGGCAGACGCTTAACCACTGAGCCACCCAGGTGCCCCAGGGCAGCTGGTTTTTGTAACTAAACCCTACAGCACTATGTGACTCTCCAAACTATATAAATCTATAGCTTCTTCAAAAGTCTTTTTTTAAAGATTTTATTTATTTATTTGACAGATAGAAATCACAAGTGGGCAGAGAGGCAGGCAGAGAGAGAGGGAGGAAGCAGGCTCCCCACTGAGCAGAGAGCCCGATGCGGGACTTGATCCCAGGACCCCGAGATCACGACCCAAGCTGAAGGCAGAGGCTTAACCCACTGAGCCACCCAGGCACCCCAAAAGTCTTTTTTCTTAAGATTTTATTTATTTATTTGAGAGAGAGAGAGAGAGAGAGAGAGCATTGAATGGGGAAACAGATACTGGGACTGGGAGAGAGAATCCTAAGCACACCCCACTTGGGGCCCAACACGAGGCTTGAACTCACGATCCTGAGGTTATGACCTGAGCTGAAACCAAGAGTCTGATGCTTAACCAACTGAGTCACCCACACGCCCTCAAAAGTGTTTTTTTAATGCAACACCACAAAATGCTAAATAAAAGAAACAGAAGATTTATGCATTGAAATTATAATCATGCCATTATTTTAAATAGCAAAGAGTTGTATGTAATTTAAATTCCCAAGAGCAGAGAAATGACTAAGTAATTTGGGCTGCACCCACACAATTATATATGTAACTAAATTAAAATACTGTTTATGGAAGCATTGCAACGCCATAAGAAAATGCCTATGACCGATGCTCAGTGAAACTAACAGATCATCAAACGTTCTGTATGTGTTGAGCTTTTTCTGGTTTTGTTTGTGTTTTTTTTTAAATAAATAAAGTTTTGCATAGAAATAAGATGGGACGTAAAGATACCGAAATATTAGCAGTGGTTGGATTTAGATAATGGGGCTTTGGATTTTTTCTTTTTTAAAATCATTTCCACTTTTCTGTATTTAACAAATATTCTTCGGGAACTTAAAGACAAAGATCTGATAATACCACACACGTGTTCGTTATTGAAAATATTAATACAGGCCAAGAAGAAAAGAGAAATCATCTAGATGTATTGCTTTTATTATGAAAAAAAATGCAGACATTTTAAAGAGCAAGGACTTCTCTCGCCTTCCATGATCTGGCCAGCCAACTGGGGTCTGACCAAGCTTCCGAGTCTTGGCCTCAACTCTGAGACAGACTTCATCTGAGGCACCAAGATTTGCTATTTTCTTGAACCGAGATAAAACAACTTATTTTTAAAAAGTCTGAACCAGTTTTGATGAGTATTTTCAAGTTAAGTCCCAGGAATTAAAGCCAAATCAATGCAAAATTTCAGAAGCATTCCAGAAACTGGTTGACTAACAATGGAAGTTGGGGCGGGGGGGAGATAATTTCCACATGCATCATTCCTTTTGTTTTATTTGCTACAGTCCTAGCCTGCTTTCTCTCAGGTCCCACTTGAGTTGTATGCTGCTCCTTCGAGTCCTGAGTGTTATGGGGGAAACATAGTTCCTAGGGCCTTCATGGGCTCAGAGAAAAAGAGGGTATTAATACATAAATTATTTTTGTCTCAGTTACACATGCATAATTTTTGGCTACGGTTACAATAAGAGTAACCATCCACGCAAGTGCCCATAAGAGAGCTCTCCTTGTACGGGTGCATGAAAGCTCTACGTTGAAAGTCAGAAGAGCCAGCCCTTTGAGATTAGGAGACTCAGCCCAATACAGAACTCCGTGGTGAGTTTGAGAGGCACTCTGGCCCTTCAGTGAAAAGCAGTCTTGGCCTCCAACTACTCTACTGTTTCTTTGCCTTTTTTTTTTTTAAGTCACCATTTCTCTTTCTGTTTGGCAGCAAAACTGTGGGATTAATGCCCACTCTGTTGCACTCTGGAAACGGTCTCAACTGGCTCTGTGACTTTCCTTGAAGCAGCTGCCAAAAGGTTAAGAGGCTGAATGAAGTTGGCAAAAGCCCCTGTAATTTTTACAAAAATTATCTGTCTTCCCAGAAAGAGTGTGCGATAACCAATTCTGGAGGCTGAGGAGCGCTGGCCCGGTGGAGCCAGATCCTGGCCCCAAGGTCAAATCAAGCCTAGCCCCTTGGGCCAAGTTCACAGCAGGCACCCTTGGGAAGCACACCAGAACACTTGCTCCATTCACTGGCCAGCATGGGGCAACTGCCCGCCTCCCTTCTGCAGAGGACCCACCGACATGGCACTTCCTGCTAGCCTCGTTATGTTTGTTTTTTGCTTGCCTTTACTTCTCACAGAAGCCCTGGGATGTAATTATTTTCATGGGTGAGGAAAGCATGGCATAAAGAAGACAGGCTAGTCAGCTCGAGCTGCTATAACAAAACACCACAGACTAGGTGGCTTCAACAACAAAAATTTATTTCTCACCCTTCTGGAGACTGGAAAGTCAGAGATCAGGGCACGAGCATGGTCAGGTTTGGTGAGAGCTCTCTTCCTTGCTTGTAGACAACCGCCTTCTGGCTGTGTCCTCACATGGCAGGGAGCAAGCTCTGGGGTGTCTCTTCTTATAAAGAAACTAATTCTATCATGACGTCCCATCTTCTTGACCTCATGTAAATCTAATTACCTCTCAAAGGCCCCACCTCCAAATAACATCACATTAGAGGTTAGGGTTCCAACATTTGAACTGGGGGAAGGGGGGCACAGCTCAGCACACCATCATAACTTGTTCATGGACATACTCTAGTTAAGAAGTGAACCTGGGATGTGAGCCTAGGTCTGATTCCAGAGTCCATGCACTTAACCATCATGCTATATACTTCTTTGATGACATGAGGACTTTTCTCACTCTCAGAACGGGCTCTGGACAGACAGAGCCTGTGTGCTAGACCTTATGGTTAGATTGCAGGGGCAATAACCACCAATTCGAATATCCCACCAGACTGTAAGCTCAAGCCCACCCCTGCATCTGCTTTTCACCCTGGTTGGGATTCCTTAGGCCTAACCATTCTTTAAAATCCAGCAGAGTCAGGGGTGCCTAGGTGGCTCAGTGGGTTAAGCCTCTGTCTTCGGCTCAGGTCATGATACCAGGGTCCTGGGATCGAGTCCCGCATCAGGCTCTCTGCTCAGCAGGGAACCTGCTTCCTCCTCTCTCTCTGCCTGCCTCTCTACCTACTTGTGATCTCTGTCAAATAAATAAATAAAATCTTTAAATTAAAAATCCAGCAGAGTCCTAACTCTTCCTGGAGGCTTTTCCTGATGACATTGCCTCTCAGTAGCCCCACTCTTAATAAGCACTTCTTGTCTTTATTAGCTAGATTGTTCTATCAGCCTCATGTTCACTATATTATTCATAGTCTCTATAAAACATTTTGCTCTGTCATCTATGACTGCTAGCAACTTACTGTTTTATTTCTCCAAAGACCAGATTCCACAACTACATGAGATAGGTAAATCATACTAACTTTACTATGGTAAAGCTTACTTTGGTATATTAGATACCAAAATAAATAGTAAGTGCAGAGATGGTCACTCATTCATTAAGATAACACTTATTCATAACTGACGATGTGTCACTGACCAGAACACATACTCTGTGTGGGGTGGATTTAACTGTATTTTAACAGACACTCATTGAGTACGTACTCAGTGCTAAGCACCAGAAATTCAAAGATGAATATGAGAGAAGCAAGGTCAAAGTCACTGGATAGAATAGAAAGATCAGAGTTTTTGTTGAGAAAGAGGGGAAGATAGAGCAAGAAATGTAGAAGGAACACAACCTGCCAAGATATTTGATGACACACCAGTGTGCTAAAATTCTATTCTTAAAGCCATGGGAAATGTAAGTAGAATTGGAAAAGGGGGTACTATTATAGATTCAGAATTTTAGGAAGAGATGAGTGGTTTTATTCTGTATGAGGGGTGTTAGAGTGAGGCGGGGAAATCTCCATTCCAAGTGAGAGAAAGGGAAGATCTGAATTATGTTGAGTTAATGAGAATGCAGGAGAGGGGGAGAAGTGCCAGAGAGTGCTCAGTTGAGTGCCTTGATTAGAACGTGTGGGAGATAATAAAAAACCACTGCTCACGCAAGGACATTTGGCAACTTGAAAGAGGCTAATAACCTGGATCCCTAAATCACACCTTAGATATACACTCTGGTGGATTATAAAACTGAATGTGGGCAAAAGTTTGAAGCCTTTAGAATATATATAGGAGAATATCTTTATGACATGAGACATGGAAAGTTTTCTTAAACGAGACACAAAAATCAGTAACCATAAGGCAAATAATTGATTCATTTGACTACATTAAAATTAAGAATTTTTATTCTTTAGAGGACTCCATAAAGAGACAAGCCACAGAGTGGGAGAAGATATTTGCAACACATTCATTGACAAAGGACTCACATTCAGAATATGTAAAGAATACTTACATATGAATTAAGGGAAAAAAGACAACTCAGTAAAAAAATGCATAAAACACTGAAATAGCCATTTCAAAAAAGGGAAAATCTAAGTAAACAACACACATATGAAAAACCGTCCAACCTCATTGTTAAAGAGGGAATACAAATGAATACCATGATATACCACTACACACATATCATACTGGCAAACATTTAAAAGTCTGATAATACCAAATCCTGAGGAGAATACGCAGTACAGGTAACTTATAACTGATGATGGATAGGCAAACTTGTACCAACTTTTTAGAAAATGGTTTCTAAACCATTCTACATTTTCTAACCATATTCTGATAAAGAGGATGACTCACCTACCTTTTGATCCACTAGTTCTACTCTTGAGTATATACTCAAGAAACTCATGCATATATTCACCCCAACTCATGACAAGTTCCTCATGGTTTCCATCTTTGTGTTTTGCTCTATGCTTTGAAGTATTTCCTCTGCTTGAGTTTGCAGGTCACCAAGTTTTATGTCAGTAATGACCTTTCTTATTTTCTAATTGGCTACTGAATTGAGCACTTGGGAATTCACATGGACTCAGAAAATATTTTCCATACAGGTGACTCTTCCTGTGTTCATATTTTTTGACTCAAGTGGTTCTCTTCAACAAGCTTTGTTGGACATGTGTTATCCTTGTTCCAACTGATCTTCTTTCTCTGCTTTCTTGGACCTCCTCAGATGTGCTAGTTCTACTTGGAGCCAAGGTCCAGTTATTAAAGTACAAGGGGAGTAGGCCTCAAAGTAGTGGAAGACAAAGTGGTCTCACCTTTCAGGAGCTCCCCATAGCAACAGGCAGGCTATCAGTACCCCCACTGAAGGCCAGGAGAAAACCTTCCTGCTCTTAGACCTCCTCACACCTCCTCAGACTCAGGCATGAGAGAAGTCACAGTCTACCCTCTTAGCTCCTGTTGATATCTTGGAAGCCCAGACAATGAAACCCACCTGAGGGGATCCAACATCAGTCCCCCTTCCCCCAACCTTGAGTTCCACGTCTTGGTGGCCTGAATGTTTTCCAGAAACTGCCTCATTCTACTCCCCTCACTGGGGCTCTCCCACTCTGGTTTCCAAGGCTTAACCAGTCCACCCAAGAGAAAGATACACCCCAGGTTCTTCCATCTGAGACTCCCATGAAGATCACAACCTCACTCACCCCCAACTATTGGATCTAGAAGCAGACTAAATTTGGGTTGCTACCTACATCAAATCTGTCATCTTTACAGAATTCTAACTTCATGTATTTCTCAACAGGAGCAAAATCCTTATACCAAAACTTGAACAAGGATAGCAAAAGAAAAAAAAGAGAAGAAAAAAATCATAAACTAATCTCACTAATATCTAGAAATGCACAAGTGCGGAATGAAATGTTTTCAGTTGAATTCAGTGGCTTGTAAGTAAAATGATATACCTATTTGATTGTCAATTACAAAGTCTCTATTCAAATGTATAGACGTCCTCTCTGTTCTTTCACAGGGCTGCTTGAAGAGTAAGTCAAGCCCTTTGCTACTTAAACAAGTGTAATATGACATATGAAAAAGGCAAAAGTCCAACTGAAGATTACGGACCTTCTTTTGTTTCTTCTGGGAGTAGTTGCAGGCTTCTCATTTAGCCTCTAGAGGGCAGCCAGAAAGAAGAAATATATTTCTGTTCTCTTGTACCCCCAGTAGTCACTAACCTCAGCAGTTTCAACATTATGGTTTTTTCAGACTTGGAAACCAGCCCTTCAGAATGGTCCTAGACTGGGAGGGGAGTGGAGGAGTGGGGAGAAAATAAAGGAAAAATTTTAGAGTGATTGAACTGTCCCAAGTTGGCAGATACATGACTCTACCCATAGAGAGTGAACTTTACTGTATACAAATTTTTAAAAATCAGTAAAGGTATCAGGGGAGTTCTGTGGTCATGGAGTCAAGTCACAAATGGATGGAATACTGACTGTGACAAGAGAATCTAACTATATTACAAATGTATGCCAAAACCTCACGGATGGGTGGGGATAAAAGAAGCAAGAATTCTCGTTACATGAAGAGTTGTTTTCTTTTCCTTTCTTTTCTTTTTATTGCATTTATATAAGAAGATGAACTATTACAGTAGTCTTTTCACAACATATGTAAACTAAACCATCATGTTGTACACCTTAAACTTATGCAGCAGTGTACATCAACTATTTCTCAATAAAACTGGAAAAAATAAAACAAGGGAGCACATCAAAATAACTTCAGGAAACAGTGTTTCAATTACTCAGACTACAAAGAGAACTATATGTAAATATTGTATTCTAGTTTGGAAAGTTTTTTTTTCCTCACAGGGTTCTAGGATAATAATTCTGAAATTATTTTACATGTATTAGAGCACTGAACAAATACATAAATAAATTATCGATAATAGGAGCCTCTGGTACCATGTACCAGAGTAAGTAGTTACAAATATACAAAGGGGAAGGGCAGAAAGCTAAACTGAACTCACATTTATGTATGTATGTATGTATGTATGCATGTAACCAATTTTTTTTGTTATAGATGAAGAAATTGTAGAAGATTGGGATGGCAAGGCATAATTTCAATTTTTTTAAGTTTTTATTTATTTGAAAGAGAGAGTGAGCACAAGTGGGGGGAGGGGCAAAGGAAGAGGGAGAAGCAGACTCCCTGCTAAGCAGGGACCCCAAGGTGGGGCTTGATCCTAGGATTCTGGGATCATGGCCTAAGCCGAAGGCAGATATTTAACCAACTGAGCTGTCCAGGCACCCCTTGATTTTAATTTTTTGCATGAATTTCCTTATATCGTTTTGTATGTGAATGAACTCATGTTTATATTTAACAAACAATATAGATAGAATTATGGATGCATGTGTATTCATGTATTAGCACACATACATATATTTTCTAGTTCTGTAATTTTAGAGGGCCTAGAAACAGTGACATCCCAGTGGCCAAGAGCCTACCTATCACCCAGATCTTGGTTTCTAACACCATTCTTCAATCAAAGGAATTGGGGCTCTTAGGAGTCTAAGACAAAGTAAATACAAGATGAGCTTGGAGCCTTTTGTGGTGCCAAAAAAACTCAGAAGTGCTGAAAAAAAATGCAAGGGGAGTTGTCAAAAGTACACAAGAGCCAACTTGAATGGGATCCCAATGGCCAAAGCTGAAACAATTTGAGCAACAAAATAAATAATAATAGCATTGGATTTAAACTCCAAAACTAAGATAAATATTCATGAGTTAATACCAATATAAATTACTGACTATTATATACATATAAACAGAATATATATTGTTTTATTATTCTTATCAACAATTCTGGTAGTACATCAGCACCTTCATGGTTATTGAGAATATAAAATTCAAAAGGCACACAACTAAAGGGTAGACAGAGAAAAGTCTTCCTCCCACCCCTGGCCCAAAACTACCTAGTTTGCTCTCCCTGGAGGCTCTTTATGTAGCCAGTTTCTTATCTTTCTAGAACTTCACAGTGGATTCAAAAGTTTTAAGGTCATTTAAAAAAAAAGCAAGGAAAGACTGAAAAATTGTCACAGATCAGAAGAGACTAAGCAGACATGATGACTAAATATAGTGTAGTATCTTGGAGTGGATCCTATAACAGCAAAAAGATATTAGTGGAAAAACTGGTGAAATGTGAATAGTCTGGAGTTTAGTTAGTAGGACTGTACCAATATTAATGCGTTAGTTGTAAAAAGATACCATAGTTATGTATGATGTTCACATTAGGGAGAACTGGATGAAGGATATAAAATAACTATACTGTACTACCTTTGTAACTTTTCTGAATAATCTAAAATTATTCCAAAATAAAAATTTTAATAAAAGGTAAATAGTCCAGACTTTTGGTTACAGACCAAGATGGAAGATATGCACTTCTTCCTATTCCTCCCACTGAGTGAAGACTGAAACTCTAAATATTGATTAAAAAAACAAGTATAAGGTGACTTTAAAAGGTAGAGAAAAGGTAGCTGATCAGCCAGAGGCCTAGGGCCCTAAAGAATGACCTGGTGGTGAGTTCCATGTGTTTTTTTTTTTACCCCAGAAATGGCACAGACAAAAGACACACACCCCCATTTAAAAAAAAAAAAAAAAAGCCTGCTGGGAGTTTTTTCATTTCCTTGCCTTATGGAAATGACCCAAATCTTAACTACAATCATGGAATAAAATTGGTGAGAGCAGATTTACTTGCCTTTTCCCTCACCTTGGGAAAGCATTCAGTCTTTCATCATTCAGTGTGATGTTAGCTGTGGGTTTTTCATAGATGTCCTTTATCAGGTTGAAGAAGATTTCCTTCTATCCAAGTTTCTTGACATTTTTTTCTCCCATGAATTGTTGTTTGTCAGATGCTATGTTGGCTACTATATTGAGATGATCCTGTGGCTTTTTAACTTTTATTAATAAGGTATATTACATTAGTTGATTTTTGAATGTTAAATTACCTTTGTATTCCTGGGATAACTTGGCCAGGATGCATACTCCTTTTTGTATCTTGTTAGGTTCAGTTTGCTAATATTTTCTTAAACGTTTTTGCATCTATGTTCATGAGATATTGGTCTGTGATCTTTCTGTCTTCTGATATCTTTGTCTGGCTTTGGTATTAGGGTAATATTATTCTCATAGAATTAATTGAAATGTGTCTCCTCCTCTTTTTTTGTATGAAAGAGTTTGTGAAAGAATGACATTATTTCTTTAAATATTTGAGAAAACTTGTCAATGAAGCCCTCTGGACTGATGCTTTTCCTTTTAAGAAGAATTTTAATTATTACTTTAATCTTTTTACTTATTATAGGTCTATTTAGCTTTTCTATTTACTTGGTAAGAAGTTTATTGAGATATAATTCAAAAGCCATGAAATTTACCAATTTGAAGTGTACAACTCAATATATTCACAGAAGTGTGCAACCATTACCACTCTCAATTTTAGAATATTTGCATCACCTCCAAAAGAAACACTGAACCCTTCAGCCTTCACTATCCAACCCAATCTTCCCCCTGCCTTAGGCAGCCACTAATCTACTTTCTGACTCTATCGATTTGCTTATTTGGGGCATTTTATATAAATGGACTCGTACAATACGAGGTTTTTTGTGACTGGATTTTTTTAAAGATTTGATCTATTTATTTGACAGACACACAGCAAGAGATGGAACACAGGCAGGGTGAGGGGGAGAGGAAGAAGCAGGCTTCCCACTAAGCAGGGAGTCCCATGAGGGACTCAATCCCAGGACCCTGGGATCATGACCTGAGCCAAAGGCAGACACCTAATAACTGAGTCACCCAGGCACCTCAATTGTGACTGGCTTCTTACATTTAGTATAAAATGTTTTCAAGATTCATCCATGTTGTATGATATATTAGTACCTCATTCCTTTTTATCATCAAATACTATTCCATTATACAGAGATACAACTTTGATTTATGCATTCATTAGTTGATGGACATTTCGTTGTTTCCACTTTTTGGCTATTATGAATAATGCTACTATTTGTAAGTAAGTCTTTGTGTGGACATCTATTTTCATTTCTTTTGAGTACATTCCTAAGATTGGATTCTACCTCTGCTTGAGTTCATTCTGGTAATTTGTACCTAAGACACCTAAGTTGTTTAATTCATTAGCATAAAGTTATTTATAATATTCTCTTATGATCATTTCAATTTTTGTAAGGTCAATGGAATACCTTCTCTTTTCTCTGTGATTTTCATCCTTTGTGTCTTCTTTTTTCTTGATCAAAGTAAAGGTTTATTAATTTTGTTTTTCTTTTAAAGGAACTATTTTTTATTTCATTGGTTTATTCTATTTTTTTTGTTTAGTTTCAAATGACTCAGAAAGTCCAAAAGAAAATACTCAAATAATACACCTTCTACACACATATATGGAAAAAGAGATAATGACAAAGCCAACTGTGGTAAAGTATAAGCAACTGGTGACTCTGAATAAGACATTTGTTCTAATCTTTCAGTTTTTCTGTAAGTTGAAAATAATATCAAAACAATATTACATAACATTAAAGTAAAAAGTTATAAAAAATGAAATTTACCTACCACAGCTCAAACTGCACTGTGGCAGCTCTAAGAGGAGGGAGGGAGGTAAGGACAGTGCAGAGGTGTGGGGGACTCAAGGAAGACATCCCCAAGGCAGCCTTCTAGAGTCTTCTCACATGCCAACACAGCACAAAGAGTCCCAGAGGTTGTTTTCATGAAGCTGAGAGTGGTGTGGATGGGGCCCTGAGGGCTGGCAGTAGTGGAGAGAGAGGCCTTGTGTCCAGGGTGAAGAACAAGTCTGTGTGGTCCAACAACAGGAGACAAAGGGGAATGAGTCATATTGTCAGATGTTTGCACTGACAGAGTGATTCCCCTTCCCCAAGGCTTGGTGATACATAAGTCCCACGCAGAACTGAGATGCAACACTGGCGAGGGGTTCAAACCTTGAAATGACTGTAATTTCCTCTGTCAGTCAGTGAATGGAGGCTCTAAATAGAAATTACAGAAAGGAAAATTTATACTTCTTATGTACATCTTTCCTGGCCTACGAAATGCATACCTGCTACACACACACACACAGTTACACTAATCAAAAAAATCTGTGGAGTAGCTATAGTAATATCATGCAGAATAGATTTCAGAACAAGGAAAATTATCAGCAATTAAGAGGAACATTACATGGTGATAAAAGATCAATTCTCCAATCAACCATCCTAAACATTTATGCACCTAAATTAAGAGCCCCAAAATGCATGCAACAAAACATGATAGAATTTAGAGGAAAAATGGACAAAATTCACTTCTACTTGGAGACATCAACATTCTTCTCTCTGTAATCAATAGAGCAAATAGACAAAATCTCCAAAGGTATGGAATATCTGAACAATAATACCAACCAACATAATCTATTTGGTATTTAAAGACCATTCCATTCAATAACAACAGGATAGGCATCAGAAAGATCTTAATGGTTTGGGTTGGGGAGCACCTTGGTGGCTTAGCGGGTTGAGCATCCAACTCTTGGTTTTAGCTCAGGTCATGTTTCCTGGTTGTGAGATCCAGCCAGGCAGAGGGCTACCTGCTCAGTGGAGAGTCTTGAGATTCTTTCCTCCTCCCTCTCCCGCCCCCTCCATTCCTCACCCCTGCTCCTGTACTCTCTCACCTACACTAAAATAAATCAAGTCTTAAAAAGATAAAAAGGTCTTAATGGGAAACTAAGAAGCATAGACCAAAGTGGATCAGAGCACTCATTTATCCACACACGTTTAACATCACCACTTAAATGTTCAGAATGCATTGTTAGACATTCTGGGGACAATCCATTTTTGGATCCTGGTTTCTCTCAATTTAACCCCACTTCAAAAAGAGACTTCATTGGCCACCAGATTGTTTCCTAACATAACATCATTCTGAGGCCTTAAAAATAAACCTAGCTGATATAAGCTGGGTTTAGTTATCGATATTATGTTTGAAATAGAAGAGTGTGAATATTTAGCACTGTATGGAGGTATTAACCAGTACAAAAAAAAAAAAAAAAAAAGAGGCAGTGGCAGTTAAGCATTCGCCTTCGGCTCAGGTCATGATCTCAGGGTACTAGGGTTGAACCCCATTTTGGGTTCCCTGCTCAGTGGGGATACTGCTTCTCCCTCTTCCTCTACTCTTCCCCCACCACCCTTGCTTGTGTGCTCACTCTTTCTCAAATAAATAAAATGTTTTTTTTAAAAAAACAGAGGCATAAAAATAGGAAGGGAGGAGGTAAAATTATATTTATTGTTGATAAGATATCTGAAAAACTCAAGAGAATCAATGCTAAAATTAATACAAATAACAAATTTAGGATGGTAACAACATAAAAGTAACATACAAAAATCAATAGGCTTTATATATCACATAATTATCACTTCTAAAATATAGTGGAAGAGAAAATTCCATTTGCAACAGCAGTGAAAAGGAAAGATATTCAACAATCATAAAAATCGAAAGGAAGATAGCTCTATATTAAACAGAAGAGACTTCTAATAAAGACAGAGTAACAAGACAGTTTATCCTCTTGCCTTAAACAGTAAATACCTGGACAAAATACTTGAAGCAATGGTTTTTAGGACATCAGAAATCAGGCATCAACACACACAAACCAGTGATGAAAGGGAAATGAAGTGATCCCCCCTTGCTTGGAGTTTCCAGGCTGCAGCCCAGAGAGAGGGAACCTAGAGCCCAGTGCTTTCCCTGGGTTGAAGTGACAGAGTTGAGAATTCAAGGAGGCCAAGACAGCTGAAGATTCAGAGTCACACAGTAGATAGAAATGTACAAAAGAATACCTTTGGAGATTTGCCTAGGATTCCTTCCAAGTCTTCAAGAATCAGTATGGGTGTGAAGAAACTACTTGAGGACCAGAAAGGTAAGGGAGAGAGGAAGCACCCAAAAAGATTAGAGGGAAGAATCTCTGGAACTAACTTTGCTAATAATAGTTCCTGTTCCCACTAACTGGATGGGAAAATCCTCATGAATCACATGGCATCGGGTAGAGTACTCTGAACGCGTCTGCTTCAGTAGTAGAGTAAAATGAGAGCTTACCTGAACATTGCTCTAGTCTCACCTAACAAAGCTTAAAAGATGTGAAACATTCAAACTGTTTTCAAGTAACTTAAGTGCATCCCAGAACAAGCCCAAGAACATTTATAGAAATAAAATAATATCCAGAACCTAACAAGATAAAATTTACATTGACTTGCATTAAATAAAGACTTATCAGGCCTGCCAAGAAACAGGAGAGAATGATCCATAATTAAAAGAAAAATCAATCAAAATAGCCTAGATGTGATGCAGATAACAGAATGAGTAGGCAAAGACATTCAAAGAGTTATTAAACTATATTACGTTACATATGTTAAAGCAAGGAGGAGAAAGCAAGAGACATGGAAGATATCGACAAGATCAATACCAGACTTCTAGTGATAAAAATTACAATGTTTGAGCTGTAAAAAAAAAAAAATAGATGGGATTAAGAGCAAATTAGACACTATGGAAGTGAAGTTTACTGAAATCAAAAACAATTGACTATGAAACCCAGAAATAAAGAAACTAAAAAAAAAAAAAAAAAACCTTAACAGATGATCAGTGAGCTACGGGACAATTTCAAGAAGCCTAATCTATACATAATTGGAGGACACAAAAAACAATATTTGAAGCAATAATGGCTAAGATCTTCCAAATTTGATGAAAACTCTAATTCCACAGATTTAGGATACTCAAAAATAAATTTAAAAGAATCCAAGTCAGGGCACCTGGGCGGCTCAGTCGTTAAGCGTCTGCCTTTGGCTCAGGCTGTGATCCCGGGGTGCCAGGATCAGAGCCCCATGTTGGGCTCCCTGCCTGGTGGGAAGCCTGCTTCTCCCTCTCCCACTTCCCCTGCTTCTGTTCCTGCCCTCACTATCTCTCTCTCTCTCTCTGTCAAATAAATAAATAAAATCTTCTTTAAAAAAAAAGATCCAAGTTATACAAAATATAGTCTCTGATTACAATGGAATCAAATTAGAAACGAACAAGAAAAATATCTTAAAAAGCCAAACAGTTGGAAGAACACACTTTCATTTTTTTTTAAGATTTTATTTATTTAGGGTGCCTGGGTGGCTCAGTGGGTTAAGCCACTGCCTTCAACTCAGGTCATGATCTCAGGGTCCTGGGATTGAGTCCCACATCGGGCTCTCTGCTCAGCAGGGAGCCTGCTTCCTCCTCTCTCTCTCTCTCTCTCTCTCTGCCTGCCTCTCTGCCTACTTGTGATCTCTCTCTGTCAAATAAATAAATAAAATCCTTTTTTATAAAGATTTTATTTATTTATTTGACAGACAGAGAGAACACAAGTAGGCAGAGAGAGGGGGGGAAGCAGGCTTCCTGCCAAGCACAAAGCCCGATGCAGAGCCCAATCCCAGGACTCCGAGATCATGACCTGAGCTGAAGGCAGATGCTTAACTGACTGAGCCACCCAGGCACCCCCAAGAACACACTTCTAAAAATCCATCTGTGAAAGAAGAAATCAAAAGGGGAAATCAGAAAGTATTTCCAAATGAAGATGAAAATACATTCTATCCAGGTTTACAGAAGGCAGCTTGTAGAGGAAAATGTTAAATCAGTAGGCTTCAGTTGGTAAAATCCTGCACATTACTAAGAAAAACTCTTGACTGGTTCCTGGGAACTGAATACTGAGCTCTTGGAATGTTCTGTTAAGATCATTTTTGTATGTCTGAGGCATTTGGCCATTATGTACCAGTTTGACTAGATAGTTCATGCTGCTAATGTGATCTATAGTGAACACCTGCATTTGCTCTAGAGGCCTGGAGTCTAGCTACCTGAAGTCAGTCATGTAGGTGCTAGCCCCCAATAAGAATCCTGGAGCTGCTCTGGTTGGCAACACTTTACATGTAACACATTGTTGCTGGAAGAATTAAGCACGTCTCAGGGAAACTCCACCGGTTGTTGCGGGGATACCCAGAAGCTTGAGCCTGGTTTCCCCCATACTTCTCCTTATGTGCCTTTTCCCTTTGCTGACTTTAATCTGTATCTTTCATTGTAATAAACTGTAACCATTCTGAGCCCTGTGACTCAAGAATGAATTGGCAAGCCCAAGATTAGTTTTGGGGACCCTGACACACAGCTAAAGCATTAAGTAGATGGAAATTTATAGGAATAAATGCCTATATTAGAATGTCTCAAATCAATGACCTCAGCTCTACCTAAAGAAACTAGAATGAAAATAGCTAAAGAAACTAGGCATAAGCAGAAGGAAGGAGAATAATGAGAGAGAAAATCAATGACAAAAAAACCAGAAATATAATAGGGGAAAAAAATCAATGAAATCAGAAATTGGTTATGCGAGAAGATCAAGAAAATTTGTAAACCTCTAGCCAGCCTGATGTGGGTGGGGGAGAGACACTATTCACCAGTATCAGAAATGACACAGAACTACAGGTTTCACAAATGTTAAAAGGATAAATGACTTGAAAGACACAAACTACCAAAGCTCACTCCAGAAGAAATAGATATCTGGGCAGCCTATATATACTAAAGAAATTGATTTTGTAACTGAAAACTTTTCCACAAAGAAAACTTCAGGACCAGATGGCCTTATTGATGAATTCTATCAAATATTTTTAAGAATATTAACAATTCTACTCAAATTCTTCAAGAAAATTGAAGAAAGAGAATACTTCCCAACTCATTCTCTGAGGCCAATATTACTCTGATAATAAATCCAGACAAAAGCATTACTGGAAAATAAAACCACTGACCACTATCCCTCATGAACACAGATGCAAAATTTCTCAGCAAACTTTTGGCAACAACATATAATCCAGCGATATATAAAATAATACAACATGAGCAAGTGGGCTTTATCTCAGGACTATAAGATTAGTTTAATATCTAAAAATCAATCAATGTAATTCATATTAGCAGACTAAAAAAGAAAAAATCACATAATCATCTCAGTCAATGCAAAAAACTCTTTTTATAATATTCAACATACATTCCTAACAAAAAATAAGTCTCAGCAAACCAGCAAAATAGTAAAGGACATCTTCAACCTGATAGAGGGCATCTGTGAAAAACCTTCAGTTAACATCATACCTACTTTCCCCTAAAACTGGGATCAGGCTAGGATGTCTGTTCTGACCACTTTAATTCAACATTGTACTAGAGGTTTAAGCCAGTGCAAAAAGGGAAGAAAAAGGAAGGGGGAAAAAGGCACCCATATTGGGAAGAAAGCAGTAGCGCTCTCTTTATTACAGGTAACATAAATTATTTAAGTAGAAAACCCCAAGGAATATACAGAAAAGCTACTAGAAGTGATAAATGACCTTAGCAAGTTTGCAGGACACACGGTGAGTATTTATTAATTAATTTAGTTCTACAAACTAGCCACACACACACCAAAAAGGAAATTAAAAATTTAAAAACATACAATTCACAATAGCATCAAAAATACCAAATACTTTGGGATATGAAGGCCTGTTTACCCAAAACTACAAGATAGTGAGAAAAATTACAGGTCTGAATCAATGACAAAATATGCCTTTTTCATGGGTCAGAAAACTCAATACTGTTGGAGGTCAATGCTCCACAAATGCATCTGTAGATTCAGTGTAATCCCAGTCAAAATCCTAGCAGGATTTTTCTGGTAGAAATTGGCAAGCTAATTCTAAAATTAATCTAGAAAAGCAAAAGACCTAGAATAGCCAAATCAACTTTGAGAAAGAATAACAAAGTTGGAAAATTTACGCTGCCTGCTTGAAAGACTTTATAGAACACAAAAACTAGGTTGAGATGATTTACAGACCTAAATGTCTCCCCTAAGGGAGAAAACAGAGGAGAGTGTCTTTGAGACCAAGGTTAGGGAATAATTTCCTAGACAGTACACACACACAAAAAAACCACTAACCATTAAAAAATGGGTAAACTAGACTTTATCAAAATTAGGATCATCTATTTATCAAGACACCATTAAGAAAATGAAAAGGCAAATCACAGGCTGGGAGAAATATTTGTAATATGAGTATCTGACAAATGGCTTAGAAGCAGATCATATAAGGAACCTTCTACAAATCAATAACAAAAAGACGACCCAATTTTAAAAGGGCTACACATCTGCATACTTCATAAACAAAGATATACAGATGGTCAGTATACACATGCAAAGACATTCAACATTAGTCATCACATA
Source organism: Mustela nivalis (assembly GCF_964662115.1). Lineage (NCBI taxonomy): Eukaryota > Metazoa > Chordata > Mammalia > Carnivora > Mustelidae > Mustela > Mustela nivalis. The sequence continues at coordinate 94,665,614 of NC_139040.1, forward strand.
GACTCAAATTTATAACCACAATCAAATACCACACACTGACTAGAATGGTTAAGCTTTTGAAAACTAACAACATGGAATATCTCCGAGGGTACAGAGCAACCAGAGCTCTCAGATATTGCTGGTGAAAGTATAAACTGGTACCACAAGTTTGGAAAAATGTCCAGCAATTGCTTATAAAGTTAAATATATACCTATCTTATGATCCAGCTATATTTATTCTTAGTAGCAAAAATTGGAAACCCAAATGTCAATCAGCAGGGGAATGGATAAAACACAATGTGTTATAGTCATACAATAAAATATTTCTCAAGAATAAGAAAGAAGGAACTACTGATAGCAACATAAATGAATTTCAGATCTGTACTCCAATGGTCATAGCAGCAATGGCCACAGTTGCCAAACTGTGGAAAGAGCCAAGATGTCCTTCAACAGAGGAACGGATAAAGAAGATACGGTCCATATATACAATGGGGTATTATGTCTCCATCAGAAAGGATGAATACCCAACTTTTGTATCAACATGGATGGGACTGGAAGAGATTATGCTGAATAAGTCAAGCAGAGAGAGTTAATTATCATATGGTTTCAATTACTTGTGGAGCATAAGGGATAACACGGAGGACACTGGGAGTTGAAGAGAAGTGAGATGGGGGAAATCAGAGGGGGAGACAAACCATGAGAGACTGTGGACTCTGAGAAACAAACTGAAGGTTTCTGAGGGGAGGGGGGGGTGGGAGGTTGGGTAAGCCTGGTGGTGGGTATTAAGGAGGGCATGTATTGCATGGAGCACTGGGTGTGATACATAAACAATGAATGCTGGAACACTGAAAAGAAATAAAATGGGAGGAGGAGTCAAGATGGTGGAGAAGTAGCAGGCTGAGACTACATCAGGTAGCAGGAGATCAGCTAGATAGCTTATCTAAAGATTGCAAACACCTTCAAATCCAACGGGAGATCAAAGAGAAGAAGAACAGCAATTCTAGAAACAGAAAATCAACCACTTTCTGAAAGGTAGGACTGGCGGAGAAGTGAATCCAAAGCGACAGGAAGATAGACCCTGGTGAGAGGGGCCGGTGCCCAGCAAGCGGCGGAGCAACAGAGCACAAAATCAGGACTTTTTAAAAAGTCTGTTCCGCTGAGGGACATAGCTCCAGAGGCTAAACCGGGGCAAAGCCCACGTGGGGTCAGCATGGCCTCAGGTCCCGCAGAGTCACAGAAGGATCCGGGGTGTCTGAGTGTCGCAGAGCTTGCAAGTATTAGAACGGGGAAGCCGGCTACAGAGACAGAGCCAAGGAGTGAGCTCTCAGCTCGGGGTTACCTTGAACTGGTCACAGGCTCAGTGAGCTGGGAGTGCGGCCTGAGGCCAGGGAGATGGGAGTGATTGGATGCTGTTCTCTGAGGGTGCACTGAGGAGTGGGGCCCCAAGCTCTCGGCTCCTCCGGGCTGGAGACTGGGAGGCCACCATTTTCATTCTCATCCTCCGGAACTCTACGGAAAGCGCTCAGGGAACAAAACCTCCTGAAAGCAAACCCGAGGGGATTACTCAGCCCGGCCCTGGTAAGGGCGGTGCAACTCTGCCTGGGGCAAAGACACTTGAGAATCACTACAACAGGCCCCTCCCCCAGAAGATCAACAAGAAATCCAGCCAGGACCAAGTTCATCGACCAAGGAGTGCAGGTTCAATACCAAGGAGAGCAGTGGAATTCCAGAGGAGGAGAAAGCAAAGCATGGAACTCATGGCTTTCTCCCCATGATTCTTTAGTCTTGCAGTTAATTTTTTTTTTCAATTTTTTTCTTCTTCTCCTAAATTTTTTTAAACTTTTACCCTTATCTTTTTTAATGTTTTTCAACTAGTTTATCTTATATATATATTTCTTTTTTATATTTTTTTCTTTATTTGTTTTCTTTTTTTAATTGTTTCTTTTTTTTTTTTTCTGAACCTCTTTTTATCCCCCCCCCCCCCATGATTTGGGATCTCTTCTGATTTGCTTAAAGTGTATTTTCCTGGGGTCTTTGCCACCTTCCTTCATATACTCTTATCTGGACAAAACGACAAGGCAGAAAAATTCACCACAAAAAAAAGAACAAGAGGCAGTACCAAAGGCTAGGGACCTAATCAATACAGACATTGGTAATATGTCAGATCTAGAGTTCAGAATGACGAATCTCAAGGTTCTAGCCAGGCTTGAAAAAGGCATGGAAGATGTTAGAGAAACCCTCTCCAGAGAGATAAAAGCCCTCTCTGGAGAAATAAAAGAACTAAAATCTAACCAAGTTGAAATAAAAAAAGCTATTAATGAGGTGCAATAAAAAATGGAGGCTCTCACTGCTAGGATAAATGAGGCAGAAGAAAGAACTAGTGATATAGAAGACCAAATGACAGAGGATAAAGAAGCTGAGCAAAAGAGGGACAAACAGCTACTGGACCACGAGGGGAGAATTCAAGAGATAAGTGACACCATAAGACGAAACAACATTAGAATAATTGGGATCCCAGAAGAAGAAGAAAGAGAGAGGGGTGCAGAAGGTATATTGGAGAGAATTATTGGAGAGAATTTCCCTAATATGGCAAAGGGAACAAGCATCAAAATCCAGGAGGGGCAGAGAACCCCCCTCAAAATCAATAAGAATAGGTCCACACCCCATCACCTAATAGTAAAATTTATAGGTCTCAGTGACAAAGAGAAAATCCTAGAGGCAGCCCTGGAAAAGGAGTCTGTAACATAAATGGTAAAAATATTATATTGGCAGCAGACTTACCCACAGGGACCTGGAAGGCCAGAAAGAGCTGGCATGATATATTGAGAGCCCTAAACGAGAAAAACATGCAGCCAAGAATACTATATCCAGCTAGGCTATCATTGAAAATAGAAGGAGAGATTAAAAGCTTCCAGGACAAAAAAAAAAAAACTGAAAGAATTTGCAAACACCAAACCAGCTCTACAGGAAATATTGAAAGAGGTCCTCTAAGCAAAGAGAAAGCCTAAAAAGTAGTAGGTCAGAAAGGAACAGAGACAATATACAGTAACAGTCACCTTACAAGCAATACAATGGCACTAAATTCATAGCTCTCAATAGTTACCCTGAATGTTAATGGGCTAAATGCGCCAATCAAAAGACACAGGGTATCAGAATGGATAAAAAAACAAAACCCATCAATATGCTGCCTACAAAAAACTCATTTTAGACCCAAAGACACCTCAAGATTTAAAGTGAAAGGGTGGAAAACAATATACCACACTATATCATACTCAAAGGATCTGTCCAACAAGAAGATCTAACAATTTTAAATATCTATGCCCCTAATGTGGGAGCAGCCAACTATATAAACCAATTAATAATAAAATCAAAGAGACACATCAACAATCATACAATAATAGTAGGGTACTTTAACACTCCCCTCACTGAAATGGACAGATTATCCAAGCAAAAGATCAACAAGGAAATAAAGGCCTTAAATGACACACTGGACTAGATGGACATCACAGATATATTCAGAACATTTCATCCCAAAGCAACAGAACACACATTCTTCTCTAGTGCACATGGAACATTCTCCAGAATAGATCACATCCTGGGTCCTAAATCAGGTCTCAAACGGTATCAAAAGATTGGGATCACTCCCTGCATATTTTCAGACCACAATGCTCTGAAGCTAGAACTCAATCACAAGAGGAAATTAGGAAAGAACCCAAATACATGGAGACTAAACAGCATCCTTCTAAAGAATGAATGAGTCAACCGGGAAATTAAAGAATTGAAAAAATTCATGGAAACAAATGATAATGAAAACACAACGGTTCAAAATCTGTGGGACACAGCAAAGGCAGTCCTGAGAGGAAAATATATAGTGGTACAAGCCTTTCTCAAGATACAAGAAAGGTCTCAAGTAAACAGTCTAACCCTACATCTAAAGGAGCTGGAGAAAGAACAAGAAAGAAACCCTAAACCCAGCAGGAGAAGAGAAATCATAAAGATCAGAGCAGAAATCAATGAAATAGAAACCAAAAAAAAAAAAAAAAAAAAAAAACAATAGAGCAAATCAACGAAACTAGGAGCTGGTTCTTTGAAAGAATTAATAAGATTGACAAACCCCTGGCCAGACTTATCAAAAAGAAAAGAGAAAGGACCAAAATAAATAAAATCATGAATGAAAGAGGAAAGATCACAACCAACAACAAAGAAACACAAACAATTATAAGAACATACTATGAGCAACTCTACGCCAACTAATTCGACAATCTGGAAGAAATGGATACATTTCTAGAGACATATGAACTACCACAACTGAACCAGGAAGAAATAGAAAACCTGAACAGACCCATAACCAATAAGGAGATTGAAACAGTCATCAAAAATCTCCAAACAAACAAAAGCCCAGGGCCAGACGGCTTCTCCAGGGAATTCTACCAAACATTTAAAGAAGAACTAATTTCTATTCTCCTGAAACTGTTCCAAAAAATAGAAATGGAAGGAAAACTTCCAAACTCATTTTATGAAGCCAGCATCACCTTGATGCCAAAACCAGACAAGGATCCCATCAAAAAAGAGAACTACAGACCAATATCCTTGATGAACACAGATGCAAAAATTCTCACCAAAATACTAGCCAATAGGATCCAACAGTACATTAAAAGGATTATTCACCACGACGAAGTAAGATTTATTCCAGGGCTGCAAGGTTGGTTCAACATCCGCAAATCAATCAATGTGATACAACACATTAATAAAAGAAAGAACAAGAGTCATATGATACTCTCAATAGATGCTAAAAAGCATTTAACAAAGTACAGCATCCCTTCCTGACCAAAACTCTTTAAAGTGTAGGGATAGAGGGCACATACCTCAATATTATCAAAGCCATCTATGAGAAACCCACCGCAAATATCATTCTCAATGGAGAAAAACTGAAAGCTTTTCCATTAAGGTCAGAAACACAGCAGAGATGTCCATTATCACCACTGCTATTCAACATAGTACTAGAAGTCCTAGCCTCGGCAATCAGACAACAAAAGGAAATTAAAGGCATCCAAATCGGCAAAGAAGAAGTCAAACTATCACTCTTTGCAGATGATATGATACTATATGTGGAAAACCCAAAAGACTCCACTCCAAAACTGCTAGAACTTGTACAGGAATTCAGTAAAGTGTCAGGATATAAAATAAATGCACACAAATCAGTTGCATTTCTTTACACCAACAATAAGACAGAAGAAAGATAAATTAAGGGGTCAATCCCATTTACAACTGCACCCAAAACTATAAGATACCTAGGAATAAACCTAACCAAAGAGGCAAAGAATCTATACTCCGAAAACTATAAAGTACTCATGAAAGAAATGGAGGAAGACACAAAGAAATGGAAAAAGGTTCCATGCTCCTGGATTGGAAGAACACATATTGTGAAAATGTCTATGCTACCTAAAGCAATCTACACATTTAATGTAATTCTTATCAAAGTACCATCCATCTTTTTCAAAGAAATGGAACAAATAATCCTAAAATTTATATGGAACCAGAAAAGACCTCGAATAGCCAAAGGAATATTGAAAAAGAAAGCCAAAGTTGGTGGCATCACAATTCCGGACTTCAAGCTCTATTACAAAGCTGTCATCATCAAGACAACATGGTACTGGCACAAAAACAGACACCTAGATCAATGGAACAGAATAGAGAGCCCAGAAATAGACCCTCAACTCTATGGTCAACTAATCTTTGACAAAGCAGGAAAGAATGTCCAATGGAAAAAAGACAGCCTCTTCAATAAATGGTGTTGGGAAAATTGGACAGCCACATGCAGAAAAATGAAATTGAACCATTTCCTTACACCACACATAAAAATAGACTCAAAATGGATGAAGGACCTCAATGTGAGAAAGGAATCCATCAAAATCCTTGAGGAGAACACAGGCAGCAACCTCTTCGACCTCAGCCACAGCAACATCTTCCTAGGAACATCACCAAAGGCAAGGGAAGCAAGGGCAAAAATGAACTATTGGGATTTCATCAAGATCAAAAGCTTTTGCACAGCAAAGGAAACAGTTAACAAAACCAAAAGACAACTGACAGAATGGGAGAAGATATTTGCAAATAAAGATAAAGAGCTAGTGTCCAAAATCTATAAAGAGCTTAGCAAACTCAACACCCAAAGAACAAATATCCAATCAAGAAATGGGCAGAAGACATGAACAGACATTTCTGCAAAGAAGACATCCATATGGCCAACATACACATGAAAAAATGCTCCACATCACTCGGCATCAGGGAAATACAAATCAAAACCACAATGAGATATCACCTCATGCCAGTCAGAATGACTAAAATTAACAAGTCAGGAAATCACAGATGCTGGCAACGATGTGGAGAGAGGGGAACCCTCCTACATTGTTGGTGGGAATGCAAGCTGGTGCAACCACTCTGGAAAACAGCATGGAGGTTCCTCAAAATGTTGAAAATAGAACTGCCCTATGACCCAGCAAAGATACAAACGTAGTGATCTGAAGGGGCACGTGCACATGAATGTTTATAGCGGCAATGTCCACAATAGCCATAATATGGAAAGAACATAGATGTCCATCCACAGATGAATGGATAAAGAAGAAGTAGTATATATACACAATGGAATACTATGCAGCCATCAAAAGAAATGAAATCTTGCCATTTGTGATGACGTGGATGGAACTAGAGGGTATCATGCTTAGTGAAATAAGTCAATCGGAGAAAGACAACTATCATATGATCCTCCTGTTATGAGGAAGTGGAGATGCAACATGGGGGGTTAAGGGGATAGGAGAAGAATAAATTAAACAAGATGGGATTGGGAAGGAGACAAACCATAAGTGACTCTTAATCTCACAAAACAAACTGAGGGTTGCTGGGGGGAGGGGGGTTAGGAGAGGGGGGTGGGGTTATGGACATTGGGGAGGGTATGTGCTATGGTGAGTGCTGTGAAGTGTGTAAACTTAGTGATTCACAGACCTGTACCCCTGGGGATAAAAATGTAGTATATGTTTATAAAAAATTAAAAATTAAAAAAAAATAAAATGAAGAAAAAAAGGGAAAACCTACCAAAAAAAATTATGCCCAGTGAAAGAAGTCAAATAAAAAAATTTTTTTCTTTTTTTTGCACACTTCCATTTTTATGTAGTTAAGAACAGTACAATTAATCGCTGGGGATAGAAATTTAAAAAGTGATTGCCTGGGGTAGGGGGCTGCAAGGGAGGATGAGAACAGAATGGAAAAAGACCCAGAGAACTTTCTATGGCAACGACAATTCATTTTTCTTGATTGGGGTATAACGGACACATTTGCCAAAACTCATCCAGCTGTACACTTAAGGTCTGTCTAGCTTACTGTATTATGTAACCATATCTCAAAAAGGATTGTGTCTAGAAAATGGACAAATAGTCCTTAAATACGTGAAAAATTGCTTAACCTTTGTCATTAAAGAATTGCAAATTAAAACTACCCTAAGGAGGCACCTGGATGGCTGAGTTGGTTAAGCGTCTGCCTTCAGCTCAGGTCATGATCCCAGGGTCCTGGGATAGAGCCCCACATTTGGCTCCCAGCTCAGCAGGGGAGCATGCTTATCCCTCTCCTTCAGCCCTGCTTGTGTGCTCTCTCTCGCTTTATCTGCAATTAATAAAACCTTAAAAGTAAACAAATAAATAAAGCTACCCTAAGATTCCATTTTCACCTATTATATTTGCAAAACTCCAAATGCTCCACAATACAGTCTATTGGAAAGGTTGTAGGAGAAGTAGTCTTGTTCATATGTTGCTAGGGTGAGTGCAACACAATATAGCTAGGAAGGGCAATATTGAGGAAAACTGTATACACACTTACTTGTGACCCAGTAATCTATTTTACCCTGAAGATATACCTCCACAAATATAAAACAACATCTACATAAGGCCATTGAGACATTTGAAATAGCAAAAGATTGGAAACATCCCCCAAATGTCCATCATTGAGAGATGACACATGCAAACACTGGAGCACCATGAACTGATAATGACTTTCAGGATATATTCAGTGGGAAAAAATCAAGGTGCCAAAATGTGCACACATCATGCTACATTTTGTGTATAAGAGAAGGGAAATAGGACTATACATTCCAATTTATTTACTTTTGGAAAAAGAAATACAGGAGATAGGAGCTAATGAATTAAAAATGGTTACTTATAGGTGGTGGGTGGAGAAAATTTGAAGGTCTTAAAGGGATGGGGAGCAAGACTTCTCTGAAAGTATGTTTCAATATAGTTATACATTTTTAACCATGTAAATATTATGTTTTTAAAACAAAGTTAAGTCAAAATGAGGAAGGGAGGTAGGGAAGGAGGGGGCTATATGGAGCCTGAAGCAAGCCTAAAATTCAAATTTCAGAGTGCTAGCATCACAGTGTTAACTAGCAGATTACCCACTGTTCACCCACAACTCCTCAGTGGGTTCTAGTTATGAAGCTTTTGAGGTGACTGGCCTTATCTGGAGGAACAGAGAGAGATGGTCTTACAGAGGAATTCTAATTCGTGGACGTGCGAGCTCCATCTGATTTAGAAGGATTTATGGCAGGGAAATTTGCAGGCTGATCAAGATTTTAAAATGATCCAGGTTTCATATACAGTTGTGTTTTCAAGTCTTTGGCACTTCCTAGTTTTTCCTTCTTACTGAAATTTTTGATGCATCAGTATCACATGTATTTCTGAACTTTCCCACCTCCCCACCCCACCAATTATTTTTAGTACCTTAACTCAGAAAATCTTGTTGATCATAGATTTGAGTACCGACTTCTATTTATTAAACATAGAATCCTTTCCATGTGCACACATCTCAAAATTTGCATCTGAGTACATTTAATGATAATGACATTTAAATCACATATATCAAGTTTCCTAAAGATAACATTCTCATCTACTTTAACTCTGCCAAATGTATTATTCTACACCAAGTAGAGCGCTGAAGAATGCTTGGCTACAATTAACTATATAAGCCTACAAAATCAGTGTGTTTGCTTTCTCTTCCTTTCTTCTGTTACATTCCCTAATAGATGTTGTATCTGAGCATCTGGGGAAGTAGCTGTGGTTCAGAGTTACTACTTTGTGTTACTCATACCCTTAATCTATTTAAGGTCATCATATACTTAGACACAAATGGTTTTAAGCACCTTTGGGATAGTCCTTAAGTTCACCAGGAATCTTTCTGTTTTTCATATCAAGACATGTTTAATCATTTGGGAGTAAATTACGTGGCACTGAATGGCTTTGAAATCCTGAGAAAACAGACTCTGACTCCATATATTTTTTAGGTTGGCACGCTTAGAAATCCTATTTTGTATATGTTAAAATCAGACTCCCAGCTTAGACAGGTAAATGGTAGTCAGACTGAACTTAGAAAAAAAGTGCCTATTAATCTTTGTATCGAAAATATTCTATTTACACACTTGTCAGTTTCTTCAAGTGTCATTATTTGACTTTAGGACTGGAACAACTCAGGAGCCATCACTAAGACTTAACAGGACTCTTTCCTCTATCACTTCCACTTCCTAAAACCATTGCTTGTATCACCTCCCTATCATTCACCATCTTTTCCAACAACTGTGGACCCTAAGGCAGCACAAACCCAGGCTTCCTTTCCATCCTAAGAGTGCAAAAATCTAGGAATATGATGTCGGGAGGTCAATACTACTTACAACTGCTTCTTCTGAAACCAACTTTAAAGCACTATTCCATACATCCCAGCTTGCCCAGAAGAGCCCCCATTTTATGGCTGCTTCCCTATCCTAATAAGTACTAATTACACCCCTTTTGATCTCAAAAGGGTTCTGGTTTGGACTATAATAAAAAAGATACGGTTGGCCTAATTATAGGTTATCAAATTTAAAGACCTCTTTGTCTTGTTAAATATTCCAAATGAAAAGTTTCTTTCAAGCATGACTACAGAGTAAGCACTCAGAAATTCTTACTTCTTTGCAGTGGGAGGTAGAATAGCATTTCTCTGAGTTGGATCTCCATCATCACAGTTGGAATCTTGGCTTGAACACTTACTTGACCACAAACCTTGGGGTAAGTTATAGGATCTCTTTGCCTAAGTTTACTTATCTGTAAGATGGAGACACAACAGTACCCAACTCGAAGGTCACTGTGAGGACTAAAAAGAATGTGTATTAAGTACTTAGCACTGTGCTTTGCACAGGTTGTCAGTAAATGGTAGGTATCTGTAGGCCACACTAAAAAATACCATCCTCATTTCCCTGTTCAACTAAAAAAGTCCATTTTCCTTTCAAAAACAAAATACCACATGGACTGCTTCACAATATATAATACAAAACTATTATTGTGCAAAGCACTCCAGGACAGTGATACAAAATATTTATAATTGGCTACGTTTGCGGTTCATCAAAGACCCATGTAATTTCACACCTAGAGATCCAGGAAAGACCAGACACCCCCCCCACCCCAAATTCAATACCTTTTCCCATCCACGGCAGTTATGTTGTTGCTCCACTGAGGTGCTCTGGCAAATGTCACCAACCATCTTGTGCCAACCCAAAGAAATCCCTGTAATCCTCATCTTTGCAGCACGATGTTTTTCAAAAGCTCTAGTTTGTCCAACACCCTCGCTGGTTTAGCTTTCTTCTCCTTTACAATCTCCTTTTCTCTTATATGTGACATTCCTTAGTGCGTATTTGGTCTACCTCTCCTTACCACAGTTCCTGGATCATACCATCTCTTCTGGCTCTAAGCACCACCTCAAATGAAGAGCAGATACATGGTTCCAGACGAGGCCTCTCCTAATTCCAACTACTTAGATGCCCTACAAGGAGTTGGTTACTTTCTGCCTCCAGAACCGTACTTCTGTATTCCCTATTCTGGTAAGAAGCACCCCACTCACTTGACGATATCTTATGGGTCCTGTGGAATTCAACTTTATCTTCCCAGTCTGTGCTCTTATTTCCAACCTCCCAACATCCAAAGCTCAAATCCAAATCCTCTCGCCCCTAAATTTCCCTGCTTTGGAGATACCCTCTGGCAGCAGCATACAGGATAGATGGAGTGTGTTAAAACAGGCAGGAAGACTACTGCAACTCAGTGCTGCTCTTTTGTTTAAATCCCATGAACGGTTCCATATTAAGCACAGGGTAAAGTATAAACACCGCTCATGGCAGAGGCAGCTTTCCCACATCTTGGAGCCTTCCTGCCCTTTCTTTTAGTGCTCCCCTAACCCCCTGGCCAAATCCTCTTTGCTCAGGAAGGTGTGATATAAACCACACTAAAATACAGGCCCTGATACTACCCTTCTTGTTACCTCTTCTAAGTTTTGCCTCATGTATTTCATCAATCTCCTATATTAGATGTGTGTGGAGAGGACAGAGGACAGGGATCACATCTTAGATTTCCTTTTAGGAGATGCTAAATATACTGACTAAATGAAAATACACATGACAATAATTTAAAGACTTATTGACTAGGTTCTGAGAAGCAGACACTTCATTTCAGTTAAATTCATAGTATCATGTTATCTTAGATTTCAGTTGAAATTGTGAAGACTGTGTCAATTTACCACTTTTAGAAACCGACTTAGGTTTAATTCAAAATGAAAAAGCCACTTTTAAAAAATTAAATAGGTTAAAAAGCAAGTTGAACTGCTCTACTGATGGTACATGATTTCCTATTTAACTGGTTACAAAGAGAAAAGAATATGATTGAGCTCCCACTGTCTGGATCACCATCTGCTTTTTTATACATTTTGTAATTAGCTTCTTTCTCTAAACAATGAGTGTTATTAAGGCATCTGGAGAAAGTGTGCTTTTAATGGGATTTACCTATACATAGAGCAGTAAAAAGAAATTTCTATTTCTTCTGAAACCGGAAAAAATGTAAATTATAAAGGATATTAAATAGATGAAAAGAAAGCAGTTTACACAGGAATTTATCTAGTTATACTTCAGAGTAATGTTGATGTGTTTGGTTTCTATCTCCTATCCTCTACCCATTCAAAGATTAAGTTGAGCAAGTATTATTCTTGACATAACTTATAAGTATGTATTGGTGAAATAGCACTAAATTACTCCTAAATGTCAGACAACCTCTATTAATCTTGGCAATAAACTATCTTGATAAAACCATAGAAAAGAAGACACTGTGTCAGTAAGATAAACTAGAATTGGCTAAGAAACATTTAGGTGTATCTTTAGCATTCTTATAATCTTTGCTTCCGATAGTTGGCTTGTGATTTTTATTTGCAAAAAAGTCTGTTATTATTTCAAAAATATTAGTGGTTACAAATCCTAAGCAGCACTTAGACAAGCACTCTTGCTCCTTAACTAAAATAGATTTGTAAGTATTTCCTTCTGAAGTTATAAATGAGAGATGATTGCTGCTAGTAGATATTCAATATTTACCAAATTAACTAATTAAATAAAGTATCTCCATGCTTTCAAGCCTTCGAACTGTTTCTAGGAGGACAACATACTCCAAAACTATCTGAACAAGAATACTTGATTAATGCAATCAGCACGGCATTTCCCAAGACAGTATTATAAATTCTCTTTAGTCATAAATATAACTCAATTTCTAGCATTCTTTATGCTTTGTCACTAAAGCTTCCTAGAAAATCTTATAAAGAACAGTGTGATAAAAAGAGAGTATATGCCAAATGCAAGGTACCATTGTTATAAAATGAAATACTACTGTTAATTAGAAGTGACTTGTTAATGCTAATATAGCTTGCTGTATTTTTACCAGATACGGATTTGTAGACTCTCCCCCCAACACCCCAATCACATCATGCAAGCAGGAAAGCATGAAATTTCAAAATTGCCTAACATTAAAAAATAAGTCTCTTAATTTATTTGCATTCTAAAATAGAGCCCTTCATCTGGACCTTTTTTTTCCACATAAAACTCTACTTAGCGATGTACAAGATTTATCAAGCCCATGTAACATTCCCTTTAAAATCTTAAGTTCAATCACTATTTGTTTTCTACTATTATACTATTGTTTTGGCAGCAATTGTTTATTGGTCTGTCATTGCAGTAATTGCAACTTAACAATAAACCAGTCTGACATTTTAGGTCTTGAAGATACATACCATATATATTTCTTTAAAAATAATCATACTTTTGTAAGCAATACTTTACAGTAGACACCTCAAAAATCTACCATAGATGTTGAAACTTAAAACGAGAAAAATTTAAGTTCTAAATCTTTATACATATATATCCAGATTTCTATATATATTATATATACATACATAAGTATATATAAAATATATATAATCAGATTTGAAAAATGAACAAAAACTGGGCACTGTACATAAAGTCTCCTTAAAACTCAAACAATAGAAAACTCTTTAAACATTAAACAATTTTAATAAAAGTTTCTGTACAATGCTAAGCAGTTTTATTTACACATAGAAAATGTAATAGGAGTAGTGTTTGAAATTACAGAACTCCTTAAAATTTCAATGGCAGGTAAATCTGGAAAAAATAACAGCATTCCATTCACAAATATTTTCAAGCAATAAATATGTATTTATAAATAGTGTAAATTTACATCAAGATTAGAAACAAAAATCACAAATCTGAAGTTTATTCCTTAGTCTATGTGCAATCCATTATCTTTGTGACTTGGCTGTTAATTTTTTAAACATTTTATTTAGGAACCAAAAGTGTAATAACCGTCATGGTTTCAAAACAAGACAGAAAAACATAAAAGCAGTAAAAAAGTTCCTTACCTAACTTTTCACATTAAAAAAAAGTTGACCAAAGAAAGACTTAAAATTGCTAACTACCTTACAAAGAAATGACCAGCTAGGCTAGTATTTTTTTTCCAAGGAAAATTCTGAAGGGGAAAAGATAGATGAAAACCAATTCATCAGCCCAGAAATAGAGAAATATAAAAGAGGTTGTTTTCAAGTCAGTAGTCTGTATGATGTTGCCAGTTTTGTCAGATATATACAAAACATGGAATTTATTATTTTTTTCTGAAGTACAGCTGATCACTTTGTGAGAGTCCTGGAGTAGGAGCAGTGCTCTCCCCTGTCCAGTTGGTTGACACTCCGCACTTGGAAGGTTGCATAGACACAGTTTTCAGCCAGCAGCCTTACGAGATAGCTACAAAAACCAGTGGTGCAGAACTGAGTTACTTCCTGAATAGCAGAAAAGGTCTCACTTAATGTCCATGGAACAATATCAAGATGAGGAGGATGGTAATGGAGGAGCCTGAAAATAAAAGGTATGTTACTTTGGCACGCAAACGGTTAATAGCATTCCCTAGCTCAAGGCTACAAACACAGTCTGCTTATGAAGGTAGGGGAAGGAAAACTCTCAAAAGAAAGTTTAACTGCCTGCTACACAATGTCAACACAGAAACTCCCTTAACTACTGTCTCCCGTGTGGCCAATTTTCCTAAGGGTCTGAGGCCATTATTCTACTCAGTGTGCCCACATTTTTCTGTACTTCCCCCCATTAGTTAAAAGCTCTTAGGATGTTATTAGGTTGACCATTTTTTAGATTGCTTAAAAAAAAAAAGGTTTACGGAAAATGATTTCACAAATAAATTATAATTTCATTAGTGACTGGTTTCAGAAGCTATCTCAATTTTGTTTAACATATTCTGGATAATTTTCTTCTTCTTGAAGCAATCTTAAAGACCACTTAAGTGAAACTAGGACTTAAATTTCAATAATTCAGTTTTTGATTATATATGCAGAGAAAAGTACTGGAGGAAATCAACAGTTCATAAATCATATTTGTGTTTCTATTCATGAAACTATTGATGTGCTAGAGTAAAATGCTTCCATCTAAGCATTTGCTGCTTAAAATTAAAAACTGTGTAATATTTGTAAGTATACCTGAACTTCATAAGGTTATATATTAGAAGTTAAGCTCCATCAAATATTCCCATAAGGTTAATACTTCTGGCAAGGACAGAATTTTAAATACATATAATCAGCTCTAAAAGCAGAAGTCTATTTAAGACCACACTTACTGAATCATTTTGTGGACGCTACTAAGCCTATGTACACATTTTATCAACTGATATCAAATGGCATAAAGGATATGATAGTGTTCTAAAAGCACAGAAAGCTTTTAAAATGTAATTGTGGTGACATTATTTAGGCTTGGACTCACCCAGCAAGAAAACTGAAAATGAAATATGTCAATTTTATAGGCATAAACACTTGGAAGTGAAGGAGAGGGGAATGATATGAGTATTTCCTCATGTAGTATCTAACAAGCAAAAGGAAAATTTAAATATTTCATTACCTCCTACTTATCAGGTGGCAGAACAAACACTGCTGCTTCCCTATCCAGCTAAGTATGTACTCACATGCTGATTTCACTTACTAATGTAAATTGGTCATAGACTTGCATCAGGTCCTCCATTTTATACTGTTCTAGCACCACAAAATTTTCCAGGTTTCCGCTTGTTTTTCGTGCACAATCTTGGCAATGCACTATGTAGGTCTTTCGAGAATTGCTCTCATTTGTGACAAAAAGCAGATCAAAAACCTCCACCTATTTTATGCAAGAGAAAAAGAGTTCAATAGAGAGAATGGTATTTATTTATTGTACTATTTTAGTATAGTCATAGAATTCTACTTTACATGGAATTGTGGACAGTGATCTCTGGTTAAGAGTAAGTACTAAGAAAAACATCGCCATGTCTGAGAATCTTTAAATAGACCAGGTTTATTTTGCACCAAACCCAAAGACATGGGTGGTAATGCAAATGACAAACCTTTTACAACCGCTTGCAAAAGCCCAATTTAAAAGTTGATCGAGGTCAGCCAGTTTTTGTTTTAAATCTGAAACAATGGTATAAAATCAGAAGAAAGTGATTGTTACTTTTCATTTACTTCTCTGTAACGGTACTCATCACAGAGCACTGGGTGTGAATAGTGGTCTTCTTCCATAGACTGAGCTCCTCAAAGATGACCATGTTTTACTCACTTTTGCACCTCCAGAGCATAGCACAGTGCTAAAACAAACCTCAAAACACACTCATTGAATAAATATAATTTGATTACTACAGACAAGGAAACTGACAGGTAAGTGACAGTTGAGTATTCAGCTATAAGCCTAAGGAACAGGCGCTCCTTTTGCTTATACAGAAGGTACATTCATGAGTATAGCATGATTTTAGAAATAATACCTCTACCTTTTACAGAAAGACTGATGAGCTGCTATGGTTCAGGTGGGATAAAAAATAACACTAAGGGACAGGAGTCATTCTGAAAAGTTTATTCATTCATCTTGGTTTTTTTCTGAGGTGTAACAAACCTAACCACAACCTATCTGATCTCTCAAAGATTTAACTTTGCAGGTTGCACAACATTAAAACAGCTGATGGAGTCAATCATTTCAAATAAAAGTCAATGTCTGAATACAGAATTTCAATGTTTGGAATGGATCACTGATATCCCTGGCTTTGGTATATCCTTGAATTTATTCAATGACAGAAACCGCTCATCACATCCTATTTTCTTTGAACAGTGTGTTAATTTAAAATCTCAGTGTTTACGACTTTACCATTACTATCAATAGGCAACAACATGAACCTGGTGACCTGAGCCAGACAATTTGTGAGCATTCTTCGACCTGTCCCTCACTTCTGCTATGTAATGAGCTGTCTTGTGGATTTCTCCTGCTAAATATTTTTTTTTTTAAGATTTTATTTATTTGACAGAGATCACAAGGAGACGGGGGTGCGGGGGGAGGAGGAAGCAGGCTTCCTGCCTAGCAGAGAGCCCGATGCGGGACTCTATCGCAGGACCCTGAGATCATGACCTGAGCTGAAGGCAGAGGCTTAACCCACTGAGCCACCCAGGCAGCCCTACCTTCTAAATATTTTTAAATTCCTCTCCTTCTTTAATACTCCTACTGCAATCTCATGCAGGCCTTAAGATAACAAATCTTTCATAAAACCACTGCAACAGCTTCCTACCTCCATTTTCTCCAACCACATTTCTCTTTCAAACATATATCCAACATGGCTTCCTGATCAACATCTTTTGATGGCTTCAATGACCTCAGAATAAATATCAAGTTCCTTAAAATCATTTGAGATGCTCTGCAAAGGTTCCTCCCACCTAGACTTGTAGGTTGAATCTGTATAGTCTGTATTTCAGCCACACACTACTTACCCTTTTCTGAACAAGCCACTTCATTTCCCATGTTGTGCCTACAGCTCATAATAACATTCGCTCCACTTCCAATTCTCATCACTTTTTAGCCCACTGAAGTCATACTCATCCTTCAAGGATGGACTCAAATGTTAATACTTTGGGGAATTCTTATGCCAATACTAGAAGTGAAAATTAGGTCATTTTCCCCTCGGTGTTATCCTAACAGTAAGATCCATTAATTCTGTTGCATTCACCACAGTCCCATGTACATTACAGTTAGTTGTTTATAATTTGTCTTCTCCGAGTAGAAATGTAAACTCCTTCAGAACAGGTATTACATTACTATTTGTTACTGCTTCTCTTGCAAGCCTTGGCAACAGAAGACTGACCAGTGTTCTATAAACTGCACCAGAGAGGCTGAGCATTAATCTGCCTTAACTACATCCAGTTTACTATCATCAGCTTACATCTGGATTATTCCCAGTTTAAAATCTCAAGACTAAACTTCTTGATGAGTATCATTTGTTAAACATCTACTAGATAAATGACTGTCATAATTACTTTTAGAGTTAATTCACTGTTAGTGAAATGGTAGGTCACGAGACTAAATTTTAATATAACAGCTAAGTAACAAGAAAGTAACAAGATTGAATATAATGCCAATTTCAGTAAGATGCAGGATAGGAGTATAAGTATTCTTTATAAATTTTATAGACTTACAAATTTATAAATTTAAAATAAAAGTAGCCAAAGAGAAACCAAAAGTAGAGAGTTAAGAGGCTTTATAAAACAACCCTGGACAACAATAATTACTTACCTCACAAATGCTACAGTAATGTGCTGGTTCTTCTTTTGTCCGCCCATGCCATATAATCTCTTTTCCTGCAGCAATGAGAGCTTCCCTCAATGTCTGACATTGCTTCAGAGTTCTCAGAAGACAATACCTATTATGGGGGAAAAATTATTTGTGACCAGCAACAGAATACTGTATATCTTTAGCATCAAAGATATACTCCTAGAGACTTGGTTCTAGTATCTGCAACTTCATCAATTTTTTTTTGGTAAATTTCTTGGATATTCTCTTATTTAAAAAATAAGGCCAATGCTCAGCAAGTCTGATGACAAAACTGTATCACTTAGAGTTGAAAATTAATTGATAACTGAATATCAAAATACAGTGATCTTAATATAAAAAACCTGACTCCTTGCTTAAATAGAAGTTGCTAGATTTGGCTCTTATTTGGGCAAGTCAATTTAACCTCTTTGCGAGTCAATCTCCTCATCCTCGACATAAGGGGTCTAAATCCCAAATCTCAACTGCTATGATTCTATTAAGGCAGGAAGGCACATTATTTCTGTCAGCACTACCTAGACACTCAGAAACAGCTGCTTTTGAAAAGTTTGACTCTATACACAGAAAACTATACATTTAGTTACTGCGTGACACAAAATTGGTTTCACTATAGCATTAAAGAAGAAAAACGACATCACTTGATTTTAACTTGAGGATAATATAGAATCTTTCATTTATATTAACACAAGTGAACTCTTCTTATAACTTATGCCTTTTCTAAATTCATACTTATAATCCTAACAATACTGAATTCTCACAATTTGTGCTGATTTTCCTATAGTCTGCTGTCATTACTTGAACTTGTCTGCTAAAGTCTCTTTTACTCTCCTGTGAATTAGTGGCTTGGGTTCTCCATTTGAAAGAAAAGTTGGACTAGATGGTCTCTAAGGCACTTTGCAGTTCTAAAATGCAGACAATGAAAATACCCAAAAGAAAAGGAAATGAGTTTAGCAACTGACTGCTAATTGAGAGCAAAGTTTTTGTCTGTTTTATTTGTTGCCTAGGACAGTGCCCGGCATACAGTAGGTGCTAGATAAACATCCAATTACTTACAAGTAAAATTTAAAGTTTGATAACAGCATATTTGATTTCTCTGAATTTATATGTCCTTGCTATTTCCTAAGCTACAAGGTTAAAGAATTGGTACTTATCAGAACCCATGTAAATTAAGCCAAGGTAAAAATATTGACCTAAAATATATGTAAACCTATTAATTTACATAACAAACCTTAAACAATAGCAACTTTACAGTTAAAAAGCAGATCTTTTCAGTATCATAGTCAAAAAACTTCCCTCTTAATCTGGCTTCAACAATTCTTGTGTTTAACTTATTTAAAAGCAAAATAATGCGTTAGACTGTGGTTTGCAAGTCAAACACAGGACAGCTGTGTTTGGGAGGAGATGTGTCAGGGGAGGTAGGAAGCAGAAAGTCAGATCATGGCAAAAAGAAGAGCAAGAAGACAGAATTCGAGAGTACGCCACCAACTCCTGAACAGTACTTGCTCCTCCCTTTTCCCTTTCCTGTGTCACACACAATTCACCTCTGAAGCCGCTGATCTTACTGAACAAGTTTGCCAAGCCGGGCTTCAAAACAAGGTTTCTTTCATAGCAAAGTAATGCCTAAAACTTTGCAGGTACCTTTGGAAGATTTGCACACTCCACTACGCTCTCGTGTGAACAGAGAAAAATAATAAAATAACAAATAAAGTACATGAATAATTAAAAATAAGAAACAGGAGGCATGGTATGAGGTGCTTCAGACATGTTATGCCATGTAGACCTCTCAACAGCCCTCTCTGCCTGTGAGAGGCACTCTTATCTCCATATCTTACCAATAAGCAAACTAGGGCTCAGGGAAGCTTCATTTGCCTGATGTTATGAAGCTAATTTTTAAGTGGCTGGGCTGGGGTCTGGGAAAACAAAATGTCAAGCCTCCCCTCACTAGCTCACAATGTACTCTCTTCTTTCTGGTCTCTTTTTACCTGCCTGATCCCCCTCGTCTCTTTAGAAGATGAGATTCTTGAAGCTCTACCAGCACAGTCTGGTTTTGTGGTTCTGAGGAGCATTACTCCACTCTACTCAGCGAATGAAGTTTTATCTCCAATGCTATGGGCTACTTTGGCAGTTAGATGTAGTTTATAACTTATAGCTCGTTTGGTAGTTTTATCCAGAAGAAGGCTATCAGTATGTATTTTTTCCATATAAACAATAAAGGGTTAGAGCCAGAGTTACATTAAGAGTAAATACTAGCCATGAATACGCTGCTTCTGGGATCACAGCTCCAGAATTTTTATTTTGTGAGATACTAGAATCTTAAAAAATCTTCAGTCCAACTAATGTGGTCTGACAACAAACAACCAAACTATGGTTTCCCCCTTGCCCTTTGGTTTCTTTCCTTAACAGTAAAATTTTTTGTTTCTTCCCATTTCCAAAAGGTGGCAGTTGGAACAGAAGGAGAATTGAGAGAGAAAGAGAGAGGGAAAGGCTCTTTTGGAGCCCACAGCAATAAGCCTGTCCTAGAGGATGTGATTCAACTGAAGGGTAGAGAAAAATAAATAGAAAATAAAAACATTTGGGGAAAGGATGCCTAGGGAAGACACAGATACTATTCAGGACTTGACTTAACAGTCATCTGGTTCTGCTTTTAGGCTTTGGTTTTACGTGAGGACAACAGCTGAGTGTACTGAAGAGCTAAATACTAGTAAGAGTCAAACAAAATCACTGCTGCCATTTCCTCTTCCCTTTAGTTTTGCTGAATTTTAATAAATTTATCTTATGGCAATTAAAAATGCAACTTGTTCAAAACAAAATAATAAATCACTAGCAAAAAGTATAAAAATGTAGAGGATAGAAGATGCTGTTTTTAACAAATGAATTTTAGGAACAGGGTCAGAAATGATTTTAGGAGCTAGAAAAGCAGAAAATTCTGTGACTTTTAAGATCAGTCTGGTTTCAGGACCCCGTGTTTAGCTGTGTGAATGAAAGACTACACAAAAAGGCAGGGGATATTAAAGACAGCTCTGGCTTGGAAGAAAACCACAACGAAGAGGCTGATTGAGGGCATGTTATACAGTAGAATCTAATCCACCCAAAAACCCATCTGCAAAGATGGAACCTCAAGAGGGATGGAATTTTAGTAAAACTGCTTTACACACGGGATAGAAATGCAAATATACTTGGAATAGCAGAATAAGAAAACTGAAGATAACAGGACAAATAATTATGAATAATATCATAAATCAATACATTGGGCAATACAAAAGATGAAGTAATGCCATGAATGCTAAAAGGAAGAAGTTCACCTTCCACTGAGGGGAGATGGGAAATCACAGAATTTCATAAAGAAGCTGTCAATTTAGATGTGAGCAAGAAGGAGAGGTAGGAGGAAAGCATCTTCCAGGCAGCAGGAATGCCATGAATAAAGCTAGTATGGGGATTATTCAGGGAACAAACAACTGTTGCTACAAGATTTTAATCTTGGGATGTTTCTGGGGTAGGAGAATAAGGGAATAAAGCTAGTACACTATGTCGAAGTGAAGATAACACTGGGGACTACTCAGACATTCCAGAGGCAACTTAACTAAGTTTCCAAAGTTAGTTCCCAAACACCAGTGTGAAGACAGATGAAACATGGGTTAACTTGATACAGCAAGTCTTTATGGTAACAATCTTAGCCACTAAGAAGCAGATGGGGTACAAATTAAAGTACACCAAGAGACGCCGTGCCTTGACCAATCTCTCTTACTAAAGAGCCATCCAGGAAAAGTGAGCCAACATGTAAGCCCCTGAAACACACTTGCCACCTGTCACCAGGGTTTCATACCCCTACAACAGTAAGTGTCTAAAAGTCAGTAAGACATCTAATGGTTTCACTGAAACCAACCACATGGCTGAAAATCAAGGTCTCAGTCAATGATAAAATGAGTTAAGAGTTTTAAACTCTTGGATGGAAAAATCAAGCATGAAAGCAAATGTTAACCATAAGGATGCAGTTTTAGAACTTTTAGATTTTGTTTGTTCAGTGTTCTCCTAAAGCACTGCAAATTTAACCCAATGGTGTTTCATTAAGACCCAGCTTCAGGACAATAGCATTAGGATCAATACTAACTATGGACTGGTCTTCATGGCTATACCCTCTTAATCAGTTATTAGGCTAACTGGACATTACCACAGAGCTGGAGTATACCTCATTTATCCATTAAAAAATGAGAATCAAAGGGAAAAGGGAGTTAATAATGAACAATTTGCTTTAAGGTATAGCCAAAACCTCTGTGCTTATGATAAAGGTTTTATTATGTAGATAGGGTAATAATCTATAATATGTACCAAAAAAGGGAAAACAAAAATGTTGTTAGTTTTAAGAGCTCTAATCTAGTCTAAGATGTCAGGGGCTTGCTTGATCAGAGGATTCATCTAGACCACTGTGAGAGAGATTTCCAGGGTTCTTCCCATAGAGCTCTGAATTTACTTGTTAGGAACAGAGACTAGAAATCTATTTTAGCAAGAGTCTCTGCTGATTTTTATGATCAGGAAGTGCAAACCTCTTACTTCATAAGTGGTGAAATTGGAAACAACGTCTAAAATTTATAGCATTATCCTTCAATAGACATTAGTATTATACCAACTTCATGAATCACATTTTTATGATAAAATCCTTTAAGAGACTATAGAAAGCAAGCTTCGGGGGGAGATAAGAGCAGATTCTAGAGCTAGATTGCTTGGGTTCAAATCCCAGCTCCACACATACTTCATATTCTCTGTGCCTCAATTTCCTCACTGCAAAAAGAGGACAACTAACTGTTATTGCTATTATGAGAATTACAGGTGTTATATAAAATGCTTAGATTACTGTCTGGCAATTAGTGATCAGTATTTAAATTCAACATGTCAAATGCTTAAACTGTGTTAAAAAATAATTACTAAACCTAGTTTTTTTTTTAAATCTGGAAAAAAAACTGTGCAATGAATGCTAACTAAAAGTATAATAATTACACCAAAAAGAACATAGGACAGATTATTTAAAAGGTGTTAAGTCCATAGCCCATGAGGTCCGGATTTCTCACTGGAGGCACTACTGTTATCTTGACAGGGAAATTTGTTGTTGTGAGGGGTTGTCCTGTGCATGGTGGGATGCTTAGCAATACCCGTAACTTCTACCCACAAAATATCCACAGTACCCCTCCCGTTCAAATCTTGCCACTGCCCTATGTGCCCTGAGGAAGGGGGGTCAGGGGAGACCAACCTACCCACAGTTGAGAACCACTGCCCTAGGTCCATGAATATTATACCTGAAAAACAGAAGGTGACTAAGGTTTCTAGAATATTAGTATTAATAATTATAAATTATAGCTATCATTTACTGAGTGCTTCCTCTATGCTAAGACACATAATACTTACACAAGGTGTATGAGAAAAGGAAACAAAGGCTAGTAAGTTTGGTGATCTGCGCATGGTCCCCACTACCAATAAATGGAGCAGCCGAGATCTGAAGGCAGACTGGACTCCCAACAGCTACACAGTGCTGCCCTGCCTGTAGTAATACCTCACTGAGATATCAAATAGCATAGAGCCAAAAACTTAGGAAAATTACAAAGGAAAAGAAAATAACAAACATATAATGATCACATATACACAAAAGGCACAGAGAAGAATAAAGCATTAATACTGTGCATATAAAATGGCACATTTAAAAACAGATCTTAAAAGAGTGCATTGTAAGTGGTCCAAAGTATGACAAAATGATATGACAAGAACTTAAGTTTGTGGGGAATGGTTTTCAATGGACTTGATACTTCTGAAATTTTAGAAAATTGATTTTCCAGTACTGGCTTATAAGGTATTAGTGTATTTAGAATGTGTATTAACTCAGCAGATTACAGGGAGATTGATAAGAGAATGTATATTCTGAAAATTAACCTTCTACTCCTCAGCATACTATCTAATATGCTCCTCCTAAATCTGAAACTGCCTAACATTGAATTTTTCAGAGGAAAATGGGTATTTGGCATTCCGTTTTTGACATTTGAAAATGTACTTAACTACTTACCATCACAGCAATTTAAGTGGAACTAACAAAGTAGGTGGTGAAGGAACCAGTTTCCAACGTATTAGAAAACATACTATCATTACATTAACTTGCTAACAGCCCAACATGATTGCAACAATTTATACCATATTTGTTGGACTTCACCTTATCTACTATTGAGATTAAATCATTCAACTGCATCTAAAGGAATCTAAGTATTGCGAAAGCCTGTTACCTACAGGGAAATCTAATCAGTACCACCAGTCTCCAGAGCTTACTTGCTACACTATCATTTGATTCCTTTTCAAGGGTCTTGTTAAAAGGCATTATTTCAATGCTAAAACATAACGAATATATGAGTCTTATGAAAGTGAAGTTAAAAAGAGACTGAGCACTATACAGGGAGAAAATGTAGGCCACAGCAATGCACCTCAAATATTTGAAAATGGGAATCAAGAATTTTCGAAGAATGAGGTCTCTCTAAGCTCAACTAGTTTAAAATTAAAACCAGAGAGTAAAAACTGTATACTATGATGAAGATGGATAATCAGCATCAATAATCTCCCCACCCTCAATTTTAGGTTTTAAACTGCCTATTTTAGTAAAACTTCACTCATTCAAGACCTACTAATGAAAGTACCTATGACACAGTTTATACTGGAGCAGGATAGGCATTTAAAGTATGTTCAATAGTTCTCAAAAATGTACAACCAAAATAAAATTTTGAGAAAACAAATCCAGAATGTGGAACTCTGTATGAAACAGAGGTACGCTCTCCTACAAAAGCAAAGCAAAGCAAAGCAAAGCAAAGCAAAGCAAAGCAAAAAGGAAAAAAATCATGTAAAAAGACTTAAGATTTCAAAGAGACTAAAGACAGAACGATTACATACTGAATTCAGTGTGAGCATCATAGGGGCTGGTGGAGCAGGGAGAGATAAAAGCTACAAAAATGCATTTTTGTATAGTTGGGGAATTTCAAATGTAGACTGTTTATTAGCTAATTACTATTGAATTTCACATTTTTTTACGTGTGTTAAACAGTACCGTAGTAACACAAGAATATCTTTATTCTTAAGAGATGCAGGTTGAAGCATTTGGGGTCAAGTCATAATGTTTGCAAATTACTTTTTCATATGGCTCAGCCCAAAAAGTGTGTGCATATGCATATGTGGAAACTGCTAAGTAAATGTGACAAAACCTATCTGACGACTCCAGGTGAGGTTATATGGGCATTTACAGTACTATTCTTTCACTTTTGGTAGATTTTTTAAATTACAAAATAAAAAGTTGGAGGGAAAGTATAAACAAGTTTGGGAGTGGGGGCATGAAGCAATGCCTTAAATGCAAATCTGATATATTTGTAAAGGAGAATAGGGTATTCATATGGAAAAAATGTCACAGTTCAATGAGTTAAAGGTCAGTAGCTTTACATTTAGAGAGTCTTTCTTAATTCATATCTTTGTATAGGCATTGCTCTATTTTAAAAATAGCTAATGGTTCAGAAACTTAACAGCCAGCACCTTAGGAGGGTTACCTATCAGCCAGGTGAAAGCTACAAATGTGTGTACCAGACTCCTTTTCTCAGCAATAGAGCCATGCAGTCATCTGGCTACTTAACAGTAGCCAACATCACAGGAGGAATTCAAGTTCTGCAGGTCTAACATCCACCAAGCTGGTAATCACTCCCCACACCTACAACATTTCCTCTCCTCTTCTATTACCCCCAGTTCATCTACAAGTATAAATATTCCACTGCCTACCCAAGGAAAAGCCCCACAGGCAGACTTCTCTCTCACCTCCACCACCCAATCACCCTCTAACCTTTGTCCCTCCTCTTATCTGAACTGTGTCAACTACCTTCTCATTTCTTCTTCCAAATCTTCTGCCTTCCATTTATTGCTGAATCTTGCTGCCAAGTGATCTAACATGCAAATTTGACCATTATTAAAAAGATTTAAAATTCTTTTTTTTTTTTTTAAGAGAGAGCGAGTGAGTATGCAAGCATGCTAGGGGTGGGAGGAGAGCAGAGAGAGAGAGAGAGAGAGAGAGAAAATCTTACACAGGCTCCATGCCCAGCACAGAACCGAATTCCGTACTCCATTTCAAAACCCAAAGGATCATGACCTGAGCCAAAATCAAGAGTTGGATGCTTAACTGAGTCACCCGGGCACTCCTAAAAAAGATTTAAAATTCTCAAGGCTTCCCACTGGTGGCTGCTGCCAATGTGAAGTCTACCTGAAATTTTTAGCAACCTAAGTTTAAATCTATACTCTTCAACTAATATGAACAAAGTAGGGCTTAAACCTAAAAAGACACTTAAAAGTTTGGCTAAAGAAGGAGAAACGAAGTTTGCTTATAATATATGGGGGTATATGGAATAAAGTCCATGTTCATTTAGACAGTTAAAGGAAATCAAAAGAGAAAGTTATTCACTGAGCTTCCACTAAAATTCTTCTAAGGAGTTAGGCTGTTAAGTTTTTAAGTCAAGGTTACTGCATTGTAAAATGAAGGAAGTAATAATCAAGATAATGAATATTCTTTTGACTCATGCCAATGCAAAAAGTACTTGGAAGAACATGAAGTGGAGAATGAAAATTAGTGTATTTTAGTAAAACAACTAGGATGTAGAAATTGAAAGATGATTTACTCAGATAAAGTACTTAATGGAATTGCAGGACTCTGAAAGACCCAATTTGAACCTGGGAAGTGCAAAGAAAAAAAATTAAGATTAATGTTGACTTGTTGAAATAACAACAGGTAGTAACAGGTAATTCATTCTCAAAAAGATAATGAGGAATTAGAGGGGGGCAACAGGAGAGAACATCACTCTCCCATTATTAAATCACTCGGTGCCAACACAGTACATGATCTATTACTATACTCCCACAAATTTTTCATAAATTTTGCATAACCTCACTTGGTGTTGAAACTTGACCTGTGGCTTTTTATAGTTTTTGCTTATCTCATAAGGGTGACTGTTTTACTGCAGAAATATTAATGTGTTTGATTCTAGGATACTGCCATAGACCTCACTAGAAGGACAAAATATATATGCACTGTATTTCTTTTCTAAACCCAAAGAATTCTGAACACAAAACCACATTTGGCCTATGGGGTTCAGGATAACAGACTATGGAGGTACACACTATTACTTCTGTGAGGCCTTTCCTTAATGTTCCCCTCTCTCAGAAGTGCCTTCCTCTGTGTTCCCCCATTTTTAAAACCAGTATCTTCATAAGCAAAGATCCCATATTTTAATTCACTATTTCCTCATTTACTATAAGTGGCCTGAGAAGTGATCAAGTCCCTTTCTCCCTCAGCATAGTATCACACCACAAACTCAGTTCACAATAAATATGAAACAAATATGAAAGCATGAAAAGAACTGGGTGGAGCTGAATATGTGAGTGGATGTGAAGGCACAAGGTAAATTTCATTTATGTTGTTTCTGATTAATACTTAATTATGAAGACCCCCAAATTTACACATGGTTGATTCACAGTATTTAGAACTAAAAACAATAATTCAGGAAGTTAAGGAAGAGAACTATTTTGTATATATATCTTCTCCATTCCACTTCTTACATGGAGCTGATAATTTTTTTCTTTTAAAATAGCCTACAATTCAGATGTTCAATATATACTGAGTTAATGCTTTCCTAAAAGATAACTCAAAAAAGGAGAAAGGGGGGGCAATGTAAAAATTACAAAATAGAGTAGCAAAAATAACGGAAAATTCAAGCACACATCTAAATGCAGTATTGGGTCATGGGCTGACAAGGTTAAGTGGGGGTCAGATCTGAGGCACAAATGGGAGATTTTAAAGAAAGTTTGCATTTGTGCCTTTAGTATAGCTAAACATACTAAGCTTAGTTGGTCACTGGTAACCTCACCAAGAGAACTGCCTGGAGCATATTTAAGGCAGAAAGCCAAATTGCTATGGATGGTGGAGTGGACAGGAGATGAAGACAATGACTCTGGCCGAGGAAAGAAATAGCAAGGAAGAACCATGACTTAAAAGAATTGGTATAGCTCGCAAGCTAGGAAAAACCAGTATCACTTCCTTCGTTGGCAAGATATTAGGCTTGAAGACCAAAGCAATGATGGGGGTACAATTTTACAGCAAAGCTGAGCTTATGGAAAAAGACCCCCTCTATTCTGTAACAATACATTCCCCATGCTATCTTCTGACCTTCATTTGGTTCACTATTTGCTTTTCTTAAATAGAAGTATTTCTCTAAGCTCTGTGGCCAACTCCCCACCCCACTTCTTTCAAGGCAATCACAAATGGCTAGATGGAAGACCCTCTAGTCTGCCAGCTCTAACTCTGCTCTCTAGAGTTCTGTATTTTGTAAAACTTCCGCTGAACAGCTCTATCTGACTATTTTATTGGCTACTCAAACGTGCCCAAAATGAAGTCCTGTGTCAAAGATACATACAAGTAGCTTCCATACAAGACAGCTCTGAGCATTTAGTCCTGGCTTTAACCACCTGGGCGACGCTGGGTTGCTGAGAGGTAGAACTCAGATACAGTCTGGGAAGCACTTTTCTTAGTGCTCAGTTAAGTACCAAACTCAATTTCTTTTTATTTTTACATGTATTTTTAGACAGAGAGCATGTGAGTGGTGGGAAGAGGGGTGCAGAGGGAGGAGGTGAGAATCTTAAGCAGATCTGAGCACAGAGTCCAAAAATAGGCTTGATCTCACAACCCTGAGATCTTTACCTGAGCCGGTATCAAGAATTGGACACTTAACCAACTAAGCCACCCAGGCATGCCCCCTGCCAAATCAATTTATTAACTAGCATTATTACTGAAACCACGTAGAACCCAGAATTGAAAACCCAAACTAACTTTGATTCACTCATTTCTCTTACCATCCAAAATCTTATTCTGTTTATTGAACTGCTAGAAAGAACTTTATAAAACTCAAATTAGATCATATTACTTAAAAACCCACCAAAAGCTCTCTAACAGAATAGACTTATGTTTGGTACACAATGCATGATCTGCCACAAAGAACTTCTACAACTCCACTCTGTTCTACTACTCCTCACACACATTGTCCTCAAGCTAGAATGTACCACCACATATGTTAACAGAGTCATATCATATATGGGTTTAAGATCATGCAAATAGCCAGTAGGGAAGAAGTCAGGAGAGAGGAGCAAGAGAGGCAGGTGCTGGGGACAGAAGAGCAAGAAAAGATGACCAGCTGTGAGTATGCACCTGCTGGTGCTCTGGGCAGGAGGAGAGCTCCCCCGAGCCTCGCACCAAGTTAGCAGCCTTACCATGTCGAGTATGATTGTAATAGCACAACAGGGCCTCTCCACGTAAACCAACAATTTCACCTGGTGCTCAAGTGAAGAAAAGAGATTCATTCCCTCACCAGAGGAATATGTGACTGTGCAGGACTGAAGCAGACACGTTATGCATTACTTTGTAGATGAACTGAAGCATCTTCCTGATGGCATGAGAGTCTGGTCTTAAACTGGCTTTAGGTGGTATTCCTCTGTCCTCTTTCCTTTCACTGCCTCCATATCTTTACCCTTTACATCAATTACCTGCTTCCCAAAATACACAGACTTTTCTGATTCCATGGAGCTGGGAAGAATCCTGTGGGGATCTGTTGTTGTATTTCTTTCAATGAATCTATTTATATGCACTTTTACTTCAAGACAAGACCTACACCAGATACACACAGACAAACATACACCCTCTCAGTGCCTACCCTAGAGTCGTATATACAATTAGCCAATATTCATTAAATTATGGAAAGTACAAATGAAAGAAAAGGCACAATGTTGGCTGGAGAAAAGTACGTTTTTGGTTAACAGCTGAATGATTATGTTCTAAGAGGGACGTTTATAAAGCAAAGCTTAGGGGTCTGAATTTATATTTATAGTGAACATTTCAATCAATGTGAGGACAAAAAGAGCTTGCTAATCACATCTCATGACAACTCCAGCTGGGAGCAGAATTCTTAATATAATGAGGAACACAATAAAGATTCAAATGACTGAATATTTTGTAGCACAGAGTAAAAATGGGAGTAAAATGAGTATGTAAGTGCATTTAGGTTAAAAAATAAGGTAGGTATGAGGAACAACAGTACCATGGGTAATTTTAAATTGAATTACTTCCAAATTGTGTGTATCCAATTTCAACATAACCTTATAACAAAAATGAGTATAAGTGTCAATGCTCAATATTTCAAAAGTTAAGAGGAGGGATGATGATAGACTGGAGGGAGTCTAGAAGGATGACAAGGATGATGGGGATGGAGGGATGAAAACGATGATAGAGGCGAGAGATGTTTAAATTAATGAAGACCAGGTAGGAAGAACAGAATAGGACAACAATCTTCCTTGATTCCTTTTTCCCTCTTGCCACTTCCTCCCCACATCCTGCAACATATGAGCAAGTTCTGTGAGCTTTAGCTCCACCAAAGAACCTAGTCTGATCCCTCTCTCTACCCCCGTGGGTAAATGTCTGTCTAGGCTGGTCTGTCCTGTTCCAACTGCCTTCTAACTATCCACCCACAACCCCTGGAATCCATTCTCTACAAAGCAACCAGATTCATTTTCTTAAAAGTTTAAAACAGAACCCATCAGTCTCCTGCTTACAATCTAACGGTAACCTGTAACATCCAGAAGTCCATGTCCAATCTAGTTCCTGCTCACTTCATTGAGCTTACTGCAACCCCCTTCTTTCTCTCATTCTGCTATACACTGGCCTTCCTGTCCTACAAACATGTCAAAGCTATTCCTAATTTAGCCATTCAGGCCTGAAGTGTTCTACCCTTAGGTCTTTGGATGACTCCATCTCAGTATTTGGGTATAAACACAAAACTCATCTTCTCAGACACCTTCCCTGACTACTGTAGAAAAAGCAGCACTCCTACCCTTCCCCCCACCGCTACCCAAATATTAGGCATTTCATCTTATTCATACTACCTGTTAGTAATTTATTTACCTGTCTGGTGGTCTCTCTGTCTTGCTCTACCAGAATTAAAAACCCCCGAGGGGAGGGGTTTTAACTTAAAGACTGCACAGAGCTGGTTGCTAAACACTTGTTGAATGGGATATATTTTACATAAATCTGAAACATATTTAGGGAATTAGGACCAAATGACAGGGAGATCTTGGGCCAATCTGTAAAGAATTTTCAAGAACTACAGTGAGATAATGAAAATGTTGAACAAGCTGCTAGATGACCACAAATTATGGAGGCTACAGAATAGATTACTGCACTTAGTAGTAGATTTGACTAAATAACCTTAAAAATCCTTTCCAATTGTGAAATTCTAATCTATCTAAAATGTAATGAGTCACTTTTTTTAAAAAATTAACATATACTGTATTATTACCCCTAGGGGTACAGGTCTGTGAACCACCAGGTTTACACACTTCACAGCACTCACCATAGCACATGCCCTCCCCAATGTCCGTAAGTCACTTTCAATCTATATAGCTGTTAGAGAAATGGTTTCTATGCTGTACCATCCCTCTACCTTCAGGGGATCTGAATCAGCCTCCAGTTTATGACTATCTCAAATTTACTAAACATCTTCAGCAACTTTAAATCATTTTTCATCGAAAAGTAACCCTGAACTTGCCCTTCAGAGCAAGGAACCACTGTCAAATATAGTAAGATAAATGGATAGACAATCCCTCACACCCTACTGCCAATTACATTTACAGACTATGGTACCCAAGATCCAACTTTTTAAAAGGATTTGTACATCATGTGATGTAAAGAGCACGGGGTATTATATGAATCACTGTCTATCTCTGAAACTAATAATATACTATATGTTAATTAATTGAATTTAAATTTTTAAAAAAATATTTTATTTTTATTTGACACAGAGAGATCACAAGTTGGCAGAGAGGCACACAGAGAGAGAGGGGGGGAAGCAGGGTCCCCGTTTGAGCAGAGAGCCCAATGTGGGGCTCGATCCCAGGACCCTGAGATCATGACCTGAGCTGAAGGCAGAGGCTCAACCCACTGAGCCACCCAGGCGCCCCAACTGAATTTAAATTAAAAAAAAAAGGGGGGGGGGATATGTACATTATTTGTTATGATTTGGGTTTTGTTACCTTTTGTCTCCCCTACTACTTCTGCCCAAGACTACTGCAACTGATAAAGGACTATACTGTAAGATAATCTAGAGGTGTGTTACCTTGACCACACATTTTCTGTTTGAATGAAATTTTGGACTTAGGTTTGAAATCACTTTATTAAAGCAGGACTACTTTCAGAAGACAGTATTTTGAAAACATATGCTGACCAAATTAATATAGCTACAGGAGAAATAATTATAAGCACTACTTTAACAAAGATGGAAACTATAAATATTTTATCATTGAGTATAAAGCAGTGTATTCCACAATCAGTTTCTGAGGAGATCAATTCTTTAGAAGATACTGGTCAAACAAATAAGTTTGGGAAACACATTATATAACCCTCCTCCTTTCCCATTCACAAAACATACCAACACTTACAGTCTCTAAAATATTTTACAAAAACTATTAAAAGAATAAAGGACTTGTAAAACTTCATCTAATCCATCATTTTTCCAGTATTTCTTTGACCAGAATCACCCACCTTTTCAGGGTAGGGGCAAGAGTGATAGAAAATACACTTTAGGAAAACACTGCTATATAGCACTGTTTGAAAATATTCTAAATTTATTTATGAACTAGCTAAGATAGAAACTGACAATACATGAGAAGCTTAGTACGATATATATATTCAAATAACTTGTATTAGGTGTTTAAAGCAGCTAAGAAAAGGGACAATTAGAAGATGGATGATTTCATTAAAACAATTTAAAAATGGCCATTTTAGTTTTAAGTCCCTATATTAAATGCTAATTTATCTGTACCAGCAATTATTTTGTGATGCCATTCTCTCCCTCTGATACCAAGGGCAGTCTTTCAATATTAAACCTCAAGTTCTCCTAGATATCAGGTGGCTCAGAGGGTAGTGGGGAAGCACAGGCTTGTGAATCTACTGGTTTAGAATAATTTGTGTGCCTTCATTTCTCTTTGTACCACAGTATACTGACTATCTGGAAGGGAAAAATATTTTTAATGTGTGGATTCTCATATTACATTTTACTAGACTTCTGGACCATTTTGTTGTGATGTCAACATATGGGGGGGGGGGGAAGTACTGAATAGTTAACACTCCCCAAAAAGAGAGGGACTACAGCAGTTTTAGAAAGCACTTACTTAATCATTTCAAAAAGCTTTGGATCTGAGACCTTGATATTTCGTGCCATATTCCAGGAAAGATGAACCATGGGTACTATTGACTTCACACTTTGCAATTTGTTCCATTCGTACCGTTCCACTGCCAATTTATACTGGCAGGCTAGGAAAAAAAAAAAAGTTATAAAATAGCAACCCAAAGTACCAAAAGATATGAAGTTACCATTATCACCTTCTCAGATGATATCAATACCAATTCTGAAACCTCAAAAGATTACAAAACTAAGCTGTTTCTTTGATAATTATGACAATAATAATAGTGAACATATAAAGAGTGCTTACTATAACTATGTGCCGGGCATTGTGCTGAGCTATTTTTACACATTATCTCATTTCATCTTTACCATTACCTTATTAATTTTATTATTCCCATTATACAGATGAAGAAATTGAGGCCCAGAGAGGTTACATAACTTGCCCAAAGTTGCAAGAGCCAGGTCCTGGTCCTAATCCAGGTCTTTCTGGCTTCAAAGGCCTTATTCTTATTCTGAATTATCTACCGCCTGAAGGCATGCATAATTCAAACAGATTTTGACATAATAGGGCTATTCATACAACATATCAGATAAAAGAAAAATTTGAAAAGAATGAATAACCACTCTATTTTGCCTTCTCCCATAAAGGGTTTCCTTTATAAAACAAAATCAAGCACTCTAAAAATTATTAAAAGTGTATCTTCCTTGTATACAAAGACATAAATTTGTTATTTGCTGAGATCTATGGTCTTTAAATTTCTACCTGTTCATTTGAATTTAATTTCTTGTACTACAAATTAAAATTTTATTCAAGGAGACAGAATTCTTCTTCCTATTTCTAGTGAGTTATATTCCAAGAAAAATAAAAAATCTATCAGATACAATCCTTTAAAAATTAATTTTTTTTTTTTTTTTTAGCATATTCTTTAAAATACCTGTAAGTGGACCAACATTCCAAGCAATGTTGTTGCACCAGCCAATAGCCTGAACCCAATGAACAGTGCCTGCATTTATCCAGACCAAATCTCCAGGTCGCTGAATAAACCTATACACTGGAACATTTGCTTCATAAAGATCTTCAAGGTTGGGCCACCAAGAACCCATGAGGAAATTCAAATTGTTTCTGAAATAAAAAATAACGCAAATGGATCAAATACTTTAATAAAGCTCCTTAATAAGACTGGAAAACAAGGTCAAAACTTCTTAAAACATGCTCATTCACACTCCATTGTAACTTAACTGCTTGTGCAGTAAGAACTATCATATGTAATGTAAAATTAATTACAATTCAATATTGAGTAACTTACTCCAAGATCAGTACTACTACCTTCGGTTGATTTTTCAAAGATCCAAACGAAATCCAAAGCTCCTTTTAAGTAACAGTTATATACATTAACTTTGAATTTCATTTCACTAAAGGTTATTTGACTGAACCCTTTGTCCTGGAGTACCAAGAAATCTCTAAAAGGTAAATGTAAGGTGGAATTGACATCAAGTCACTTAAGTCCATAAACAGGAACACTATGGCAGATATAATTAACTATTAGGAACTTTCATTTCTGAGGCAAAGTGGAAAACAGAATGGTCTCTACCGCTGTTTTGAATTCTAAGCAGGAAAAGGAGACAGGATGTCAGTCTCTAGAGTTTCAATACTAGTTAAAACTATGCAGCTGAAAACAACTTCATAAAAAATGAACAATCATACACACGCACCACCAACCATCATCACTGCCACCACCACCAATGTACTTTGGAAACATTCTATGGATCTTACTAAGCTTTTTACTTTAAAATCTGACTTCTTTTTCTACTTCATCATGATATATTTTAAACTAGAAAGCAACTTTTCGTTCAAGAGAAGTGTATAAAATTCAATTAGCTACATTTTGGGGAAGGAAGAATGTGCAGAATGGAAATGTTTCTTTCCTTTAGCGCTAAGAAGCAGGCTTTACTGTCCCATGCTAAAGGATACAATAAAGTGTACCTTGAAATTATTTTCATTAGTTTAAATTTAATTTTTGGTTTTTTTGGGTTTTTTTGGTCTAGATCAAGGGTTGGCAAACTATGGCCCATGGGCCAAATCCAGTTCACCTCTTTTTGTAAATAAAACTTTTATTAGACCATAGCCATGCCCATTCATTTATGTATTATTACACATGATTTCTTATGTACCTCAGTGACACAGCTGTGACAGAGACCATATAACCTGCAAAGCCTAAAATATTTATTATCTGGACCTTTATGGAAAAATCTCACCAACATTTGATGTAGATGCAATCTCTGTCTTATTTTTCTCCTTATAAAAATGCAAGCTGTTCTTCAAAGCCTAGAAGACTGCCAATGTAGCCTATCTGCAAGGGGATATGGGTGGGCTTACTGTTTGTAAAATGCTCAGTAGATACGGTCCAGAAAAGCTTGCCTATGAAGCAAAATATGGTTACAAACACAAATTCTATCCCTACCTCACCAATGTGTTACCACCACAACATTGGAGAAAACTTTCTATTCAAAAGCAAGCAAGCAATTGAGTAAGCAAGACCACTGAATAATCAACAACTAAGTTAAAAAAAAAAATTAAAGTTACCCCAAAAAGCAAGCATCCTTTTTATCATACACGGGTCAGTATCAGTATCAGTATCAAAAGCTGGGGTAGCAAGTGCTATTCCTGCAGCTTAAATTTACCTAACCCTTCATTCTAACTTTGGATTTTTATTATACCCAAGTTCACAATTTTTAGACATCATCTGCCTCTTCTTATTACCTTTATTCCCCGATTACCTCCCCATTAGGTAGGAAAGACAAACTAAATCCTGAAGAGAGCCAATGTCTACTCAGAAATAATGAACAAGGATCAGTGTACTGTGGTTGTAATTAATATACTACCATCGCAAAGTTTAAGAAATAAAATCTTTCTATAGCACAATGGAGATTTCCTACATGATACTGCTGCTCTTTCTCTGCTACCACCAGACCACTGGTCCATGAATGTAAGCACAGATTAGTGTAGATCAGGTTATTTCATCAGAGCATTTCAAATTTTAAAATTTCACATCTTTCGCTTTCTTATATGAAACGAAATCTGTGTGTTAAACAGTAAAAACAATGAAAGATAATTATCTTTTGCTTCTATTTAAGGAGATTATGGATTAGTGTGGGGGTTTTTTGGTAACTATATTTACACTTGTTACTAAACAAAGATCCAGTAAGCCAAGAAAAAAAAATTAGTTTTGAGAGTCTCTCATAATGTAATGTTTCTGGTGGTCCCCTCGTTACCTTCTTGGGGTGGGGAGAATAACACCATATATATGTATAATTTATGTTTTTAACCATAACAACTTTTCAATATTAACTAACTGAAAATAACAGGTACTTACATAAAGGAGTACTTTCAAAAAAAAAAAAAGGGTAGAGAGTAAGTTTCTGTTTAGACAAACAAGTTTAAACCAATGAAAATAATTCCAAGGTACTCTTTAACATAGATAAGACATAAAGGAAGGCTATTTCTAGGACCTTAAGGAAAGGAAATTGAGTTCCTTCAATTAGAGAAAAAATCTGAAGCAGTTGGTTAAATTTTACAGAATTCTTTCAAAGGACTAGTTGCCAGTATAGTTCTAAAAAGAATTTATATCATGGTGATATGACAAAGAGTGTATGTTTATACTAGAGTTATTAACAACCTATGAAGGTGCTATATTACAGAATTCCTTCCACTTCTAAATCCATTCACAGTAAAATAATTTTTCTGGGAACACATATCTTCCACATGAGCAAGTATATGCATCAGTTGTTCAGTTAACCTAATAAACAACTCAAACTTCCTATCTATTAAATTCAAGACTGTTACTACTGCACAGAGTGGTGTCAAGGCATCTTTTTTCAAGTATTCTTGGTAATACAAAGGAACAGACTTGGAATAAAATCAATTTAAATGAATTTTTTTGCTGAGGTAAGTAAAAACTGGTTACATACATTAGGATATCCACATTAGTAAGTTGTCCTTTATAATTACTGTTTTTGAATAATTATGTTTAAAAAAAATTTTTCTTTGGAAACCTACTTTTCACAGAAGTCATTCAGAACACCCCAATAACCTTCGGGGACAACAAACCATTCACAGTCACCTGGACCAATATTTATGTTAACTGAACAGAAGTTGTTATTTTCTTGATGACCTGAAATGAGAAAAGAAAAACAATTATCAGCATACTATAAATTCTATAGGAAAATGTGCCTTTAGAAATAAGACCTCGGAAATGTTCAACACAGAATGTTCTGGTGGTATTCAGCTGTTTGTCATTATTTTTGTGTCTAGTTTTAGAGCAGAGTTGGGTCAACTCCTAACTTACTCAGTAAGACCTTCTGCAGAGGTAGTCTACATCATGGCTAAAAGCTTAGGTTCTAGAGCCAGGCTCCTAAGCTTATGTGAACCTGGGAATGTTGCTAAACCTTTCGACTCAGTTACCTAATATAGAAGATTAGAAAATAACAATTCCAATAAATCACTGGGCTGCTTTGCGGATCAATGAAATAATGACTGTTTTGAACAGTTCCAAATATATGGTAAGTAGTAAGTGTTAACTATTATTGATATCATTACCACTTCTTTGTGAACTAATCTCCATTTCTCACAAGTAGCATTAGGACATCAGTAAAGAGGCAAGAAATATGGTTTTCAAATGGAGCTATGGGAATATTGTCAACAAAAGTGACAGAGTAGGGGAACTCTGGAGAACTCTTCAGAAACAAACTAATTTCTAGAGAAAAAAAAACAAACCAGTAAAACTACCAGAAGTAACCTTACTGAACTCTGGGCAGTAGTCAAAGGTTTATAGCAACCAAGTGAATGCCTGACCAGAAAGAACTTATAGTAGGAGACTTTTATGTCACTTTAACTTACCTTATCCCCACCCATATCACTAGTGTGTGGCAATGGACTTAAAAAAGTAGTCTTGTGTTCCTAGTGTGTCACTGGTTCTGGAGGGAGCAGAGTGGATCTTGTTCCCAAGATAAAAAATTGTTTTTCCTTTCAACTTGACTGGAGTTTCCCCCAAAGACTAACAAAAGAAACTTCATCCTATCAGGGCAAGTGGTTCAGTGGAAAAGGTTTCCCCCAAAACACTGAAAGGCCATATGAACAAGCTGGTGCTCCCAGGGGCAAAAAACAAAAAAGAGTTGGGGCAAACCGCAGACACACCAATGAGATTTGGGGGGAATAAAGGCTTTGAAAAGCTCCCGTGAATAATAGAGAATTCAGAAAGCCACATGCATACCCAGAGCAGGTCGTATGCTCAGAAATACACCTAAGACTATAAATTTTAACTTCTTGTTAATCTTTAGGTGCAGTGCAAGCAAGAAGGTAAAGGCTAAAAGTAAGACCATAAGTGGCATGACTAAATGTAAAAGGATTGACTTAACACAGGAAATCTACAAAGACCCGGAGAATTACTTTTTCTTTTCTTTATGTTCATTTTCCCATTCTTCTTTCTTTTTTGGCACAAAGCACTGAAGGAAATCTCTGTGAGGTCACTGGCTAACTGCTGAGATAATGGAAAAGAAACTTCAGTACCCACACATGCCAAGGAATACAGTCTTTGTGAAAATACTGTGGAAAAGTCACAAAACAGACAGACAACTGCAGCCCACAATAAGCAAGAACAAACCCTGGAGAGGGAGAATCTGATTTTTGTAACAGCCACATGATAACATTCAAAATGTCAAAATATTAGCACAGTACCATGCTTAAGGAACAGAGATTTCAGGGACTACATTTGACCGAGAATACAGTCTTATTTTGTTTTGTTTTTTTTAAATCCACAGAGTCTGTTTTCACAAAAAAATTGAGGCTTTCATCTAAACAAGAATGTATGGCCTAATCACAGGGGGGAAAAAAGAAGAAATAATTAACAAAAATTAGTCCTGATAAAGAACAGACAATGGATTTAATAGCCAAACACTTTAAATCAACTGTCTTAAGTATACTTCAAAGAGCTAAAAGAAACCCTAAACAAGAACCACAGGAAACAAGGACAATGAGTTCTCAACAGAGATTGATATAGAGATGGAAATTATCATAAATAAAATTTTGAAGCAGAAAATATAACTGAAATTAAAAATTCACTAGTGGGTTTCAAAGAGCAGATTTGAGAAAGTTAAGCAAGAATCCACAAACTTGTAGATAGAGCAAATGAAACTAACCACCATTTTGAGAAGAAAATAGAATGAAGAAAAATTAACAGAGCCTAAGGGACCATCAAATACAATAACCTAAGCACTGTGGGAGTCCCAGAAGAGGAAGAGAAAGAACAGTAGGAATATATGAAGAGGTGATGGTCCAAAACTTCCCAAATTTGACAGAAGACATACATCTATACATCAAAGAAGCTAAAGAAACTCCGAAGTAGGAAACACTTAAAGAGATCCATATGAAGACACATTATAGTCAAACTGTAAAAATCCAAAGAGAATTTTGAAAGCAGGAAAAAAGAAGTGATTTGTCACATACAAAGGATTACCAATAAGATTAATAGCTGATTTTAGATCCAAAACCATGGGGCCAGGAAGCAATAGGGTAACACATTTAAACTGCTGAAAGAAAGAAAGAAAAAATTAACAAAGCACTCCATATCTGGCAAAACTATTCTTCAAAAATAAAGGAGAAACTAAGATATTCTCAGATAAATAAAAGCTGAAAGAATAGAAAGACAGTAATTGACAGCCCTGTGATGAAGAGATAAAGCACTACAGTAAAGGTAGCTACCTAAGTAGGAAGATTCACACTTCCCAATTTTGAAACTTACCTCAGAAGTACAGCAATCAAACCAGCATGGTACTGGCATAAAGACAGACATGTAAATCAAGGAAAGGATATCAAGATTTCAGAAATAAATCCATATATCTGTGGCCAACTTATTTTCCACAAGGGTGTTAAGACCCTTCTACAGAGAAAAGAATAGTCTTTCCAACAAATAGTGCTGGGACAACTGGATGTGTAAAAGCATGAATTTGGACCCTTAGCTCATATAAAACCACATGTAAAAATTAATATGGAACAAGTATCTAAATATAAGAGCTGGAACTATAAAAATCTAAGAAGAAAAATAGGGGTGAAACTTTACAACCCTGCATTCAGCAGTGGTTTCTCACATAAGATACCAAAAGCACAAACAACCAAACAAAAAACAGATAAACTGAAATTCATAAAAATTAAAAACTTTTGTGCAAAGAACACTATCAAGAGTATGAAATAACAACTTAAAGCACAGGAAAGAATATCTGCAAATCATGTATCTGGTATGGGGTTGATATGCAAAATATAAGCTCCTACTACTCCACAACAAAAAAACAAACAACTGAATTTAAGAAATGGGCAAAGGACTTGAACAGACATTTTTCCAAAGTGAATAATATAGACGGTCAGCAAGGACATGAAAATCAAAACCACAAAGAAAAACCACTTGTCATCCATTGGGTTGGCCGTAATAAGAAAAAAATGGAAACTAAACAGTGTTGGTGAGGAGGAAGAAAAATTTGAACTTTCATACATTGCTGCCATGAATGTAAAATGGTGCAGCTATTGTGGAAAGCAGTTTGGCAGTTCCTCAGAAATTTCGTTAAACATAGAATCACCATATGAACCAACAATTCAAATCCCAGGTATACAACCAAAAGAACTGGGAACAGGGATTCAGACAAATACTAGCACATGAATGTTAACAGAAACACTATTCACAATAACTAAAAAGTGGAATCAATCCAAATGTCCGTCAACTGATGAATGGATAAACAAAATGTCCTATATATCCACACAACGGAGTATCTGGCCATAAAAAGGACTGAACCATGAATACGATACAGATGAACCTCAAAAACATGCTAAGTGAAAGAAGACAGACACAAAAGGGAACATATTATATGATTCCATTTATATGAAACATCTAGAACAGAACCAGAAAGCAGCAGACTACTAGTTGCTAGCGGCAGAAGGAAGTGGAAATGGAGAGTTAATGTTTAATGGGTACGAGGTTTCTTTTTGGACAGATGAAAATCTCTTGGCACTACACAGAAGTGATAGCTACACAGCACAGTGAATATACACTAAATGCAACTGAACCACATAATTTAAAGGGATTAGTTTTGCTGGGTCATTTTTACCTCAACAGAGAAAAATGTAGCTACTCTCACCATTCCTTGTATCTTTCATGTATGAGAGTATGAGGTGAATATGGTACTCTTAATACCTACAAACTATCTCCTACCATGGGTAGATGGTTGGAATTGTCCATAGTGTAGACTCCAAAATAAAATTTAGCACTCATCATAATTAGAGGTGCTGAAATCCCACTGTCAAATTCAAAATGTTTTGGGATACAGCCTTAGAGCATCTCTATAGTTTAGAACATAACATGACTGATCATAAAGTCCATGAGGTAGGAAACACATTTATCTATGTAACTCCAGGAATAAAGGGTTTGCCCCACAAGGAAGTATTCAAAATAATTTAAAAACTAAACTAATTAAACTATCCATTTCTTCTAAGACCAAGCTGTCTAACAGAGTAATCACCTGAAATGGGGTTTATATGAACTGAGATGTGCAGAAACTATAAAAGTACACACCAGATTTCAAAGACTTAATATGAAAAATAAATGTGAAAAATCTCAACTTTTATATACTGATTACAAGTTGAAATGGTAAGATTTGTATATACTAGGTTAAAATTATTTTCACCTGTTTTATGTTGATATGACTACCATAAAACTTTAAATCATCACAAACCTATAACCCTATAACAAATAATATATTATATTAAAAAAAAAAAAAAACCTTTAAGTCATACATATGACTTGCATTACATTTCTACTAGACAGCACTACTCCAAGGGAATTCCTTAGAGAATTCTTCAATGTTCCACAGGACACTTCTGAAAAACTAATGCCTTATATACAAACTGAAAAAAACCCCAAGCAGTTCAGACACAGGTGACTAAATAATCTACCAGGTTTGCTTTTCCCCTGATTTGTAATGAAAAACTGTATTCTTTTTGAGTTGAGGGTATAATTCAAATTGGAGAGGTTTTCAATTTAAATAGATCTTAGAAGAACCAATCCAATACTGCATACATAAGAAAAATGAACTCTTGGGGAACCTGCGTGGCACAGTTGGTTAAACATGTGACTCTTAGTTTTGGTTCAGGTCCTGCTCTCAGGGTTGTGAGATCAAGCCCCATGATGGACTCCACTTGAGATTCTCTGTCCCTTGCCCTATGCCCCTCCCTAAAATAAATCAATCAATCCCAAACAAAAGAAAGAAAAAAGAAAAAAAGAATAGAACAGAACTCTTAGAGTTCAAGTAACTTGCCTAGTATTTACACCAGCGCCTAAATGGCAAAGTGGGGAGCACAGAGTTCTTCTGCCATTTATTACAGAACTGTTTCCACTTTAGCCAACTATGGACAAAATATCACAGAACTGGGCTTCCAATGGCTTGAGGATAAAAACTACTACAACCTAATGGTTCTACTCCTGGATGTACAATATAATATTCTGAGAACCTTCTTTAAATTTACCGTGCCTGATCTCAGTAAAAGAGATTCCAATGAGCAGTCAGGACTCGTAATCCATTGACCGATGTTACCCAGAAGCAAGGATAGGCCTATTTTGAAACAGCTTTGTAGCTACAATTCAATAAGCAGGTGACAAAGAAGAAAGCAATCTGTTTTTCAAACCATGGCTGCTTCAAGTTGCACACAGAAACATCTGATGATGATATGTAGCCTATAGGCACAGGTATACAGGTGAACTTGTAACCACCAGTCATCTGCCCTAATTGTTAAGTATTTTGAAAATCACTCAGAAATTTCATGTCAATCCAAGGAAACACAAAGAAGATGGTACTTTAGCACTGGACAGAATTCTTAGCTTAAAACCAATGCAATTTGTTTTACAAATGAAGAAAAAGACCCAGAGAAGGAAATGTGACCTGTCAAAAGTGACAAGCCGAGTTAACAGAGTCTGGACGGGATACCAGGAAGACTCTAGGAATGTCTCCTCATCAAGTGATTTGTGTGAACTGTGTGTGTTGCAGCTCTGTTAGAGGACTACAACCTCTACTTCCTTATTTAAGTGAAATACAATGGAACAGACCAGAAAATGTATTATTCTATGAAATTGTTCTTAAAAATACACATACGTGCACAAAGTCATAAAATATATTTCTTAGTGTGACTATGGCAAAAGAAAAGTTCAGAAAAAACTGTATCCCATCACTCTGCAGAAGACGGAATCAGCAACAGCCTCTATGCCACAGGGATTTTCCCAGGAGTGCTCTAGTAACCCCTTTCCAGATTAAACTGCTATTGTTTCAGGACTATTCTATTAAAAAAAGATAATATAAAGGGGAAAAATCTTAATACGAGTCAAATCTTG
Source organism: Mustela nivalis (assembly GCF_964662115.1). NCBI lineage: Eukaryota > Metazoa > Chordata > Mammalia > Carnivora > Mustelidae > Mustela > Mustela nivalis. The sequence continues at coordinate 94,709,296 of NC_139040.1, forward strand.
TAACAGGAGTAATTGTTTCAGTTTCACTCACTGTAAATGAAAAGAATCTGGTTCTCTTTTGCATGTTTCACATTTTGATTAATTCTGTTTTTCAAGTGCAGAAGATAATGTTAGTTCATAAAAGTTACCTGGTGTTCT